>NC_133378.1:11108170-11281299 GCF_049309525.1 Garra rufa
CTCCTTTTTCATGGTGCCGTTTACTGTGATTAGGTTCCCTGGTCCACCGGCTGAAAAACACCCCCAAAACATTAGGTTCCCACCACCATGTTTGACAGTGGGGATGGTGTTCTTAGGGTTAAAGGCTTCTCCTTTTTTACGCCAAATGAAGGCTACATCATTGTGGCCAAACAATTAAATTTTTGTTTCATCTGACCATAAAACAGAACCAGAAGTCTTCTTCTTTGTCCAGAGTAGCATTTGCAAAGGCCAAGCAGGCTTTTGTGTGCCTTATCTGGAGAAGTGGTGTCCTCCTTTGTCTGCGTCCATGGAACCCAGTGGTGTGCAGTGTCCGTTAGACTGTCTGCCTTGAGATGTTGCCACCAGCAGAGCCCAGATTCATCAGGATGGCTTTGGTGGTGCTACCTCTCTTACTCTTACTGGCTTCCGACCACGTCCTCTGAGATTTTTCACAGTGCGGGACGTCTTGTATTTTTTAATAATACTTTGCACTGTAGTCACTGTAACTTCAAAACATTTAGATATGATCTTATATCCCTTTCCTGACTTGTGAGCAGCCACAATGTGCAGCCGCAGGTCCTCAGTGATCTTCTTTGTCTAAGACATGACTGTCCACAAACCAACAGCAGAGAGCATCTGTTTTTCACCTGTTGAGTTGATTGAAACAGCTGTTCCCAATGAATCAGGGTAATTAGGATGCTTTAGAACAGCTTGGACTATTTGAAATGGTATAGAACTTTGGATTTTCCCATAGACTGTGACAGTTTGCAAAGGGTATGAATAATTTTGGACATGCCACTTTTTGTTTAAATGTAAATAAAAGCTGAGAAATATTTTTTTTTTCCACAATGATGCCTCTTGTACATCCTCTTACTATCTTTTGGGAGAAGCCTGTGTCATTTCCGGTCAAAAAAGAAATCTTGCTGATTGAATAAAAGTAACTTTAATTCAGAATTTGCCAGGGGTATGAATAATTTCGGCCTTGACTGTGTATGTATGTGATATAATGTGTATTTACATTACAGGTTAAGGTCTTAAATTTCATATAAGGTGGTATTAAAAAGGTCTTAAAAAGTCTTAAATCTCACTTCTTCTTCATATTTATAGAAACCCTGACCCTGTCTCTTGCTTTTGTTGCATGTGTAACGGTACACTGTATGTAGCCAGCTGTGAGTCAACTTGGACCCACAACTGTTCTACAAATAACCCTCAATAACCCTGACTTTCTCAGCAACCCAGAAGCATTCACCCAAAAGTAGGGATGTAACGATAAATCGATTCATGGAACTTTATGAATGATTATTTTTAAGTTGAAGTGGTGTGTGTGTGTGTGTGTGTGTGTGTGTGTAAGGAAGTGGAAGCAAGCAGAGTATGGCTGTTTCTACAGCACGCAGTGCCATCTGCTGTTAAAAACTAAGCTCTGAATCGATTCCAGAGAGAATTGCAATGTATTCAAAAAATCGCTAAAGCGATCCTTGAATCAATTTATTGTTACGCTCCAACTCAAAACACTCAAGCATTCAGATTTCAGGTTCTGCACAGTCAAGCAAGGCTCACAGTTTCTGAAATTTAATTCAGTGTCTCTGTAAAATGTTTTGTCTTTCCAGATGACTGTGCCTCGATCCTGCTGGCTTGCCTCTACTGTCGCTTCTGTGAAATTATGGCCATGCTGCCTGACACTTGTGAGCGGGCTTTTGGCCGCTGCTTCCCCTCTTACAAGTACTACAACAACTCGGATGAGCCGTCCAAAGGAAAAGACTGGTGCAGCTGTAATGTGGATTTTGACTGTGGTTTCATGAACTCCTGTCAAGAGGCCAGCGAGCTGATCGAGCTGGCGATGGAGATATCTGAGGTCTGCTACCGCTAACATTCTCTCAACTGTCTGGAAAACAGTGCATATCATTCAGGACGGAGACCCTCCATCTGTGCTTGATTCCTGAATCCATATGGGATGCATTTCTGAATGACTCAGGAGTTACAGATATTCTTTGTCACAAAGGATGTTTGTGATTTCATGCAGGAAAAACCAGGGTAAAATGTCACTTCTATCTTATTTTAGACAACAAAGTAAAGCATGTGACAGCATTTTCAGGATGAGATTATCATTTCATTTTTGGAAAGTGTTTTGCATTTTGTAAAGAGTTATGATTTAGTGACAGCTAGGTGAATTGATGTGATGGCTAAACAAAAATGTGAATGCCTGACCTATCTGTAAAGCATGAAAAATGGTCAGTGTGGGTAAGATGAGCCACATACGTGGGGTAAACTGAGCCAGTGGCCACCTGTATGATGCATAAGTGAATGTTACATAGTAAAAACCTTGAAATGTCTTTCTGTATTGCGCATTCTGATTTTTCTTCTGAATATGCTATAGAAAGGAATCCTAAAACCCTGAAACAAGCTCGTTTTTTGGTACGTTTGCTTCCATAGTCGTGAAGTTAGTGGGTTTTTTAATGGGTTTTTCACATTTACTTTAATGCTTTAGTTCACTTTTAGTTAATCAGTAACTACTGCTATTTTTCATACCTTCCAGAGAACTACTGAGAAACATAGGTCTCATTTTAGTTCAAGGACCAACTCTTACTATGAGCTAACTATTAACTATGACTTTTGCCTCAATAAACTCCTAATTTGCAGTTCATTAATGAGTTTGTTAGTACTCTCTTAAAAATAAAGGTGTTTCAGGATGCCATAGATAGAAGAACCTTTTTGTCTAAATGGTTCCATAAAGAACCTTTAACATCTGAAGAACCTTTCTGTTTCACAAAAGGTTCTTTGTGGCAAAAGAAGGTTCTTCAGATTATATAAAGGTAAGAAAGAGATGTTTCTTTAAAGAACCTTTGATTGAATGGTTCTTTGTGGAACCAAAAATGGTTCTTCTGTGGCATCACTGTGAAGAACCTTTTAAAGAACCTTTATTTTTAAGAGTGTACAATACAAATGTAATTTTACTTTTCCTTTAGCCAGAGGCTTATTCATTTCACTTTTGGTGTTGAAGGGTTTTTAACAGTTATCTGATATCGATTTTTTTTTTTTTTTTTTTTTTTTTTAAATCCTGAAAATCCTATTGGCTTTGGCTTTTGTTGAGGGGACCAGGGCTTCTGGACTGTTACACAAAAATAAGTCATCCCTGCAGCACTCTTCTAAAAGCATTGGTGGAAAGTAAGCTAAAGTTTTTTAATGCCCTCTGGAGGGCAATATGGGTAGCACTTCATAAACTTCAAATGTTTCTGATCCAGTAATCTTAGATGGTGTAGTCAATGAACTGGACACTATGGATGCCAGTCAAACAGATCTATTGATTCTGTAAAAAAAAAAAAAAAGTTTCAGATAACACATATTTTTGCCCTTAGTGTGCGTCAATCATATTAATAATACTGGAATAAATCTATTTGTTAGCATCAGTGTTGGGGAAAGTTACTTTTTAAAGTAATGCATTACAGTATTGTGTTATTTCCTAAAAAAGTAACTCATTGCGTTGCTTAGTCAATTGTTATGGAAAGTAATGTATTATATTACTTTTTCTCATCTGGCATTGAGCTTGCTTTTATTTTTGCTATCTATTTTTGGCTCATTTAAAAGCCCCTTCACACCAAAAGTGAACTGAATGAGCCTCAGCCTGAAGGAAATGTAAATTCACGTCTGTGCAATAAAGGGCACAGCTCAAACAAAGCTTTCAGCTGGATTACGTAAAGAAAGTTTAACACTTGAAACACAAATGTTGTGTTTATTAGTGTGGTTCAATTGGATCATTAAAGGTCAGCACCAAAGACGTTGGTTAATAAAATGGGATTAAGTGCATGAAGTATGTTTGTGTTATTTAACAAATTTAATTATTGCCGTTGTGCGTCATATTCTGAGTTTGCATTTCACTGTTTTTATTCATTTTGAGGAATGCTGAATCTAAAAAAAAAAAAAAAAAAAACTTGCTGGTTAAATAAAAGTAACTTTAAGTATATATATATATATATATATATATATATATATATATATATATAAAACACAATCTATTTTCCAAACTGCTTTAACTATGTTGGCTCATGAGGATGTAGGGTCGCCTATCCCAGAAACACTTTGGCTAGTCTGGCTAGCATATCTATTCAACCAGGCACAAAACCACCACCTGGAGAAAAGGCCAAACTTCAGACAGAAAGGCTTCCTGGCTCAGCCAGGACTCAAACCAGGGACTCAACCAGTGCTATCCACTGAGTAGTCACCATGCACCCTCCATACAGATCCTGTAATGTAAATCTATTTATAGTTTCTCTACAGTACCACCCTTCACTGTCACCTCAGCAGTGGCTTTAGTTACTGTTATACACTTGGCATGAGTCGGCAAGTGGCCAATTTTTGCATTTCAACTTCAATATGTCTCACGCTTCAAAAATCAGTGCTGAAACTGATCATGTGACTGAATTCAGACTGGTCCATGCAGACTGTACATGGAGCAGACAGACTGCTGACTGTGGGCATGTCGAGGGACGGCTGTCAGATGCCAAGATGTGAGTATAAAACCATAAAATACCACTCTAATGTCACTCTGACATTAGTCTGGCACTGTAGGTGGTGCTTTTTTACTGTTTCAGGCTGGATATACTGCTATACTGGGGTGATTGAAACATTTCAATTTCTGCATTACAAAATATGGTAAATAGAATAGAATTTCTTTAATCAGTCAAGATTAAGTCTTTATTGAGTTGTTTACTCCATGTTGAAATGCTTTTCTATTTTAAGAACTAACCTTACAGTTGGAAAGCATGAGGTCAAGTTTACAGTGTGTGTATTTTGGGTAAGTGGGGAAAAGTGTTTGTAGACTTCAATAGACACTATTTTCTGATCTTACAAAAATGGTACTGGCATGGTACATTAATGTTGGCTATATACCACAACGGTGTCAATTATTTGAGTAAATATAACTAATTGCTGTATTTGAGTATCTTCATGGATACTTTGTAGTATTACTGAGTATCAAAAACATTAGCAACTTTTACTCTCTACTTGACTATTTATGTACTGTATGAGTAACTTTACTCTTTACTCCACTACATTTGAAATGAGCGTTGCAGTTACCACTACATTTTACATGGCACCTAGTGTTTTAGATCCTTGCCTCTACTTTTTTGCCTAGCTTCTTCGCAAAGGTATGGTTTTTCACTGGCATGTCTCTTTGACTAGTGCATCTTTGAGCCTGTATTTATTATAAGTAAAATACTCAAGTACTGTTAAAATCAGACTCTAAGACTTTTACACAAGTGGTTTTGGAATTGGTGACATGTAATGTGTAGTGGAGTAATTTAACTGCGCGGTATCTGTACTCATACTCATACTCAAGTATGGTTTTCAGGTACTCTTTACACCTCTCATATTAACATACCATATTTGCATGATATTTCAAAGTATTCCAAAGAATGACATGGCACCACTATGGTACTATTTCATATAGAACATGGTTTTACTATGGTACATGTGCCATTGTCTTTTTAGACATCAGAAATGGATGTTAGAAATGGTATATGTAAAAAAATAAAATAAAAAAAACAGCAGCAAATGTAAAATTTTCTTTTGTAAATCATGATGTCAAAGTTACTATATTTTGCAACTTTATCATTACAAATGTGTAATTACAAGTGTATTTAAATGCATAATATATACTGCAAAATAAAGTGCAACTGAAATGTCCTGAAAGGTAACTACACAGGATAAGGTTAGGTTTAGGGTTAGTACCTAGTTATTATCCAGTTATTGTATAATATATGTATAATAAGTACAAACTATCTACATTTGAAACATGTGATGTAAAATAAAGCACTACTTATGTTTCAATAATGGTTTATGCTGGTCCTTGACCAGCAACATGACCAGCTAAGGACCAGCATCCCAGCACCTAAACATACCTAACCAGCATATGCTGTTTTTTTTTTCAACAGACAATAGACAATAGAAGTAATTATTCAATGAAATGCAATTCTTTTTCACAGTTGATGATATTACCATGGTACTTTTTGTTAGAGATATCCATCTTACATTAAAGGATCATTTGTTCTTACAGTTATGAGTCTTCATCAGAAGATGGCGTCACATGGACGGTGATCAGTCCTATCGTCTTCAACTATCGAGTCATTCAGTGTCAAAGGCTTCTGGATGCAAGCAATGACACCCTACTTTTCGGCCATATCTCCAACTCTATGGAGCTCCAAGCCCTTAAGAACAACAGTAAAGTAATGAAGCGATTCATTGTGATTGATGAGACTGTTAACAATCTTTATGGCTCACAGGTGTCAGCGTATTTCGAAGCTAGGGGGGTGATATACAAGATCCTTCCCTTACCTACAACTGAGGAGAACAAGTCGATGACGCTGGTGACCAGAATCTTGGAGGAGGTCCATAAGTTTGGGATTGACCGCCGTACGGAGCCCATTATTGCTATTGGTGGCGGGGTGTGTCTGGATATCACAGGTCTTGCTGCATCACTGTATCGCAGACGTACTCCGTATATCCGTGTCCCTACGACTCTGTTGGCTTACATCGACGCCAGTGTAGGGGCGAAGACTGGGGTCAATTTTGCCAACTGTAAAAATAAGCTAGGGTCATACATCCCACCCGTGGCAGCGTTCCTAGACAGGAGTTTCCTCTGCACTGTACCACGCCGCCATATTTCTAATGGAATGGCCGAGATGCTGAAGGTACAAATGATACAGTATCTCACAAAAGTGAGTACACCCCTCACATTTCAGCAACCATTTTAGTATATCTACTCAAAGGACTATATTATAGAAATTAAACTTGGATATATTGTAGAGTAGTCAATGTGCAGCTTGTATAACAGTGTATATCAACATACAGCCATTATTGTCAGAATAGCTGGCAACAAAAGTGAGTACACCCTAAGTGATCTTGTCCAAAGTGTCAATTTATTGTGTTAGCACCATTGTTATCTGGCACTGCCTTAATGATCCTGGGCATGGAATTGACCAGAGCTGTACAGGTTGTTGCTGGGGTCTTCGTCCACTCCTCACAGAGCTGCTGGACGTTAGACAAATGGTGCTTCTCCACCTTACGCTTGAGGATTCCCCACAGGTGCTTAATAGGGTTCAGGTCGGGAGACATACTTGGTCACCCCATCACCTACACCTTCAGCTTCCTCAGCAAGGCAGTTGTCATCTTGGTGGTGTGTTTGGAATGGTTATCATGTTGAAAAACTGCCGTTCGGCCTGGTTTCTGCAGAGAAGGCATCATAATCTGCTTCAGAATGTACAGTACATAATGAAATCCATGTTACCCTCAATAAACTGCAGCTCCCCAGTATCAGCAGCACTAATGCAGCCCCAGACCATAATGCTATCACCTCCATGCTTGACTGTAGGCAAGATGCAATTTTCTTGGTACTCCTCACCAGGGCATTGCCAAACATGCTGGACACCATCTGAGCCAAACAAGTTTATCTTATAGTCTCTTCAGACCACAGGACATGGTTCCAGTAATTCATGCTCTTGGGCAGGTTGTCTTCAACAAACTGTTTTTAGGCTTTCTTGTGAGCCAGCTTCAGATGAGGCTTCCTTCTGGGATGACGCCTATGCAAACTGACTTGTTTCAGTGTGCGGCGTACGGTCTGAGCACTGACAAGCTGACCTTCTACTTCTGCAACCTTTAAAGCAATGCTGGCAGCACTCACGCATCTGTTTTTTGAAGCCAGGTTCTGCACCTGACGCACAGAACGAGTGCTTAACTTCGTTGATCGACTCTTGCAAGGCCTGTACTGAATGGAACCCATCTTGGAAAACCTCTGTATGACCCTGACCACTGTAGTGTAACTTGGTTTCAGTGTGTTACTGAACCTCTAATAATCTTGGCCATCTTTGTGAAGAGCAACAATTCTCAAATCCTCAGAGAGTTCTTTGCCATGAGATGCCATGTTGAACATCCAGTGGTCAGTATGAGAGAATTGTACTTAAAGCACCTAATTGTAATGACTCTGATACGAGATACACAAGTTTGTATGGTCCTGTCAAGCAGACAAAAACATAAACAGGATGAATAGGGCAAGTGGCATGGTTAAACAACATACTGCTGTTTTCACTTAGAGTGTACTTACTTTTGTTGCCAGCTACTTTGACAATAATGGCTGAATGTTGAGTTATTTTCAGACAGTAAATCTATACTAAATCTACACTATCTAAAATATATCCAAGTTTAATTTCTATAGTATTGTATCTTGAGAAGATATACTAAAATGGTTGCTGAAATGTGAGGGGTGTACTCACTTTTGTGAGATACTGTATATACATACATTATATTATTACTCTTTTACTACTGTTGTTTACAGTTTTTCTCAATTGCTAAAACACTATAACCAGTCTTTTGAACTAAAATTTCAAAACTATAACGCCATTTTTGAAAAAGCACACCCATTTCCCTAAACAATAAACACTATTCCCTGCTTTGACACATGAGTTATATTTGGTGAACTGTTACTGCAAAACTCTACACACAAATCCCTACATTTCTCAGTGCTTACACCATGAGGTCATTTAGAAAGCACAAGCATTCAACATTGTTCACTCAATCTGTGAAGTTTGAGCTCAATTAGCACACAATTATCCAAGTGGAAACACTAGGAGTCAAAATTTAGCACACCCAAATCAGAACCTAAAAGAAGCCAAAGTCAGCTTACAGTTTTTCTCAGTCACTTTGGTGCATTTCTCAGATCAGAAATGAAATTGTCAAAACTACTTGTTCAACATCCACATCATCTAGTCTCTTGTGCACATCATAAAAAGCTTCTCATTTTTCTGATCAAGTTGTGATTGCTTTGGTACATTCATACAACTGATTAGATAAATTTGCCATGAATTTATTCAAGTGAATCTTGACTTTCACTAATGAAGATAATGTATATCAACCAATGATAAAGCAGTTCTCTGAAATAGCTCAAAGGTACATCTCTTGAACCTTCAATTGGAAAGCATACTGTATATAGACAGAGGACAACGCAGGAGTTACAAAATCTGACAGTAGACTTTCTAATTTTTATTTTTACCTTTGTGCCCATATTTATTTTTCTTTGCTGTTTCACAATGACACTGTAATGCATTTTTATTTTTTTTCTCATACCACTAGTACAGTACAAGTGTAACTGTGAATCCTATCCAGTCTTTTTCAATCAGTATCCCACATACAGTAATGTGTAATTTTGAAGAGGAAGAGTAGGAGGTGAAAGAGGAAGAGGAGGAGAAGAAGGAGGACGATGACGACAACGTGGAAGAGACAGAGGAAGAGCAAGGACAAGAAGACAAGCAGTCTCCTATATTTTAGTTGATGAGTGCCAGGGTTGGATCAGGCATGCAAGAGGATTTGACCCCTGCTGCCTGGCCAGGGCTAATTTAGCCTGTGATGCTGAAGAGGTTCTTTGGCCTGTCCCAGACCAAAGACAGGATTCTGGGCAGAAAAATTATATTTTGTTGTTGTTTGCTGTTTTGTACTGTACTCTACAGTACATTAAATTAAGGAATAAAACACTTGCAAAGGCATATATTTGTTGTTTTCATCATGTGAAAAGTTTTTTATTTGGATTGTTTTGGTTGTATTGTTTTGAATTTATCTCATCAGTGTGTAAAACTGTGTTGTAGTGTGTGTGTTTTTGAGGATTTGTGTGTCATGTCTGAGAGCAAAGTTTGGTTTTTCAGCAAGATTGTGTTGTTTTGAGTGGAGAGCTTCATTTTGACCTCAATATAGGAAGTTTGGGGAATTGAGTTAGGAGTTGTGGATTTGTGTTTAGAGTTTCGCAAATAAGAGGCATAATTTCAAGAAATGTGTTTAAGCAATTGAGAAAAACTGTAAATAAATGCTTCGGTCAGGAGAAGAGAATTATTTCAAAAACATTAAAACCCAGACTTCTGAACTGTAATGTATTCTGACATTATAGTGAGTCTAATTGAGGTCTTGTTTCACCAATACTAGTGATCCCCTACAGATGGCGCTGATGAAACACAGAGGACTCTTTGAACTTTTGGAGAAGGAGGGCAGACATTTGTTGGACTCTAGTTTCCAACCGTTGAGTAAAATCCCAGAAAAAGTGCATACGGACGCAGCGAGTTTGTCCACGAGACTGGCCATTGAAACCATGCTGGAGGAACTTGCCCCAAACCTGTGGGAAGACGATCTGGACCGACTGGTGGACTTTGGTCATATCATCAGTCCAGAGCTTGAAATGGTTCTGCATATTAGGACTCAAACTAAAGTTGCATATTGTGTGTCACAGTCTTGAATTACTCTAACTGCAGTCGTTCTTTTCTTTGATACAGAAAATACTTCCTGCGCTTCTGCATGGAGAGGCGGTGAACATTGACATGGCTTTCATGGTCTATTTGGCTCATGAAAGGGGCTTTCTGACGGAAGAGGAGAAAAGACGTATCATTGTGTGTATGCAGAGTCTAGATCTTCCTGTGTGGCATTCAGACTGTACTCTGGATCTAGTACTGAAGTCCCTTGCTGAACGTCTCAAGCACTCTGGAGGATGTCTGAGAATGCCTCTACCCACAGCACTGGGAAAAGCAAGTATGTGAAATATAAAACGAAAAGCTATACTTTTGCCCTCCTTTACTATAGCAAGCCATTTTAACATTTAATCTATAAACCATACTCATATCTATTTACATGCTACTAGTACTTATTTTTTTTAAATACTAGTATATTTTCCATTAACCCCTTAGCATTCCTGTCAAACCTAACTCAATGCAAAACGTTCTGCGGGTGGATGTACTTATTCATTAGATACTGTACTTATTATTAGATACTAATACTTACCATTAGATACTCATACTTATTATTTGATACTAGTACTTATTAGATAATGTACTTATTATTAGATACTAGTACTTCTTCGCTAGATACTAGTACCTATTAAATAGATACTACTTATTCATTACATACTAGTACTTATTTGTTATATACTAGTACTTATCATTAGATACTAGTACTAATTAATTACTGTACTTATTTAATACTAGTACTTCTTTGTCATACTAATACCTATTAAATAGATACTAGTAATTATTCATTAAAATTAGATACTAGTACTTATTAGATACTAGTATTTATTCATTACTGTACTTATTATTAGATACTAGTGCATATTCATTGGATACTAGTTCCTAATAAATAGGTACTAGTACTTATTCATTTGATACTAGTACTTATCTTTAGTCATACTTATCATTAGATACTAGTACTTATTAGATACAAGTACTTATCATTAGATACTCATACATATTATTAGATACTAGTACTTATCATTAGATACTCATACTTATTACATACTAGTACTTATTCATTACATACTGTACTTATTGTTGGATACTATTACCTATTAAATAGATACTAGTATTTATTTCAATATTGACTAGTAACAGTAGTATTTTTTTGTCATTGGCTTCTATGGGAATCTGTCATTGAGATATCAACTATTCAGTTTTGACTAGTATGTATTCCAGTTGTATAGTACATCATTTTTATGTACTAGTAGTTATTCATTAGGTACTAGTACTTATTTTTATATTATTATTATTATTAGATACTATCACTTAATCTTGGATACTAGTACCTATTATTCAATACTAGTACTTCTTTGTTAGATATTAGTTCCTATTAAATAGATACTAGAACATATTAGTTGAATACTAGTACTTATTCATTAGATACTAGCATTTATTATTAGATACTAGTACTTATATATTACTGTACTTATTAAATACTAGTACTTCTGTCAGATACTAATTCCTATTAAATATATACTAGTACTTATTCATTAAATACTAGTACTTTACCTTTGATACTAGTACTTATTCATTAAATACTAGTACTTTACCTTAGATACTATTAGATACTAGTACTTATTAGATAATGTACTTATTATTATATACTAGTACTTATTAAACACCAGTACATATCATTAGATACTCACACATATTATTAGATACTAGTATTTATTAATTAGATACTCATACTTATTATTAGATACTAGTACTTATTAGATAATGTACTTATTATTATTATATACTAGTACTTATTAAATACCAGTAAATATCATTGGATACTCATACATATTATTAGATACTAGTACTTATCCATTAGATACTAGTACTTATTAAATACTAGTACTTATCATTAGATACTAGTATTTATCATTAGATACTCATACTTATTATTAGATACTAGTATTTATCATTAGATGCTCATACTTATTAAATACCAGTAAATATCATTGGATACTCATACATATTATTATATACTCATACATATTATTAAATACTAGTACTTATCATTAGATACTGTACTTATTGTTAGATACTAGAACATATTTGTTGAATACTAGTACTTATCATTAGATACTAGTATTTATCATTAGATACTTATACTTATTATTAGATACTAGTATTTATCATTAGATGCTCATACTTATTAAATACTAGTATTATCATTAGATACTAGTACTTATCATTAGATACTAGTATTTATCATTAGATACTTATACTTATTATTAGATACTAGTATTTATCATTAGATGCTCATACTTATTAAATACTAGTATTTATCATTAGATACTCATACATATTATTAGATACTAGTACTTATTAGATATGTATTTATTATTATATACTTTATATACTTTTAATATAGTACTTATTAAATACTAGTACTTATCATTAAATACTAGTACTTATTATTAGATACTAGTACTTATTCATTAGATACTGTACTTATTGTTAGATACTAGAACATATTTGTTGAATATTTGTACTTATTCATTAGATACTAGAACATATTTGTTGAATATTTGTACTTATTCATTAGATACTAGTACTTATCATTAAATACTGTAATTATTGTTAGATACTAGAACATATTTGTTGAATATTAGTACTTATTCATTAAGTATTTATAAAATACTAGTACTTATCATTAGATAATCATACATATTATTAGATACCAGTACTTAATCATTAGATACTGTAATTATTGTTAGATACTAGAACATATTTGTTGAATATTTGTACTTATTCATTAAGTATTTATAAAATACTAGTACTTATTCATTATAATACTAGTACTGGTTTATAGATTAAATGTTAAATGGCTTGCCATACATCTATACATTTTCTTTTACAGACACTAGTCACTAGTACTAGACACTAGTACAGACACTAGTCTTTTGCTTTATTAATCAAAAATTTGGCAAATGTTTGAAGAAGTACGACATAATGATCCCTCATTTGCTGAAATCACATAACTTAGTGTCTTAACTACAGATTTGTAAATGTTTTGAAACTTTACGAAGCGGTGTTTTAAAAACATAATTTTTTATTTTTTAAGAATTATCAGATTATTTTATGATAATTTAAATGCAACTGGCATTGAGATTATCAGGAATGGCGACAGATTATTTCAGGTATTATTGACCTTAAGAGCTAAACAAAAACCTGGCTACACTCTTAAAAAATAAAGCCTTCATGAGGGGGTTTCACAGAGTTGCCATTAAAGAACCATTTTTGGTTCCCAAAAGAACATTTCAGTTAACAGTTCTTAAAAGAACAAACGTTGTAACAGTATAAAGAAACTTTTGTGGAATGGAGAGATGTTAAAGGCTCTTCATATAACCATCAATGCCAATAAATCCCTTTATTTTTTAAAGTATAGTCCAACCTTAAGTGTTCAGGGCACATTTTACCAAACACCATAAGACTGTGACATACTGTAGTTTGTTTCATTTCCTTTAGTCTGTCTTTGTTATACCCTGCAGGAATCTTCAATGACACAGAAGAGAGGATTGTGTGTCAAGCATTCAAGAAATGGTGTGATGAACAGTGTGAAACCACCATGAAACCAGAATAACACACTAAAGGAAATGTTGATCCTGATTATATTCCTAAGCCAAGAAAACATCTGTGCTGCAAAATGAAACGCACCAAATAATGAATGAAAAACTCCAGGGATTGTGAAAACCACTCAGTTTTATTTCAATGTCTGTAACATTTTCATTCCCAATACACTTTAAAACCCAACAATGAAATGCTACTTTCCTCGTAAGGCTTCCCAGCGGAAGTTTCACGGTTTGAGTGAAAGGTGACTTTCCCAATAGGTTTGAAGTGGGCTGGCTTCCATTATCGAATGCATAGGAAATTAATGCTTTATACAGAAATTCAACCAAAAATCAAGCTATTCTAAGTTCCTTCTTAAATAATGTTTGGTTAAGCTTCAAAAATATAATACAAAAGTATATTAACAAAAGAAAAACCATCTTGTGGCCAAGACACTTTTATAAAAGACAGACCAATCTGTATTTGCTATTAAAAGACGTTTGGTTGAAGTTCCACGGAAGCCTGTTTTGAAGGCACCTTCATTGACGTCACTGATACATATGCATTCATACAGGAGCCTTGTGCTTTACCTGTTACCTGATTGTCTGAATTATTGCTCAGAAAAAAATGCAACAAATCCACAGCTATAAATCCACAACGAGATACGGAACAGTTTCACTGCATATTTAGACTCCACTTGGAATTTGGCAACATTTCAGTAGTCAACACTGTGTAACATTACATTCAGAGAACAACTTTCAGTAGTTTCTGTCTAATAGGTGAAGGAGTTTATGAAAGGTTTGTAGTGCTTCAAGACACTTCAGCTTTAAGCCAGAATACAATACAATCTTGATCAGTATTATCTAGGATTTTGTGGTTCTACTGTGACATTGTTCCCTCTACTTCACTCAAGGACCGATCCCATTGGGTTCCACAGTCTAAAACTAGTCTAAAATCACATGTATATAAGAGAACATTTCATTTAAAGGGATAGTTCACACAAACATGAAAATTAGGAACATCGTCTCCTTACTCTCATGTTGCTCCAAACCCATAAACCATACACTTTTTACACATTTAGGGTTTAGTTTTTGTCCTTTTTGGAACGTGACAGTGCCTATGGAAGCCTGTTTCCAGCATGGAATAAAAATAAGGTAATTGTGAATTTCCTGCAGTGTTTATCTCACAATTTTTACCCTTTCCTTTTGTGAGTTTGAAAGTCGCAATAACTTTTTTAATTTTGTGGTGGGGAAAAAAAACCTAAATTGCTTATTTAAACGGTAAAAACCCCCAGAAAAGTCTGAATTGTAAGACAAAAAGATGCAATTACTGAACTGTGAGATCAAAAGTTAGAATTTTATATTTAGATTTTTTTTATTCTGTGATGAAAAAAAAAAAAAAAAAAGAATTTCAAGACATAAAATTGCAATTCTGAGAAGGAAAGTCCAAACTGTAAAACAAAAAGATGCAATTACCGAATTATGAGATAAAAAGTCGTAGTTGCTGAATTTTGAGATAAAAACTTGCACTTTTATATTTCTATTCTGTGACTGAAACAAAAAACTTTTTTTGCAAGACATAAACTCGCAATTCTGAAAAAAAAACAAAAACAAATTGTACGACAAAAAGTTGCAATTACCAAATTATAAGATAAAAAGTCGCAGTTACCGAATAATGAGATAAAAAGTTGAAATTTTATATTTATATTTTTTATTCTGTGACGAAACCAAAAACTGAATTGAAAGACATAAACTCACAATTCTGAGAAGGAAAGTCTGACTTGTAAGACAGTTGCATTTACCGAATTGTAAGATAAAACGTTGCAATTACTGAATTACGAGACAAAAATTCGGAATTACGGAATTTTGAGATAAAAGCAATTTTATGTTTTCCATTTATATTTTTATTCTGTGACAGATTCAAAAAAACTGAATTTGGAAGACGAAAAGTCGCAATTACCAAATTATGAGATAAAAAAGTAGCTATTTTTTATTTGTATTTTTTATTTTTTGACAGAAACAAAAAAGAAAGTCTGAAGAAAGTCTGTATTGTAAGACAAAAAGTCTTGTAAGACAAAAATTACAGAATTATGAGATAAAAAGTCGCATTTACAGAATTATGAGATAAAAAGTTGCAATTTTGTGTTTTCTGTTTATATTTTTATTCTGTGACAGAATCAAAAAACAGAACTGGAAGACATAAACCCGCAATTCTGAGAAGGAAAATATGAATTAAAAAAAAAAAAAAAATGCAATTACCTAATTATGAGATAGAAAGTCCCAGTTACTAAATTATGAGATAAAAAGTTTACATTTTTTATTTATATTTTATTCTGTGACAGAAGAAACAAAAAACATAATTGCAAGAAATAAACTCACAATTCTATGAAGGAAAGTCCGAATTGCAAGACAAAAAGATGTAATTATTGAATTGTAAGATAAAAAGTCTCAATTACAGAATTATGAGATAAAAAGTTGCAATTTTCTATTTTCTATTTATATTTTTATTCTATGACCGAAACAAAAAACAAAATTGGAAGACATTCTGAGAAGTCTGAATTGTAAGACAAAAAGATGCAATTACCAAATTGTAAGATAAAAAAATGTATGAGATAAAAAGACACAATTGCCAAATTGTGAGATAAAGTAGCAATTTTATATTTATATTTTTATTCTGTAATGGAAACAAAAAACAGAATTGCAAATCATAAAAAAGTACATAATGACCCATTTTTTCTTTTTTTTTTTCTGTTGCACAAACAAACAACAAAAAAAGAAAGAATTGTGAGATGTAACCTGAGAAAAAAATATGTGGAAAAAAGTAGGAACAAAATGACTAGAATTTCATGTTTATATCTCACAGTTCAATTTTTTTTCCCTAAAATTGCAAGTTTATATCTCACAGTTATGTTTGTATCTAAAAATTCATTTTTTTTTCTATGAATTAATAAACCAAAATAGAATTGAAGGTCAGAATTGTGAGATAAAAAAAATGGCAAACACCTTTTTTATTTGTTATTCTGTTTTGGAAACGGCTTCCATAGGTCCCAGTCCCTATTCACTTCAATTGTATGGAAAACAGCAGCATGAACTCTCTGCTAAATATCTCTTTTTGTGTTCTACGGTAGAAAAAGTCACTCAAGTTTGGAACAACACAAGGACGAGTAACTGATGACAGAACGTTTTGGGTGAACTATTGCTTTAAGTGAGGTTTGTAATGTAAGGCACTTTCCAGTGGTCCGACTATGTTACCTACGCTAAACTCTCACAACATCTTTCCATTACACACAGGTTGATTTCTCAACTGAAAGTTCTCTTTGCATAGTTCTATGAAACAACACGTAATAGTTGCATCTACATGATCACAATAGTGGCAATAAGTTGGATGCTACTCGAAGGCAAACATCAGTACATCTGAGTTGAGCACTTTTTAAACGGTAGAAATATACAGTAACAGTACAGCTTATTATTACAAACACAGTCAGTCATTTTACACCATGTAAGAATTTTAAAAACCCAAACAAGTGTTAGAATAAAATATAATTTTTTTTTTCATTTTCGTTTTTTTTAAATCTTCAACATACGATCATTCTTCCAGTGTTTAAACCACCAATATAAAACATAAAAATCCCAGATCTTTCTCTATTTTATAAACATAAAAAAACTGAAAACCTGGGACTTTGCAATTGAAACTTATGGCATATTAAAACTAAAATGTTACATTTAAAAAATAAAGGTTAATAAATTGGAATTTGAAGTTTGACTGTTTAGTCATCAAATATGCGTTATGAAATGATTTCACATTCTTATGGATTATTTCAAGCTACTGTGAGGTGAATGCATTTGCATAATTATATAGGCACTGCTTAAAACTGCTAGAAGAGTGTTTCAAGCTGAATATTGCTTATTGCTTGGCACTTTCCACAGGACATCTGAAAATCCATTGGATATTTCAAATGCTGTCTTTCCACATGTGCATTTCTTCAACCTCTGGGTCTAAAGATTATTCCACAAATCCATTAAGCTACATGAAATTCTCCTGGACCAGGAACACTAATACTGAGAGAATATTGCCATTAATTAATAATTGAATGAAATCATTTAGGGTCAGCTGTTTCAAATTAGCCTCATAACAAACATACTTTGTCCGTCTATAGTTTGTG
This sequence comes from Garra rufa, assembly GCF_049309525.1. NCBI lineage: Eukaryota > Metazoa > Chordata > Actinopteri > Cypriniformes > Cyprinidae > Garra > Garra rufa. The sequence continues at coordinate 11,126,186 of NC_133378.1, forward strand.
TGCGTTTTCATCTGGAAGATGCGATTTTTGTTGAAGTTTCCTTCAACATTCAGTTGTTAGAACGACATTCAACAGCAATTTTTACGACATTAGTTATGATTAATGTAGATAAGTTAAAGGAATATGTCACCCAAAAATGAAAAATCTTAAACTTACTTCCCTTCACCTTTTTACATAAACAATGAGAAACTATTAAAGGGGTCCTATTATGTCCGATAAAGAGTGGCTCCAAAAGAAAGTCAATCCCATAGACTCCCCATGGTAAAATGTCCAACTTTACAGCAGAAAAAAACGTGTTTACAGCCTGGTACAAAAAGTGGTTTTGGTCTATAGCTAATTTTGCCCTTCATGTCAACTGTGAGGGGGTGAATTTTTTTTATAACTCATCCGTTTAAGTTATATTAAGTCTTAATGTTCTGCATAATTAGGGGCATGGCCACTTGAGTGACAGGTGGATTGCAGCTGCTGTCACCACTGTCACACTAGGTGGGTTCCACCCACGTCCCGCCTTATTGGCCATTTTGAATTATCCAGGAGTGACACGTGATGACGCGATTCCAAGATGGCGACGGATGACTCCCGCCAACTATGAGCTTCAAAAATGCTTTTCAGAATTTTTTAGAGTCTATGGTCGAAACACACGCTGTAAACACAAGCTTTGAATAGAGTGATGATCATTGGTTGCCACATTGGAGTGTTAATATAAATAATATACAGTTGCAATCGAAATTATTCAACCCCCTTGACCTGCAAGGCATTTTGCTGCAGAGAACACAATTTTGTAAAAGCAACTCAACAAAGGCATCAGTACACTATTAGAGAAATGTATACACATTTGAGTCATTCTGAAAACGGAAGCTGATGAATAATAATAAAAAAAAATCTAATTGGCTCTAAATGTTCATGTTCAAAATTATTCAACCCCTAAAAGTCAAATTTGGTGCAGAATCTTTTATTCTTTAAAACCGCCAATAAACGCTGCCTGTAAGTGCTTTGAAGCTTCTGTCACCTCTCTACTGCAATCTTGGCCCATTCCTTGCCTGAAAAAGTTTTGAGATCACTGATAATCTTTGGTTTTCACTTTGCCACTGCTTTCTTCAAATTCAACCAAATGTTTTCAATGAAAATTAAACCTGGAGACTGAACAGGCCACTCAAGAACATTCCATAACTGATCCCTGGACCAAGCTTAAGTAAATTTTGGATGTATACTTTGGGATGACTTTCCTGCAGAAAAGTCCGTTGATCATCAGCTTCAGTCTTTGCACTAAAGGCATCACAATTCTTGCCAAAATGGCCTGATACTTCAAAGAATCCATGATGTCCTTCATACGGTCATGATTTCCACTTACTGAGACAATAAAACACCCCTCAAACAGGACTGGTCCACCTCAAAGTTTGACGATGAAGATGGTGTTCTTCTGCTCATAACCTCTGCCTTTTTTGCACCAGACATACCACTAATCCATAGGTCCAAAAAGTTCCAGTTTGGTCAGATCACCCTATAAAACATTCTTGCAGAACTCCACATGTCTATCTAAATTAATTTTAACATGTTCACGTCAGCCTTTTTGTTCTTCTTGGTCAAGAGTGGAGGCAAGATGTCTCAACACGAAGGCCATAACTGTCTAGTGTTCTTCTTATACACTGCATTGAAATGTTTTTCCTCCTTTCGTTGGGTCATCTTACAAGTCTTTGGTTGTACATTGCAGGTTTTTCCTCAGTTGTTCTGATCAAACATTTTATGATATTGTGCTTTTTTGTTCAACACCTTCAAAGGTTTTCTGGTACAACACATTTTAAACTAACGAATAAGGCTGCCAGCTGTGTCTCTACAAACCTTTAATGCCTTGGAAATCTTCATATAGCCTTATTTTCTAAAGTAATAAAATTATTTATTCTCTGTAGAGTCTCTATAGCTTTTGTGAGAGCTCTTTTGACTTTGTCATATTAGCCACTAAAACCTTAGCATATGCATGGGCTAACTGTATGTATGTGTAACAGCACAAGCTAATTCTGTTTTCTAATAGTTTCTAAAGGCTTAATTATGTTTTAGGACAATTTTGTTCCCCACCATACAAATAAGTGACTAAAAAAACAGCAATGTAAAACAGGGGTTGAATAATTATGACATAGCTGTGTTATTAAAAAATCCTAGAACTCAAAAATATTATATTATATGTTGACATTATCAGTTTTAATATGCCAGTAATTGGTTATAGATGCAATTTCTTTTAAGTCCTGGATCTTCAGAAAAGCTTGTATTTGTAAACTACTGTAGTCTCTGGATGGTTGAATAATTTTGATTGCAACTGTAATTAAATAAATGAGCACAATAATGATAATATCATGGATCGGTGATTTCGCAAGCTAACGATAGGACCAACTCTACCGTAGTGTATTATTTACTCACCCTCCATGCATCCTAGGTGTATATGACTTCTTTCAGATGAATGCAATTGGTGTTATATTAAAAATAATCCTGACACTCCCAAGCTTTAGAACTGCATAGACTGGTGTTTCTCTCCATCAGTCCAATATCAGTCCAGTGCATCGATCCATAATAAAAAGTGCCTCACATGGCTCCGAGGGGGTCAATAAAAGCCTCCTGTAGTGAACCGATGTGTTTTTATAAGAAAAATATCCATATTTAAAATGTAAGAATCACTTTAAGTTTGCGCTAACAGTTGTACACAGAACTTGCTGCTTTGGGAAGGGGCATGGCTGGACTGAAATTCTGTCTAAGCTGTTCGCCAATCGCAACGCAGTGGGACTGCTAACCAATCACAATACATTTTGCTTTTCGGAAGGCGGACCTTCATCAAACTTGGAACTAATCGAGCCATTTGTGCCAGCCTGAGGAGAAGGCTATTGTAATAATGTAAATTATGTAAAAAAATAATGCATTTTTCGAACCACCAAGCATGAGAGCATGTTCTAGTGCACCCCCAAAACAAAATAAAGACTGTGTAAAAGGGCATAATAGGACCCGTTTAAAACACTTATTTCACGTCATTCACATTTTCAGTTCACATATGCGCAAATCAGCGGCTAATCGGTCTTCTGTCCAAATCAGAACTGTTTCCTCAGGAACTGGAGTGCTGAATCAGTTCATTCATCATAGGATCACATAAACCCTTTTTCGGACTTATTTCGAGTCTGAGTGACTGTCAGGTGCCTGAAAATGAATTTTGACTGAGTAACTTGTAGATCTCTGCTGCTCAAGTCGTGAAATGTTTCAGACGGTTCAGTCTGATTCAAAAGAATGATTTAAATGAACCGGTTCAAAAGAATGATTTGTTTGTGAACTGGACATCCCTCTGGGCCATTTGCCTGAGGCTTTGGATTACAGGTAATAATGCTATAAATAATGTTCAGTTTCTTGCACAGACTGATCGTTTTGCTTCATAAGATCTCAATATATCATCACAAGTCAGTGGTACTGATTTAGTGTTGTCTGTGTGTGCTTTTTCGACTTTCATTTTCATTTTTTGGGTGAACTATTCCTTTAAATATCAACTGTCTGTCGCTTAATATCTACACGTTAAAAGGGAAGCACTATGCTTGAATCATTCCTTTACAAGGATATTTAAAAAAAGAGAAATATTCTTCTAAACTATGCGCAAACACGCTACTGTACAACCGAAGAAATCACCTTTCAAGTGCACTTTTATATTATCCCAAAAAGTTGATTAAATTATATTCTAATACACCTATGTGAAGTTACACAAATCAATATTTTTTTTATCATACTGACCTTGATTATTTTGATATTATTATAACACAATAAAATCTGGGTAGACAAAACTGGAATAAGGTTAAAATGCAATAACATAAAAGGAGTGTAAACATAAAAATAATATTATTTTGCACTTGACAAAACAGGCTGTGCTTCCGGAAAAGGCAACACAGATCAGCGGCAGAAGCATTTGTTGCACTAACAAACATGCTCACTTTCCTCCATGTTCACGCTGTCCTTACAGCTGCTGTCATTTGAGGCTCCGGACGAGACGGAAGTGAGGAGCGGGTCACTTGTTGCTACAGACGACAATGTGTCGTCCATCAGGATGTCGTCGAGTTTAGCTCCATGTGCCTTTTGGACAAGACCATAGGCATCGGAGGAAGTGCTAGAGTCGTTAAAGGTGATTGTGCCGTCGGTAAGGTCTAGGGTGCTGGAGCGGCCCATGTTGGGGCAAGATGGGTGCGCGTGAGGGTACATATCCTGCGTGCAGTCGCCCAGGAGCGGCTCCTGTTTGATGCTACGGGCTGCTAGCTCTGATGAACAAAGTGTAGACGAGGCAACGGCCAGTCCGTGAGCACGAGCCTGGATTTCCAGCTCCTGGATTAGCATTGAGCAATAGATAGACAATGCATTAACTGAAACATAAACTTTAACTTATTGAACCCACAAGTCAAATGAAGTGAAAGGATAAATCATTTATAATAAACATAGCAACATTCCATAATAAAATAAGAATTTTAATTTAAAGTGACTTTAGGTGTTTTAACATTCTAAAAAATAATTCTTAGAAAAAAGTTGTCTTTTCTACAACATTTAGTTCTAGTCATTAAAATTTAAGGGTGAACAACTTAAGGGTGAGTAAATAATGACAGAATTTAGTTTTTGTGTGTGAACTGTCCCTTTAAGTATATTCTTTTAATCTGTCATAATTACATGATACAAAGTTGCAACTTGCAACTCTGAGTTATAAAGTCGGAATTGTGTGATACAAAATGGGAATTGCATAATACAAAGTTGCAATTGCAAGTTATTGCGAGTTAAGGTCAGAATTACATGACACTAAGCCACAATTGCTAGTTGTAAAGTCAAAATTGCATATTACAAAGTCACAATTATGAGTCGAAAAGTCTGGATTGCATGATGCAAAGTCACAAAAGCGTGTTATAAAGTAGGAATTGCGAGTTATAAAGTTACAAAAGCATGTTATAAAGTCTGAATTGCATGATACAAAGTCACAAAAGCATGTTATAAAATCGGAATTGCATGATACAATGTCACAAAAGCATGTTATAAAGTCGGAATTGCGAGTTATAAAGTCAGAATTTGCGAGATACAAAGTCACAAAAGCATGTTATAAAGTCAGAATTGCGAGTTATAAAGTCAGAATTGCGAGATACAAAGTCACAAAAGCATGTTATAAAGTCGGAATTGCGTGATATAAAGTCACAAAAGCGTGTTATAAAGTCGAAATTGCGAGTTATAAAGTCACAATTCAGAGTTATAAAGTCGGAATTGCAAGATATAAAGTCCGAATTGCATGATATAAAGTCACAATTCAGAGTTATAAAGTCGGAATTGCGTAATACAAAGTCACAAAAGCGTGTTAAAGTCGGAATTGCAAGTTATAAAGTCGGAATTGCATGATACAAAGTCACAAAAGCATGTTATAAAGTTGAAATTGCGTGATACAAAGTCTCAAAAGTGTGTTATAAAGTTGAAATTGCGAGTTATAAAGTCCGAATTGCATGATATAAAGTCGGAATTGCAAGTTATAAAGTCGGAATTGCATGATACAAAGTCACAAAAGCATGTTATAAAGTCGGAATTGCATGATACAAAGTCACAAAAGCGTGTTATAAAGTCGAAATTGCGAGTTATAAAGTCGGAATTGCGCGATATAAAGTCGGAATTGCACGATATAAAGTCGGAATTGGATGATACAAAGTCACAAAAGCATGTTACTGTATAAAGTCGGAATTGCCTGATATAAAGTCACAATTCAGAGTTATAAAGTCGGAATTGCGTGATACAAAGTCACAAAAGCATGTTATAAAGTCGAAATTGCTTGATACAAAGTCACAAAAGCGTGTTATAAAGTTGAAATTGCGAGTTATAAAGTCGGAATTGCATGATATAAAGTCACAATTCAGAGTTATAAAGTCGGAATTGCGTGATACAAAGTCACAAAAGCATGTTATAAAGTCGAAATTGCGTGATTCAAAGTCTCAAAAGCGTGTTATAAAGTTGAAATTGCAAGTTATAAAGTCGGAATTGCGCGATATAAAGTCCGAATTGCATGATATAAAGTCGGAATTGCAAGTTATAAAGTCAGAATTGCATGATACAAAGTCACAAAAGCATGTTATAAAGTCGAAATTGCGTGATACAAAGTCTCAAAAGCATGTTATAAAGTCGGAATTGCATGATACAAAGTCACAAAAGCGTGTTATAAAGTCGGAATTGCGCGATATAAAGTCCGAATTGCATGATATAAAGTCAGAATTGCAAGTTATAAAGTCGGAATTGCATGATACAAAGTCACAAGAGCATGTTATAAAGTCGAAATTGCGTGATACAAAGTCACAAGAGCATGTTATAAAGTCGAAATTGCATGATATAAAGTCACAATTCAGAGTTATAAAGTCGGAATTGCATGATACAAAGTCACAAGAGCATGTTATAAAGTCGAAATTGCATGATATAAAGTCACAATTCAGAGTTATAAAGTCGGAATTGCGTGATACAAAGTCACAAAAGCATGTTATAAAGTCGAAATTGCGTGATACAAAGTCTCAAAAGCGTGTTATAAAGTTGAAATTGCAAGTTATAAAGTCGGAATTGCGCGATATAAAGTCCGAATTGCATGATATAAAGTCGGAATTGCAAGTTATAAAGTCAGAATTGCATGATACAAAGTCACAAAAGCATGTTATAAAGTCGAAATTGCGTGATACAAAGTCTCAAAAGCATGTTATAAAGTCGGAATTGCATGATACAAAGTCACAAAAGCGTGTTATAAAGTCGGAATTGCGCGATATAAAGTCCGAATTGCATGATATAAAGTCAGAATTGCAAGTTATAAAGTCGGAATTGCATGATACAAAGTCACAAGAGCATGTTATAAAGTCGAAATTGCGTGATACAAAGTCTCAAAAGCGTGTTATATAGTTGAAATTGCGAGTTATAAAATCGGAATTGCGCGATATAAAGTCCGAATTGCATGATATAAAGTCGGAATTGCAAGTTATGAAGTCGGAATTGCATGATACAAAGTCACAAAAGCATGTTATAAAGTCGGAATTGCATGATACAAAGTCACAAAAGCGTGTTATAAAGTCGAAATTGCGAGTTATAAAGTCGGAATTGCGTGATATAAAGTCGGAATTGCACGATATAAAGTCGGAATTGCATGATATAAAGTCACAATTCAGAGTTATAAAGTCGGAATTGCGTGATACAAAGTCACAACTGTGTGTTATAAAGTTGGAATTGCGTGATAGAAAATTGCAAATGTGCATTATAAAGTCAGAATTATGTGATAAAAGTCACAATTTGGAATTATAAAGTCAGAATAGCATGATACAAAGTTGCAACTGTATGTTATAAAGTCAGAATTACGTAATACAAAGTTGCAGTTGCGAGTTATAAAGTCAGAAATGTGTGATATAGTCACAATAGTTATAAAGTTAGAGTTACGTCATACAAAGTCGCAAATGCATGGAAATGCATAATACAAAGTGGTAATTGAGAGTTATATAGTCAGAAATGCAAGTTATAAAGTCGCTAAATTTCACGTAATTTGGTAATTTGGTCATTTGTTAATTTGGTCAGCGTACTATTTCTGTATGCCTTTCCACTGTATGTTATAGTTGTATTTTATAGTTACATAATAAAAGTGCTGGGTTGGGATCTGGGATGCGTCTGAACTGACCTGTATCCTGAGCATCAGGTGGCGGTTGGCGTGTTCCAGCTTCTTCTGACGGTTCTCCAGCTCTTTGGCGCGCTGCTGCTCTCTCTGAAGTTTCCTGATGTAATCCACAGAGGCCTTCAGAATAGTGCCCTTGTTCCAGCGCATGTCCCTGAGCAACACATACAAGCAGCTGACACCAGCGCATCTGATAGACTCTCTATCAACAGCATTAGCCTTTGCTGTAATAATAGAATGTATTCATCTACTTCATGTGTAAGTGTGTATCTACTGAACAGTTTTGTCTTACGGGTCATTTGATTTTGGAATCAGAGTCCCCAGTTCTTTGATTCGATCATTAATGTTAAATCTCCGTCGCCTCTCAACTGAAACAGATGAAAAATAGAGGTTATACGACACACTTATATTTATAAAATTAAACAAAATCACATTTACAGTAATCCACTTACAATCAAAGTCTATGGGACAAAGACAGTAACTTAATTATGTCAATTTTACAAACTGAGGAATGAATGAAAATGATTTCCTGTTTTAATCCTGGAACAGTATTTTAAAACATAAAAAACAAACTCACTTAAATTATGGTTGTCCTTTTTTTGCCTTTCTTTTGCAAGTGCACGGACTTCTGCCTCTGAAATAGACAAAGAAGGGTGAGACGAGAAACTGAAATATCTGCCAGATGTTTTGGCAACCCTGAAATGTCACTGCCTTTTCCACAAAATCTACATAATTTCCTGTATAGTTTATAGATTAGACTATAGATTATCTTCATGACTGCATGTTGCTCTTACTTTTACTGCAATGTACTAGACCAGCCCCTTTTTTTTGCCCATTTTTATATAAAACAAACAAACAAACAAACAAAAAAGCTAAATATCATTTAACAAGAATGAAAGCTTGCTTCTATAAAAAATAAAAAAGGTAATCGAAATTTTGACTATTATTCTCTGAAGTATATCAGCATGATATAAACTCGCAATCATGAGAAATAGTCAGGAATTGGAATTGTGTGATCCAAAGTTGCCATTGTAAGTTATAAGTCAAAATTGCATGATACAAAGTCAAAATTGTGAGTTATAAGGGTCAGAACTTCTTAATACAAAGTCGCAATTTTGAGTAATAAAGTTGGAATTTCATGATACAAAGTCGCCATTGTGAGTTATACGTTAAAATTGTGTGATAAAATGTTGCAATTGCAAGTTATATAGTTTTAATTTCATGATACTAAGTCGAAATTTTTTGACTTATAAAGTCGGAATTGCGTGATGCAAAGTCGCATTTGGAAGTTAAGTCGGAATTGTGTGACACAGAGTTGCAATTTGAGAGTTAAAAAAAGTCAGAATTTCATATTACATAGTCACAACTGCAAGTTATAAAGTTGGAATTGCGTGATACAAAATCACAATTTTAAGTAATAAAGTTGAAATTGCATAATACAAGTCAAAATTGCGAGTTATAAAGTCACAATAGTGTGAATACAAAGTTGCAATTTCGAGTAAAAAAGTCAGAATTGCGTGCTACAAAGTTGCAATTGCAAGTTATAAAGTGAATTTGTAAGGTTGGAATTTCGAGTTATAAAGTCGGAATTGTGTGGTACAAAGTCGCTATTTTGAGTAAAAAAGACGGAATTGCATGATACAAAGTCAAAATTGCGAGTTATAAAGTCGGAATTTTGTGAGTTATAAAAGGTAGAAATTTCGAGTAATAAAGTTGGAATTGCATGATTAAAAGTCAAAACTGCAAGTTATATAGTTGCAATAGTGTGAATACAAAGTTGCAATTTCGAGTAACAAAGTTGGAATTTTGTGATACAAAGTCACAATTGCGAATTATAAAGTCAGAATTTTGTGAGTTATAAAGTCGGAATTTTGTGAGTTATAAAAGGTAGAAATTTCGAGTGATAAAGTCGGAATTGCTTGATTAAAAGTCAAAACTGCAAGTTATATAGTTGCAATAGTGTGAATACAAAGTTGCAATTTCAAGTAACAAAGTCGGAATTTTGTGATACAAAGTTGCAATTGTGAGTTATAAAGTCGTAGTTGTGCGATACAAAGTCGCTATTTCAAGCAATAAAGTCGGAATTGCATGATACAAAGTCAAAATTGCGAGTTATAAAGTCGCAATAGTGTGAATACAAAGTTGCAATTTCGAGTAACAAAGTCAGAATTTCGTGATACAAAGTTGCAATTGTGAGTTATAAAGTCGGAATTGTGTGATACAAAGTCACAATTGTGAGTTATAAAGTTGCAATAGTGTGAATACAATTTGCAATTTCGAGTAACAAAGTCAATTTTGTGAGTTATAAAGTCGGAATTTTGTGAGTTATAAAAGGTAGAAATTTTGAGTTATAAAGTCGGAATTGTGTGATACAAAGTCGCTATTTCGAGTAATAAAGTCGGAATTGCATGATAAAAAGTCAAAATTGCAAGTTATATAGTTGCAATAGTGTGAATACAAAGTTGCAATTTCGAGTAACAAAGTCAGAATTTCGTGATACAAAGTCACAATTGCGAGTTATAAAGTCGCTATTTCGAGTAATAAAGTCGGAACTGCATGATTAAAAGTCAAAACTGCGAGTTATAAAGTTGCAATAGTGTGAATACAAAGTTGCAATTTTGAGTAACAAAGTTGGAATTTCGTGAAATAAATTCGCAATTGTGAGTTATAAAGTTGGAATTTTGTGATTTATAAAGTCGGGATTTTGTAATACAAGGTAGAAAGTTTGAGTTATGAAGTCGGAATTGTGTGATACAAAGTCACTATTTCAAGTAATAAAGTCGGAATTGCATGATAAAAAGTCAAAATTGCATGTTATATAGTTGCAATAGTGTGAATACAAAGTTGCAATTTCGAGTAACAAAGTCAAAATTTCGTGATACATAGTCACATTTGCGAGTTATAAAGTTGGAATTTTGTGATACAAAGTGGCTATTTCGAGTAATAAAGTTGCATGAATAAAAAGTCAAAATTGCAAGTTATAGTGTTGCAATAGCGTGAATACAAAGTTGCAATTTCGAGTAACGAAGTCAGAATTTCGTGATAAAAAGTCACAATTGCGAGTTATAAAGTCGCTATTTTGAGTAATAAAGTCATAACTGCATGATTAAAAGTCAAAACTGCGAGTTATAAAGTTGGAATTTTGTGAGTTATAAAGTCGGGATTTTGTAATACAAGGTAGAAAGTTTGAGTTATAAAGTCGGAATTTTGTGATACAAAGTGGCTATTTCGAGTAATAAAGTCGGAATTGCATGATAAAAAGTCAAAATTGCAAGTTATAGTGTTGCAATAGCGTGAATACAAAGTTGCAATTTTGAGTAACAAAGTCGGAATTTCATGATACAAAGTCGCAATTGCGAGTTATAAAGTCGGAATTTTGTAATACAAGGTAGAAATTTTGAGTTATAAAGTTGGAATTTTGTGATACAAAGTGGCTATTTCGAGTAATAAAGTCGGAATTGCATGATAAAAAGTCAAAATTGCAAGTTATATAGTTGCAATTGTGTGAATACAAAGTTGCAATTTTGGGTAAGAAAGTCAAAATTTCGTGATACATCGTCACAATTGCGAGTTATAAAGTTGGAATTTTGTGATACATAGTGGCTATTTCGAGTAATAAAGTCAGAATTGCATGATACAAAGTCAAAATTGCGAGTTATAAAATCGCAGTAGTGTGAATACAAAGTTGCAATTTTGAGTAACAAAGTTGGAATTTCGTGATACAAATTTGCAATTGCGAGTTATAAAGTCGGAATTTTGTGAGTTATAAAGTCGGGATTGTGTGATACAAAGTCACTATTTCGAGCAATAAAGTCGGAATTGCATGATACAAAGTCAAAATTGTGAGTTATGAAGTCACAATAGTGTGAATACAAAGTTGCAATTTCGAGTAACAAAGTCAGAATTTCATGATACAAAGTCGCAATTGCGAGTTATAAAGTCAGAATTTTGTGAGTTATAAAGTCGGAATTTTGTAATACAAAGTAGAAATTTTGAGTTATAAAGTCGGAATTGCATGATAAAAAGTCAAAATTGCAAGTTATATAGTTGCAATAGTGTGAATACAAAGTTGCAATTTTGAGTAACAAAGTCAGAATTTCATGATACAAAGTCGCAATTGCGAATTAGAAAGTCAGAATTTTTTGAGTTATAAAGTCAGAATTTTGTAATACAAGGTAGAAATTGAGTTATAAAGTCGGAATTGCATGATAAAAAGTCAAAATTGCAAGTTATATAGTTGCAATAGTGTGAATACAAAGTTGCAATTTTGAGTAACAAAGTCAGAATTTCATGATACAAAGTCGCAATTGCGAATTAGAAAGTTGGAATTTTGTGAGTTATAAAGTCAGAATTTTGTAATACAAGGTCGAAATTTTGAGTTATAAAGTCGGAATTGTGTGATACAAAGTTGCTATTTCGAGTAATAAAATCGGAATTGCAGAATACAAAGTTGCAATTTTGAGTTTTAATATATATTTAATAAAGGCTTGTGAATTGTCAGCTGAAGAAAAATCCACATTGACAATAATCAGAAACATTGATAACAATCAGAAATTTTTCATGAGCAGCAAATCAGCATATTGAGTATTTCTGAAGAATCACGTAAAATCTAATCCACAAAAGCACTTTTAATCCATACAATTATTATTATGTTTCCGTTTTGTTAACAGACATAAAGAAGGGAGAGAAATCTTTGCACGTACCCACAGGAAACCCTTCAGGCCTTTGATAGCTCTCAAACTTGCTACAGGAACTGGGCTTGTCCATCATGTGCATCATGGCTGGAGATGCTGTAACTATGTAGCATATAAACATGTTTTTAATCTCTCACTCATATCATCATATACACAAAATTTGTATGGACTTTAAAAGGTGAAATACAATTCAGTACATCGTCAAATGGCCTGGGGGGTCTTAGACGGTACAGAACGGCATTTACCAACTCCAGAGGTGGGAAGTAACGAATTACATTTACTTCGTTACATTTACTTGAGTAAATTTTTGGGGTAACTAGTACTTTTAGAGTATATTTAAAGATAGGTACTTTTACTCTTACTCAAGTACATTTATAGTGAAAAAACTTTACTTTTACTTCGCTACATTTGATTGCGTTCCTCCGTTACTGTCCTCAGAAACGTGTCGCTGGTATTTTCATTTCATGTCTGATAAAACTGCGTTAATGCTGGTTTGTGTACAGCTGTTGCTATGGAATCCGTAATATTTCAGCGCTCCTAAAGCGCCCCCTCGTGACAGAGAATACATTTTTCATTCCAAAACATTTTTTCAGCTGTTTATGGTCAAATGATTGCAATTATCGACCCATGTTTTTATGCAGCAAACACAGAGTTGTAAATGTAAAAAAGTTAAGGTGCCTTATAAAAATCTAAACAAGTACAGTAATATTTATGTTTTAAATAAATATAATAAATTATAAACTCAATTTATCCCTTTTAATGTTATAAAGGATGAAATGCCATAGTGTAACATATTGTTTTTGTGTGAAACTGTATCTGAATTTTAAATCATGCCATTTTATGGCTTAATATTCTACATTACATTGTCCAATCCCATTACTGTTTATTTTACTTTTGCAGATCTTAAAAAGGATTATGAATTGCTTTAAATTAATATTTAAAAATTCTGCAGATACACTAAATGAAATAAATATAATGAAATAAAATTACTTCCTTTATATTTGTTTATATTTGTGTATTAAAAACATTTTTGATTAGACTCCTATCTGATTTTCTGTATTAAAAAAAAGGTATTTTTTTTTTTTTATTTGGGCTAGTTAAATTAATTTTTGGGCTACCAAAATCTGAAGAGTACCTGCCTGAAGGGCTACCAGAAATTCTGAAATTTTGCGAGCCCTGTATATATATATATATATATATATATATATATATATATATATATATATAAACACCTTACTTAGAGGTGTGTGGAAGCAAATAGTTTGAAATTCAGGGTTTTCACTTCATATCAATAAGATCAGAAGTAACGTCTAGGTTACGTAGGTAACCCTCGTTCCATGAAGGAGGGAACGGAGACGTTACATGGGAACTGCCTGAGAGTCCAATCACCTCTGAGCCTTATACAACAGGCCAATGAAAATTGGCGAGTGGAATTTGCATGCCAAGCCACTCCCCCGTACATACGGGTATATAAGATGGCGGCTGCAACACACTCATCAGGTTCTTGCTGAAGAGCCGGAACGAGCCGGCGTCAGCACGACGTCGGGGCCATGGCAGGGGATGTAACGTCTCCGTTCCCTCCTTCAGGGAACGAGGGTTACCTACGTAACCTAGACGTTCCCCCTCAGTCGAGTCACTCCGACGTTACATGGGAACAGACCCTCTGGAACAGGCCACGGCCCAGATGCAGCGTTACGCACAGACCCACGTGCCGGCAGGCGGACGTGCCAGCAGGCAGATATGTAACGTAACCTTCCCAACGCCCTGGGGGCCAATAAGGGGCCCCACAGGGATGCCAGAAGACTGAAGCATGGGTTGGGGGGGCGGAGCACATGAACAATTCTTACGCATGTGGAAAATAAAGAAAATTCAATATATCCATAAGGCTAGGGATATACGAGGGAAACAGCGGTCTTCTCCGCTGGAAAAATAAATAAATAAGCCACTACCTGCGGGGCGAAGGAGACCCAGGCAGGAACACAGTGAGAACTACTCCACATCTAGCCCTGACTGCGGGGCATGGAGGACCCAGGGTTCACCGGGGGGAACCTACTGGAAATAGCGCACGGATCCATATGGGAATGGCGCAACAAGCCGACACCAGCCGTCCTCCCGCTCACCTGATGTCTATGTTAAGACACGGGAGGAGACGGCCTCTACGCGGAGGTTGTAAAACCTTGCGAAGGTATTAGGTGTCGCCCAGCCGGCAGCTCTACAGATGTCTGCTAGTGAGGCGCCGTGCGCCAAAGCATAGGAGGATGGAACACTCCGGGTGGAGTGGGCATGCACACCCAAGGGGCACGGCTGTCCCTGGTACAAGTAAGACAGGGAGATGGCATCTACCACCCAATGAGCCAACCTCTGTTTGGAGACAGCATTCCCTTTCTGCTGACCTCCGAAGCAGACAAAGAGTTGCTCGGTGCGCCTGAAGTGCCGAGTGCGGTCTACGTAGATACGCAAGGCCCGGACTGGACACAGCAGCGCAGAAGCTGGGTCTGCCTCCTCCACGGGCAGAGCTTGCAGGTTCACCACCTGATCGCGGAAAGGCGTGGTGGGAACCTTGGGCACATAACCGGGCCGGGGTCTCAGGATCACGTGAGAATCGCCGGGCCCGAACTCTAGGCACGAATCGTCGACAGAAAAGGCTTGAAGGTCCCCTACCCTCTTAATGGAAGCCAGAGCCGTCAGGAGCGCTGTCTTGAGAGACAGGAACTTAAGCTCAACTGACGCGAGGGGCTCAAAGGGGGCTCCCCGCAGGCCCTGGAGGGCGACGGAGAGATCCCAAGAGGGTATGAGGCGCGGTCTGGGAGGATTAAGTCTCCTAGCGCCTCTAAGGAACCTAATGACCAGCGGGTGCTTACCTAGGGATAACCCATCCACTGCGTCATGATGTGCGGCAATAGCGGCAGCATAGACTTTGAGCGTTGAAGGGGACAGCCTGCGCTCCAACTTCTCTTGCAGGAAGGAAAGCACGGCTGCAATCGAGCATTTCTGAGGGTCCTCTCCTCGAGAGGAGCACCAGTCGACGAACAGACCCCACCTCAGTGCGTAAGCCTGCCTGGTAGAGGGGGCTCGGGACTGAGTGATTGTGTCTATCACGGCCTGGGGAAGGCCGGCGAGGTCTGAGGCGTCCCGTCCAGGAGCCAGACATGCAGGTTCCAGAGGTCGGGACGTGGGTGCCAAATTGTGCCCATCCCCTGAGAAAGAAGGTCTTTCCTCAAGGGGATTTTCCAGGGAGGGGCTGCCGCGAGGGAAATGAGTTCTGGGAACCAGGTCCGGGTGGGCCAATAAGGCGCAACCAGAATAACCTGCTCCTCGTCCTCCCGGATCTTGCACAGGGTCTGTGCAAGGAGGCTCACCGGGGGAAAAGCGTACTTGAGCCCCGGAGGCCAGCTGTGAGCCAGCGCATCCCTGCTGAGGGAAAAATGCTGCTGGCAGTGGGAGGATTCGGGGGAGGCAAACAGATCTATCTGGGCCTCCCCGAAATGGCTCCAAATCAGCTGGACTGTCTTGGGGTGGAGTCGCCATTCTCCAGGGAGGGTGGAGTCGCCATTCTCCAGGGAGGGTGGATTGCCGTGAGAGCTGATCGGCTGCACGGTTGAGGTCCCCGGGAATGTAAATGGCACGTAGCGATTTCAGCCACGTTTGACTCCAGAGGAGCAGACGGCGGGCGAGTTGTGACATGCGAGGAGAACGGAGACCGCCCTGGCGATTGATGTAGGCCACAGTCGCAGTGCTGTCGGTGCGAACAAGCACGTGCTTCTGACGCACCGTTGGTCGGAAGCGACGAAGGGCCAGAAGCACTGCCAACAACTCGAGGCAATTGATGTGCCACTGCAGTCGAGGTCCTGTCCAGGAGCCCGAAGCTGCCTGCCCGTTGCAAACAGCACCCCAACCCATGGTGGAGGCATCTGTGTAAACCACAATGTGCCTGGACACCTGTCCCAGGGGTACTCCGGCCCGAAGGAAGGCAGGGTCTGACCAGGGGCTGAATAGGCGGCGACACTGCGGGGAAACGCCAATCCGGAGTGTGCCACGGTGCCATGCCCGTCTGGGGATTCGGTCGTGTAACCAGTGCTGAAGCGGTCTCATATGAAGCAAGCCGAGCGGCGTCACCGCGGCTGCAGCTGCCATATGCCCCAGGAGCCTCTGAAAAGTTTTGAGAGGAACCGCTGTCTTGTGTCTGAACAACTTCAGACATTTCAGCACCGACTGCGCACGCTCGTTGGTGAGGCGGGCTGTCATAGCGACCGAATCCAGCTCCACACCGAGAAAAGAGATCCTCTGCACTGGGGAGAGTTTGCTCTTCTCTCGGTTGACCTGAAGGCCCAGACGGCTGAGGTGCCGAAGCACCAGGTCCCTCTGCTCGCATAAGCTCGAGCCAGCCTGGCTTCGTGAAGCTCAGCGGGGGACGGAGCAGGTTTGGGTTTTTCTTTGGAGGCCGCGGGGGGGCGCCCTCGGCGACGAGCAGGCAGAGGTTGGGCCACCGGCGGCGGGATGGAAGGTTCGCGGCGGGGCAGGATGTGCTTGATCGCCTCCGTCTGCTTCTGGACTGCCGAGAACTGCTGGGCAAAGTCCTCGACAGTGTCGCCGAAGAGGCCACTCTGGGAGATGGGAGCGTCAAGAAAGCGAGCCTTGTCGACGTCTGCCATCTGGGCCAGAGTGAGCCACAGGTGTCGCTCCTGGACCACAGCCGTGGACATCACCTGACCAAGGGAACGCGCCGTGACCTTCGTGGCCCGGAGGGCGAAGTCGGTGGCGGCGCGGAGTTCTTCCAAAACCCCCTGGTCAGGACCACCCTCGTGCAGTTGTTTTAGCGCCTGAGCTTGGTAGACCTGGAGAGTGGCCATGGCGTGCAAGGCGGTAGCGGCCTGCCCAGCAGCGTGATAAACACGGCCCGCAAGCGCGGACGAGCGTTCACACGCCCTGGACGGGAGATGCGGGCGATCCCGCCAGGTGGCAGCGCCGCGTGGGCAGAGATGCACCGCCACAGTGCGCTCAACCTGGGGGATGGCCACGTACCCCCTGGCCGCCCCGCCATCGAGGGTGGCGAGGGGAGAGGAGCTGGGGCGGGCCCGAGATGAAAAGGGGGCCCGCCAGGTCTTAGTCAGCTCCTCGTGCACCTCCGGGAAAAATGGGACTGGGGGGGACCGCGGGAGCCCTCCCTAAAAACCAATCATCCAGCCTAGAGGGATCGGCCGGAGGCGCTGGAGGCACCTCAAGACCGATCCCCCTGGCGGCCCGGAGGAGCATAGCCGAGAGCTCGACGTCCACGTCAGACGGAGCGACCACCTCGAGAGGGGGTCGCGCTGCCGAGGCGTCCGCCTCGCCCACCGACTCTCCCTCTGATGCTGCGGTAGACATCTCATCGTCTGCAGGAGCACCGAAGGAGACGCTCAGCCCACTAGGCGGGGAAGCGTACAGCTGCGGGAACTCGACGGGGTCACGCTGTGGTGCAGAAGACCGCAGGGCTTTCTCAGCCGGCGGTGCATTCCGCACAGTGACTCTTAGGTCCCCCCGCATCTCGCCGCGGTGGCCGAAAAGCATTGACGGCTTAACGACTTACCGCGGGAGGAAGGCGGGGGGAGCCGGCTCGCGAATGAGCGGCGGGACCTCAGCGTGGCCATGGTCATGCACTCGCAGTGCGGGCATGAACCATCCATGATCGCCGCCTCAGCATGCTCAAAACCTAAACATGTGAGGCAGAGATCATGTCCGTCCGCAGAGGAGAGGAAACTACCACATCCTGAAGCGCACGGCCGAAAAGGCATTCTGAAAAGAACGTCTGAATCGGCCGTGAGAAATTGACTCTTTTAGCTCCCGGTCTGCCCAGGGAGAAGCCGCAGGGCGGCTGTGCACTCTACGGGGCTTGCTCGCTGGAATGCAGGCGGCTTGATGCCGTTAGAACGGCAGCCCGCGGGAGGATCGCTGGTGGCTGCCAAACAGTCTCTTATAGCTCTTTTAGTGATTTGGCAGCGCACCAGCAGAGAGAGAGAGATCTCTTGAAGAACTCAACGAAGTTTTTTCTTCTTCTTGAAGAACAACAGCGGCTCGTGTGAGAGGCTCTGAAAGCATGAATCTGATGAGTGTGTTGCAGCCGCCATCTTATATACCTGTATGTACGGGGGAGTGGCTTGGCATGCAAATTCCACTCGCCAATTTTCATTGGCCTGTTGTATAAGGCTCAGAGGTGATTGGACTCTCGGGCAGTTCCCATGTAACGTCGGAGTGACTCGACTGAGGGGGAACTAGTAATTATCTATTTGAGTACTTTTTCCATCGGATACTTTTTTATTCTTATTTTATTCTTTTTTAGGTGTAACTATTAAGATTGTTACTTTTACTCTTACTTGAGTAAATATTTCCATAAGTACTTGTACTTTTACTTGAGTACAGATTTTGGGTACTCTACCCACCTCTGACCAACTCATGTAACACTTACCAGAGAATTCCCTTTTAATGTTGGGCAGGTTAGCAGGGCACGAGTTACTAATAGAGATTCCCGGAGGTGGCATACCTGGGTTACTATACATATCCAAGAGGTTCGCTGACACAGGGATCTAGAAACACAAGAACATATACATTATTACCCCATTTTATCATTATATAGTTCCTATCACTGTCATGATGGAAAAGAGCAGCCTGTACTATCTGCCTATGACATGAAAGTGAGTAAATGAAGCCTATGCAATATCCCTCTGCAGACAGCAGTCAGACAGACATTAGATCAGGTGCTGACAGCTGGATCACACTGCTTTTTGCTATACTGACACCAGCCACAGCTCTGATTGTGTGAGATGACAACAAGAGACAAAGTCTCACCACGTTCACTGCTAATATAAAAATACACTTGAGTCACTGAAGCCCTTTGAAAACTTGTAGTCAGTGTTGGGGGAAGTTGCATCGCTAAAAAAGTAGCTAAAAACAAAGTAGAAATTGTGAGATGTAAATTCGCAATTGCGAGAAAAAAGTCAGAATTCTGAGATAACAATTCTATTACCTTTTTTTTCTTTAAAGGTGCAGTGTGTAATATTTAAGATGATCTCTAGACAGAAATGAAATATAATATACATAACTATGTTTTCAGGGGTGTATAAATACTTTACTTAATTAACCATTATGTTTTTATTAGCTTAGAATTATCAGTTTAGATCTACATACACCGCGGGTCCCCTCACATGGAAGTCGCCGTTATGTTTCTACAGTGGCCCTGAACAGACAAACTGCTCTTCAGATCGCGTTTCATCACTGTTGTTCTTTTTGAAAAACACTGACACAATGATGAACAAGTAACAATAATATTCACAATAACATATTTTTATTGAATGATTAAGTAAATAGAATTCCATAAATTATGTTTTAAAAGAAACCTCATTATTTTTTGCTGTCTAAAACGACGACATCTTAATCCTGCAGGGCTACCGTAGCTTCTGCAAAGGGAGGGGTGAGCGGTGGAATAAACCGTTAGTTGCAATTCAATAGACTCACCACTAGATGCCGCAAAAATCTACACACTGCACCTTTAAATCTGTTTTATTCAGTGGTGGAAATGTACTTTTGTGTGATTCACTCACTATTATTACTGTAATGGGTAACACATTAAATGTACTTAACCTCCTAAGGCCCGAGCTTTGTTTTGGCTTGCATTTTAGATTTCTTCTAGCTATTTTGGGTTAGGAGGAACCAATTAAGATAATAACCAGATATTATCTTTGAACATGATGCTCTTTTTGAAAAAAATGATGTCCACATATGTGGACACTCGACCTGTATCCACAGAAAAAAGTCCAGACACCATTCTGAGAAATGTGCCTGAATATTTTTATAGTTACTGTTGCATATATAACTGTTGCATATAAAACTCAACTTCTTCAAATTCTTCCCAAACTACATTTTCACTGTTAATTTTTTTTTGCTAACATTTTTACATTTTCAACAAATAAAAATCAGTGTAAATTTATTTAGCACACATGCAATGTCAATTTATAATGTTGTAAACTACTGTAAATTGATGTTTTCTAACAAATTCTTCCCAAAATAGGCTTTTACAGTTACTTTTTTTGTTACATTTTATCAAACAAAAATCAATGTAAAGTTATTTATCATGCATGCAAAGAGAGATTATACTGTTGTAACCTATAGTAAATTGATGTTTTCTATTAAATTCTTCCCAAACTACGTATGTTACTAACATTTTTACATTTTCAACAAATTAAAATCAATGCAAAGTTATTTTTCACTCATGCAATATCAATTTACACTGTTGTAAACAAAAGAAAATTCATGTTTTTTAACAAATTCTTCCCAAACTACATTTTTTGTTAACTGTTTTACATTTTAAAGTAATACAAATTGTTGTAAAGTAATTTATCACACATGCAATGTCAATTTATACTGTTAAAAACTATTGTACATTGATGTTTTCTAACAAATTCTTCCCAAACTACATTTTTTGCAAACATTTTTTACATTTTCAACAAATAAAAATCAACGTTAAGTTATTTATCACACATGCAGTGTCAATTTACACTGTTGTAAACTACTGTAAATTGATGTTTTCTAAAAAATTCTTTTCAGTTATATTTTTTTGTTAACATTTTTACATTTTCAACAAAGTTTAGTCCCATTGTCCACATATGTGTACAGTTGTCGCCAAAGGTTTTGAGAATTACATAAATATTGGAAATTGGAAAAGTTGCTGCTTAAGTTTTTATAATAGCAATTTACATATACTCCAGAATGTTATGAAGAGTGATCAGATGAATTGCATAGTCCTTCTTTGCCATGAAAATTAACTTAATCCCGAAAAAAACTTTCCACCACATTGCTGTCAGGACCTGCTGAGATCATTTCAGTAATCGTCTTGTTAACTCAGGTGAGAATGTTGACGAGCACAAGGCTGGAGATCATTATGTCAGGCTGATTGGGTTAGAATGGCAGACTTGACATGTTAAAAGGAGGGTGATGCTTGAAATCATTGTTCTTCCATTGTTAACCATGGTGACCTGCAAAGAAACGCGTGCAGCCATCATTGCGTTGCATAAAAATGGCTTCACAGGCAAGGATATTGTGGCTAATAAGATTGCACCTAAATCAACAATTAATAGGATCATCAAGAACTTCAAGGAAAGAGGTTCAATTCTTGTTAAGAAGGCTTCAGGGAGTCCAAGAAAGTCCAGCAAGAGCCAGGATCGTCTCCTAAAGAGGATTCAGCTGCGGGATCGGAGTGCCACCAGTGCAGAGCTTGCTCAGGAATGGCAGCAGGCAGGTGTGAGCGCATCTGCACGCACAGTGAGGCCAAGACTTTTGGAAGATGGCCTGGTGTCAAGAAGGGCAGCAAAGAAGCCACTTTTCTCCAAAAAAAAACATCAGGGACAGATTGATCTTCTGCAAAAATTATGGCGAATGGACTGCTGAGGACTGGGGCAAAGTCATATTCTCCAATGAAGCCTCTTTCTGATTGTTTGGGGCATCTGGAAAAAGGCTTGTCCAGAGAAGAAAAGGTGAGCGCTACCATCAGTCCTGTGTCATGCCACCATCAGTCCTGTGTCATGCCAACAGTAAAGCATCCTGAGACCATTCATGTGTGGGGTTGCTTCTCATCCAAGGGAGTGGGCTCACTCACAATTTTGGCCAAAAACACAGCCATGAATAAAGAATGGTACCAAAACACCCTCCAACCGCAACTTCTTCCAACAATCCAACAACAGTTTGGTGAAGAACAATGCATTTTCCAGCACGATAGAGCACCGTGCCATAAGGCAAAAGTGATAACTAAGTGGCTCGGGGACCAAAATGTTAAAAATTTTGGGTCCATGGCCTGGAAACTCCCCAGATCTTAATCCCATTGAGAACTCGTGGTCAATCCTCAAGAGGCGGGTGGACAAACAAAAACCCACTAATTCTGACAAACTCCAAGAAGTGATTATGAAAGAATGGGTTGCTATCAGTCAGGATTTGGCCCAGGAGTTGATTGAGAGCATGCCCAGTCGAATTGCAGAGGTCCTGAAAAAGAAGGGCCAACACTGCAAATACTGACTCTTTGCATAAATGTCATGTAATTGTCGATAAAAAGCATTTGAAACGTATGAAGTGCTTGTAATTATATTTCAGTACATCACAGAAACAACTGAAACAAAGATCTAAAAGCAGTTTAGCAGCAAACTTTGTGAAAACTAATTTTTGTGTCATTCTCAAAACTTTTGGCCACGACTGTACATCAAGTTTAGCGGCATAGTAAATCTTTACTGTTACAAAAAATTGTCAAATTAGCATGCCATATTAATCATACAACACTATTATGTGTAACTTAACAAGAATCAACAATTAAGTTTTATTAGATTTTTTGCTATGTGGACGTTTTGGTCTGGTGTGGCTGCCTGACTTTTCAGATGTTTTTGCTGCCATCTTGAAATTTCTATGTAAAGTTTTTTTCTCTTCTGACACCACCAGCTGGCAGTGTAAGTACCCCCATACATGTCCATAACACCACCAATTCAGCAGTGAATACAATTGTGGACATAAGAGCTAAAATGTGCTGTCCACGTATGTGGCCACTAAGCCCTGGTTGTATCATAATGTAAGGTACATTTTTACTAACAATTTACTTCAGAAATATTATTTTTTATCCAAAGCTCGAAATTGCTGAAATTGAGTCTTGAGTTCAAAATAATGAATAAAAAAAGTTTAAACATTGTCAACTGTCAACTATGTTCTGATAAAATATATAAACTGAAACCCACAGTTGTTTTACTGAGAAAAATACACCTTTTCCTGATGTGAAAAAAAATATATATATATAAAGACTCTAACCTGAAGTTACACTTTATTTTAAGGTGTCCTTATTACAATGTAATTATATATTTAAGTACTGAGTAATATTAATTAACTACAAGTACTTACTATATGGTTAGGGTTACTTGCGTGGAATTAAATTAATAAGCGAAGTACCAGAAGAAAGTATAAAAGAGTATTTACCGTGTTGGCCATGTGAAGTCCGGGGTCCAACGAGAGTCCCATGATGTCATCATTGTAACTGGATTCCAAACTAATGATGTCATCGATGACATCGTCCATCTGAGAAAGATCAAAAGCAATAGATGTCATCAGCTGTCAGAGCTCATCCGCTCAGCTACAGAATATCACTGTGAAGTCAAAGAGTTCAAACCAATCCATTTGCTATGCTGAAAATCACTGGTTAATCTGACGTACATCCCAAAGAGCTGTGTATTTCCTCTCAACGTGCCAATGTCAGACTGTCTAATCTATTAACACTTGTTTTAGCACATCTCTCTCTCTCTCTTTCTCTTTCACAGCGTGAACAGTGACGCAATCCACGCCAGCAGCTTCACGTGGAAGAAAACCGTGAGGCTGGAGTCGGTTTTACTGATTAGCAGGTAATGAGGTCTAAAATGACATCTTCATAATGTCTCCACCTATTTATATATCATTTACTGAAGTTGCTGGATTTGTGGGAAATGTGTTTGTTGCTCTCTTGGCTGAATCTGTCAGGGTCCTGTCGCCTCTGTCTGGTCTTGTTTATTTCATCCATGTTTTGTTCTTGTCTTTGTGTTGAGCACATGCTTTCTGTTTTGTTCATTTGCCATGTGCTCAGTATTACGTCTTGGCTCGTTTTAGCCTTCTCATTTCCTCCACTTTATATTTTCCTTGTGTGTTTTGTCCAGGCCTGGTTAGTTTGTGTCACAGATTGTGTCTCCTCAATCCTCTTGGTCAGGCTTGCTAGTCTAACTGGTCTAAACCCTACCACAGGGCCTTTTGATTTAGCTGTGATTCTACATATTAATGCCCAATTATGTGGTATATTTACTGTATGTATTTTTGCTTTCAATAAATATCACAAAATAATGGCTCTTTCTGCACTTGGGTTAACATTTTTTTAATAAAGAAAATATGTGACCCTGGAACACAAAACCAGCCAAAAGTAGCATGGGTATATTTGTAGCAATAGTCAACAATACATTGTATGGGTCAAAATTATCGTTTTTTTCTTTTATGCCAAAAATCCTTAGGATATTAAGTAAAGTGTCATGTCATACCGTAAATACATCAAAGCGTATTTTTTGTAATGTGCATTGCTAAGAACTTTATTTGCACAACTTTAAAGGCAATTTTCTCAATTTTTTTTGCACCCTCAGATTTCAGATTTTCAAATAGTGTCCTATCCTAACAAACCATACATCAATGGAAAGCTTATTTAGATGATGTATAAATCTCAAATTGACCCTTATGACTGGTTTTGTGGTCCAGGGTCACATATTTTATCCTTGTGTCAAGTATCATCTTTGCAATATTACTTTCTTTTCATGACAATTCAAGGATTCATTACTTTTTTTATCTATTGTCCTTTTAGAAATTTCTGTAATTTTTTGCAGCAAAAACAACATAATTTTGTAAAAATGGGCTTTAGTATTTATGTCAAATATTTAGCTAAATATATTTTGTTTATTTTCTTTTTTGGTTTCTTGACAGGCTTTGTGTATGTAAGCCCGTTTCCACCACTGAATAAAAACTTTTAAAAAAGGTTATCGTGAATTTTTATCTCACAATTCTGACATTTTTTCTTACAAATGCAAGTTGTATCTTGCAATTCTGACTTTGTTTTTAGAATTTTTTAGAATTTTAGAATTTTGCAATTGCGAGTTATTAAATCCAATTCTGAGACGAAAAAAGACTAATATGTTCTCAGAATTGTGAGTTTATATCTTACAATTCTGACTTAAATTGTATTTGTATCAGAATTGCGATATATAAACTTACAACTCTGACAAAAAAGCCACAATTTTTAGATATAATCTCGCGATTGTGAGAAAAAAGTCACAATTTTGAGTTTCTATCTCAGATAGAACTCGTAATTCTAAGAAAAAAAGAAAGATTTTCTTTCCTTACATCTTGGAATTCTGAGTTTTTTTCTCACAACTGCAAGTTTATACAATTCTGAGGAAAAAAAGTCAAAACTGTGAGATGTAAACACGCAGTTGCAACAAAAAAAAGTCTGAATTGTAAGTTATCTCAGATGAAAATTTGTAATTCCGAGAAAAAAAAGTCAAAATTGTGAGATGTACACTGGTAATTGCAAGAATAAAGTTTTTTTTTACCCTCAGAATTACAAGTTTACATCTGACAATTCTGAGTTTTTTTCTCACAACTGCAAGTTGAGAAAAAAGTATTAATTATCCATAATTTACTCAAAAAAATTGCACATAATGAATATTGTGAAATCATCTATATTTAATAACTTTAACGTTTTATCTCTGTATTTATTTATTTTTTTTAAACGACAGATTGTGGATAAATGGATAAATTGGAAGAGTGTCCTAAATTTTTTTCTGTATTTGATCCCCAATGACCTGTTGTCAAGGAATACATCGATTGACAATCAGTTAGTTGGGTACATTGTTATAGATTGCAAAATTTAATAAACATTAAAATTTCAGGTTAACCTGATCAAGGAAATAACATTCGGTTGCCCAGAAAAGACCTGCCATTGAAATTAAAATATTGAATCAGTCAACTATGTTCTGACAAAATATGTAAACTGAAACCCACAGCTGTTTTATTGAGAAACCAATTTGTTTTTACACTTTTTCCTGATGTGAAATGTAAAAAATATAGAAGGACTCAGTGACTGGGTAATTACAAACAACTAACCCTAAACCAAACCCAGTTACACTTTATTTTAAGGTGTCCATGTTACCGTGTTATTATACATTTAAGTACTGCGTAATATTAATCAACTACATGTACTTACATGCTTAGGGTAAGGATTAGGGTTTGGTTTAGGGTTACTTGCATGTAATTATAAATAATTTATTGTTATTATAATAGTAAATACATGTAACGTGTAACAATGGCACCTTAAAATAAGGTGTTACCCCAAACCCTAACAATAACCCTATAGTAATTACGTGTAATTACACCGTAACGAAGACACAAAATAAAGTGTAACCCTCTATATGTGAAAAATCATGAATTAATATAAATAAAAAACACTAATGTAGCCATTATTTTTAGAAACAGTTGAAGTGAAATATCAGAGTACTTTGTAAGCATGTTGTTACCTCTTTCTCGCAGTTGGAGTTGAGGGTCAGTAAGGCCATGGGACTGTTGGGGGCGCTGTTGCCCGGCCCCGGAGGCATTCCCCCGTGGTCAGGGGCCTGGTTGGGGCACGGCAAGCTCACGGCCTGCGAGCCGAGCTTTCCTCCCAGTGTGGTGGACAGATATGCCTTCACTTGCTGCCTCTGAGCCTGCTGGATGTGATACTTCGTGGGGTTTTCAAGATGCGTTTGAACCTTCAGACAGACAGAGAGAGAAAGAGAATCACAGACAGGAAATAATCACGCATTACACATGATGAGGAAGTATCGTGTAACACATTTAAGAGTTTAGGAAATATTTAATTAATCTTTAATTAACTGATTTAAAACTACAAAAATGACATTGTTCTTTATTTTGCTGTGCGGTTATGTAAACGGATGCTTGTTACATTCTATTTGTGACCCTGGACCACAAAACCAGTCATAAGGATACATTTTTTTAAACTGAGGGTGCATATTACTAATTAAAAATTAAGTTTTTATATATTTACAGTAGGAAATTAATAAAATATCTTCATGGAACATGAGCTATACTTAATATCCTAATGATTTTTGGCATAAAAGAAAAATCGATCATTTTGACCCATAGAATGTATTTTTGGCTACTGCTACAAATATATCTGTGGTACTTAAGACTGGTTTTGTTGTCCAGGGTCACATTTGTGAAATAAAACAGGCACACCAAACCACACATTTTTTACCTAAGATCTACTTATTGATGTCAATACACTTTTGTGACCCAGTACACACAATTTTATTAAAGTTTTGTAAAAATAGACTTTATTTTCTTTAGGTAAAATCTTTACAAAATATGGTTATTTTCTCTGTTGGTGCTGGTATATAGACTCTTGCTGGGTTTTTTCCCTTGTGAAAAAATAAACACCGAACCACATTTTTATTTATTTATTTATTTATCTAAGATGCACGTATTAATGTCAGTACAATTTTTGCACTTAAAATTTATTGTCTTGAAGTAAAATATTATATGAAATACACAATATATATATGACCCTGGACCACAAAACCAGTCATAAGGTTAAATTTGACAAAACTGAGATTTATACATCATATGAAAGCTCAATAAATACGCTTTCTAATGATGTATGGTTTGTTAGGATAGGACAATATTTGGCTGAGATACATCTATTTGAAATCAGAAATCTGAGGATGCAAAAAAATCAAAAAGACTGAGAAAATCACCTTTAAAGTTGTCCAAATTAGGTTCTTAACAATGCATATTACAAATCAAAAATTACATTTTGATGTTTACAGTAGGAATTTTACAAAAAACCTTCATGGAACATGAATTTTACTTAATTTCTTAATGATTTTTGGCATAAAAGAAAAATCAAAAATTTTGACCCATGCAATGTATTTTTGGCTATTGCTACAAATATACCCCAGCGACTTAAGACTGGTTTTGTGGTCCAGGGTCACAATACACACACACACACACACACACACACACACACACACACACACAAACACACACACACACACACACACACACACACACACACACACAGCACCAACAGAGAAAGAGATATATATATATTAGGGGTGGGCATAGATTATTTTTTTAATCTAGATTAATCTAGATTAAATCTTGGAATTAATCAAGATTAATCTAGATTAAAATGGCTAATTTGAATTCTGCTGAAGGCATTTTCAAAATATGTGTGCTACTTAAATAATGACTAAAAGTAAGTCTTTGAGAATGGGTTTCTCAAGTCAGGTGGTGCATTAGATCAAGCGCTCATCTCCTGTTTCCAAAATGCATCACAAACTGCTTGACAATTGCATTTACAACATAAGTACCTATACAAACTTGTGTAACCAAGTACTTCTGCGCAAAAGGCTGCACGACGTGCGCGTTGCCGTTAAATACACAGACGCGCACGGGCATGGATATCTGCGTGCATAGTCTTCGATTAAACTGCGTTGCTTTTAGAAGCGTCAATTCCGTTGTTGCATATAGTTTAATGTCTTTATTTCAGGATTATCAAAGTAAATTATAACTCAAACTTGACATTTCACTGGGGCACAGCAGATTTTCATTGGGGCACATGCCCCAGTAAAAAGGGTCTAGCATCGCACGCACCTGCCCTGAAGCGGCTTCATAACTGCATCCATGTTTGCACGTCTCATTTGATGTAGTAATTTCACAGAAGTTGAAGACTCGTTCTCGCCTCCTACAGTGCAATTTGACTAGGTATACGTCATCCGCGCTAAAATATCAAGGTGAAAGTCATCATAGCTCACGTAGTTTAGACCCAGCTCCCAACCCAACGTTGAGAATAGATTAACAGCGATATTTTTTTTATCGCCAGATAAGAGTCTCACGTTAACGCCAATAACGGCCCACCACTAATATATATGTATATATATTAGTGCTGTCAAACGATTAATCACAATTAATCACATCCAAAATAAAAGTTTTGGTTTATATTATATATGTGTGTGTACTGTATATATTTATTATGCATATATAAATACACATATATGCATGTACATATTCAAGTAAAATATTAGACAGTACACAAACATATTCTATGTAAACAAAAACTTTTATTTTATATATATATATATATATATATATATATATATATATATATATATATATATGCTGTTATGTAAATTGTTGTTGTTTTTACCTTTGTGAAATAAAACAGACACACTGAACTACACAAATTTTAATTTATTTTATTTTATTTTAATTTAAACTAGACTAGACTAGACCAGACTAGACCTAAAATTTACAGACAAACAGCCAGCAAAGGGTAAAATATATTGTCTTAAAACCATTTAAATATAGTAACGCACTATTTGTAATAAAATTTTTATTTTAATGCTGTATTTTATAATATTACTTTGCAACAACAATATTAATAATAATAATAATAATAATAATTATTATTATTATTAGTCATGATTAAAAAAATAAAGACAATAACCCAAATCATTATCCCACATGTAACCTAAAATTATAAAACATTTGTAAAAAATATTAGTGGTGGGCCGTTATCGGCGTTAACGTGCTGCGGTATATATATATATATATATACACACTACTGGTCAAAAGTTTGGGGTCAGTAAGAGTTGTAATGTTTTTAAAGAAAGTCTCTTATGCTCATCAGTGCTGCATTTATTTAATCAAAAATATAGAAAAAAACTGTAATATCGTGAAATGTTATTACAATATAAAATACTGATTTCTATTGTAATATACTTTAAAATTTAATTTCTTCCTGTGATGCAAAGCTGAATTTTCCTCAGCCATTACTTCAGTCTTAAGTGTCACACGATCCTTCAGAAATCATTCTAATATACTGATTTATTATTAGCATGATCTATATTGGATTTATATTGGATTATATTGCAACAGTTGCCCTGCAAAGTATTTATTTAGAAATTGTGATATTTTTTAAGGATTATTTGATGAATAAAAAGCTCAAAAGAACAGCATTTATTCAAAATATAAATATTTTCTAACAATGTAAGTATTTGCTATCACTTTTTATCAATTTAACACACCCTTGGTTAATAAAAGTAGATCATTTCTTTAAAAAAAAAAGTGTATATAGTAGTATATATTTATGTATGTATTTATTTATTTATTTAATTAATTTTTTTCTCTGTTGGTGCTGTTATGTAAATTGTTGTTTTTACCCTTGTGAAATATAAAATAGACACACTGAACTACACAAATTTTATTTTATTTTATTTTAGACTAGACTAGAGTAGACTAGACTAGACTACACATAAAATGTACAGACAAACAGCCATACCAAATGGTCTTAAAACCATTTAAACATAATAATGCACTATTTGTAATAAATTGTTTATTTTTAAAACTGTATTTTATGCTTTTACTTAACAAACAATGACATTAATAATAAAAATAATAATAATAATAATTATTAGTTTTATTAGTCATGATTAAAAAACTAAACACAATAACCTGAATCATTATCCCACATGTATCTTCCGAGAATTCTGTAATGACTGTTCCTTCATCAAATCAGTAATAATTACCGTAATTTTCCAAAAACAGACTCCCATTCTATTCATAGCTCAGTTATTCATCTCTTAAGAGTCCTTAAGTTCCTCCTCCACATGAGCCATGCAAACAAATGACCTTTACACTCGCAGGTCATGCCTCAAATCACACTTGACACACTTAACAAGTGCGCAGGACAAACAGGACAAGCCCTAGAGTACAGATTATATTCACTTATTATTATTATTAGTAGTAGTAGTGGTGGCGCTAGCAGTAGTTCTAATATAGGTATTATACAATTTATATTATTATAAATGATTACAATTATGTTTGAGCACTTTACTTTTGTGAATGAATTCTCGACTGTAAACTAAGCTACTATATTAAATGGACTTGACCAATACATAATATAGTTGATTGTGTCTAAATAGTGGTGAATAACTGATTAGTTTTGCCTGTTGAACAATTAACACAAGACACAACAAACGCTACTGAACTTTTTGTGCCTTTATGGAGCAACTTTGACGTCAATGTCAGGTTGAGACAATGAAGTCTTTCTGCAGCTCCAGAGTGACTCCAGCAGCGTCTCCCACCTCCATCCTATCCACAGAAGAGAGGCTGCTTCCTCATTCAGATCTCAGCACTGTAAACGTGAGAATGGCTGACGAAACACATGCGTGATCTTTAACAGCTGAACCGTCACTTACATTTCCAGCTGTTCTCCGAGGAACGATAAACTATGCATGACTAAACCCAATGTGAAGATCATAACAACTCCGCTCTCTGAAAATAGCCTCCAGTGTACTGTGCTCATACTATATGAAGGAATTTTCTGTACTGACTTTTTCACAGGTGTTTTACCTGCATTTTGAGTTGCACATTGTATTGTTTTGTGTTTTTTAGGTAAAAGGAAATGTCTGTAAACTTAATGGGACATTTTCAAAAGTTTGTATGATTGTTTGGAGCAGGCCTGCTTAATTATGGCAAAAATAATAATCAAGATTATTTTGGTCACTTTGGGATTTAATGTCATTAATTTAATGTAAAATAAAACAACATAGTCTTTACTGTAAGAATTCAGTAAAGATTTTGTTTCTTATAAAGTGCTTCGTTTCTTATAAAAACTACAAAAAACGTATAAAAACTACAAAAGTCTCTCCGTCAAGAGCAGTGAGTGGTTTTGTCTTTGTCTTTTGTTGTTTGATTAACGTTAAGCACAGAGACGGCAAAAGAAATCTTACTTGTGGCCGCTTTAAGAGCTGCATGGATCCAATATACTGTAACACGCGTATTTTCATTCTCAACTGTTTACGTTAATTTGAAACATAACTGACGAAGTTTTACATGAATAATCACCAAACGCCACATTTTGAAATTTATTTGCATGTATTTGACCATTTGGGTACGCATCTTAAGATTTTCATTTTTACTTTTGTTCTGCTCTGTCTCTGAACGCATACACAGAACAGCGCATATTCTCTTTCGTTCTTTTAAAAACATGACATAAAAATAAACATTAATAAATCAAGCACGTCCCATTTTACGCAAGTCATGTTACATGATTTTACTGATTTGCATGTGAAATTGGGCTTTTATAGAGGAGCGAAAGCGCACAAAGGGAGCAGAATCGGGAACAATAATCGTTTTATCTCGATTATTGTATTTTCATAATTGTTTGAAGCCGAAATCAATTGCACAGCCCTAGTTTAGGGTCTTCATGAAATACCTTTGGGTAAAATTTCTCAATGGTTCTCTTTTTACCTTGTCAAAAACAGCTCTGTTTAACGTTTTGGTGCATGTCTCTTTAAATGATAATGAGCGACTGCTCACTCCACCCCTCTCTCCTCTGTGTTTTTTGTGTGTGTGTGTGTGTGTGTGTGTGTGTGTATTTAGTGGTGCATTACCGTCAAAAACAAAACTAATCCTCTGTGTGATTAGTGGCTCTGATGTCTGGAGAAAATGAAGACTCTTATGTTCACTTTTACATCTGAATAAAAAAACACCTGCATTGCTTACGAGACTTTGTTGTCGCTACAGCTGCTCGAGCGTGGAGAAAATTGCGGACAGTGTACAACAGGCTGAAGATGGAAATATGCTAATACAGGAAAGTCCATCAGTGGTCATGGGCAGGGCCTGAGCAGTATGACTTCATATTGCTCAGAAAATCAAAATGGCTTGATTACTGAGACTGTTAAGGTTTTTTGGGGATTAACCCTTAAATGCATACCTCGGGTCTTTAGCGACCCAGGACATCATTTACTATCCTCTCCCTCCTTCATTTTTTTTTTTTTTTTTAAGTTTGGCATCAGCTTTCTTTCTGTTCATTATGAACAATAAAACAGGAAAAAAATAATAAAATATAAAAGAATGTCTGTTTTCTGATTCATTTTTTTGTAAAAAGTGTGTAGGGTCGCTAGAGACCCGAGGTGTGTAATAGTCTAAGTATATTTTCCGTGCACAAAAAAATGTAAATATCTGATGACTAAATACAAGCAATTCACCTTAAGTCCTCGAGGTGGCACTGTTTGATAGACAATAATGATGTGATGTTTCACTCAAAATTATCGCAGGCATAAAACAAAAGAATATCATCAGCAAAAATTGAACTGGTTTGAACGGCTTTACTGCAGAGCAATTACTGTATGCAATAAAATATAAATGTCACTGTTATTTGATGGTGGATGTGGTGAATAAGCTGCCAGTGATCAAAATAATGATTTTAAAGTCATTGAAAACGATATTTGTGAATTTGCGAATATGAGCCAGATGCTGAATGTACTGTGGAGGTGCGCTCTGAGGATGACAGCGATGGTAAAATCATCTGCTCAAATTGAACCCTTCCAAGTTTCAAAAGGTAATGAAATATGTTTTATTTTATTCTACTGTAATGTTCTTAAAATATTAAGAGAGTTTTTTTTCTATTGCAGAAGTTAGAGATCCATCTGTGCTGGATATATATGTCCGGGTCGATAAAGACCTGAATATGTAATAGTGATTGGCGAAACAGTCATGCATTTAAGGGTTTAAAAAAAGAAGCAGATGGATTTTTATCATTGTAGGGTGGTTTTGTCCACACACTGCTAAGACACATTTATATGCAAACACCTTTAAAAATTAATTTTGGATACCATGTCGCCTTTAACAAAAAATGTCCTGGTAGAATATTAGTATCTTTTCTATGTTTCCACAGATTTTATCTATACTATCACTGACTTTCACTGCACCAAAAAAAAAAAAAAAAAAAAAATTCAAGACACTTTTCAAAATATTTTCTTACATGTCTCACAAGAGAAATAAAGTTTTTGGAATGACATGAGGGTGAGTAAATTATGACAGAATTAGCCATTTTTTTGTGAATGTTATGTCTTTCTTTCTTCAGTCACAAAGAAAATAAGTTTTTTTTTTTTCTGGAAAACATTCCAGGATTTTTCTCCATATAGTGGACTTCAGTGGGGATCAATGGGTTGAAGGTCCAAATTGCAGTTTTAATGCAGCTTCAAATGGCTCTACACAATCCCAGCCGAGGAATAAGTCTCTTAACTAGCCAAACGATTGGTCACTTTCTAAGAAAAATACAACTTTATATACTTTTTATCCACAAATGCTCATCTTGCACTAGCTGGACACACATTAAGTAATCACATTGGAAAGGTCAAGCGTGACATAGGCGGAAGTACCGACCCAGTGTTTACAAAGCGAGCGTGCAAAGAAAGTCAACGCTAGGGGTGTGACGAGATCGTGGCACGAGATCTCGCCATATCCCGATGTGTCCCGTGAGATCTGACTGGTCTCGTGAGAACGTGACGATATCATGGCAAAACTTTTTGCAATGTTTACATTACAGCTGTATGACTAATAGTTAAAATACCACGATCTCTATTCAAACACACACACGATCTTATTCGTGAATGACAACGATTCAGCGATGTCTATTACAACCGTTTCACGCGCTCCACTGACGCTTACGATGTGAAAGTTATTGAAGACATTCAAATCTGCATTCTTACTGCTGTGGTTTCAGAAAGCAACAGTCTTTTTAACCACATAATCATCATTATTTCTTTGTTACAGACATTTATATAACATAAGTACTGGTATAAAAGCTTATAGTTTGGATATAAACACTTACTGTCTACAGTAGCGATCAAAACGAAAGTATCTTCTAACACGTGATCTTTTATTAACAAGTTTCGGGAGGAGCTCGCGCAGATAATTAACACGGCCAATACATCATTAGTAATCAGTCTCCCTATCTAATCAACACAGGGAAAATCCCTATAAATAACACAACAATCCTACCTTCATCATCTCTTGTCTCGTCAAACCCATCCTCCACCCCGTCTCCTCACCTTCAGCCCATAGGGGGAGCGCTTATAGGGTTCGGGCCAGTGCTGAGCTCGGACCCCTCCCCCTGGGCGGGGGAGAGCCCCGGGCTCGGGAATTACCACCGAGCTCGAGGCCCTCTCCCGGACAGCACGCCAAACACGCACAACCTTTCGCTCAGTTTATTATCAGTAAGAGGGAACTCGTGAAGTATGTAGAGCAACGTTTATTCTCTTCGCCAGGAGATGGCGACAACTACACTTTTAAAAAAAGTATTTGTCATTGAATTATATATTCAAGAGATTCCAATAGTGAAACAATTCTTTATTAATTGAGACACGGGCTCCTTCTTTTTTTTTATTTTTCTTTTTTTTTATTCAGACTTAAGCAATGAACATTATTTCAGAACCACTAGTAAATTACATAATTTTGTTTAGATTTCTAATCCTTTTTTTCTTCAGAATTGTGATCTCCAGTTTATAAAAGAAAATAGTTTTTCAGTTTACCCAGAATCATGCAGCATTAGTTTACATTTTATTACTGCATATAATTCATTAAAAGTTTAATTTCATAAAGTACAAGTTCATATCAAAATGCACCTACATTGCATGCACCTACACTGCATGGTTCAAGTGACCCAATTCTGATTTTTTACTCCCATGTGGCACAGATCAGATATGGCCCACGACCGTGTAAGCAGGAACAAACCACATGGATTTCAATATTCTCCGATTGGTTTCAGGCCTCATTCATATGTGGAAATAAATCAGATACGTGCATTTATGCCTGCGGTGTAAGCGGACAGATCGGATATTCCCCTGTAAATGCGACTCCTACATCACTGAAAAGTTAGTTTTTTTTAAACATTTTGCAGTACAGTCATCTAAAAAATTGGATATAGTCACACAAACTAACTGTTAACAATGACTTTTGCCTCATTAAACTCCTAATTTGCTGCTTATTAATACTTAGTAAGATATAGTAGTTGTTAAGTTGAAGTATGGGGTGAATTGAGGGATCTAAAATATGGTCATACAAAATAAGGTATTAATATGTGTTTTAAAAGTACCAATGAACAGTCAATATGCTAGTAATATGCATGCTAATAAGCAACTAGTGGTAACAAGTCCCTAAAATTATGATACCACATTTCAAATAAAGTAATTGATACTATAGTAATTTATCAATCATCATTTTACTGACACTGAAAGCAAGAAATTGCTACTCTTACAATGCATTAAATTGACCAAAGACACTAAAGACTATAATGTTACACAATATTTTTTAAATAAATGCTGTCCTTTTTAACTTTCTATTCATTAAGGAATCCTGAAAAAAATGTGTTTATAAAAATATAAATTAGCACAACTGTTTTCAACAGTGATAATAAAAACAAATGTTTATTGAGGAGCAAATCAACATATTAGAATGATTTCTGAAAGATCATGTGACACTGAAGACTGGAGTAATGATGCTGAAATTGTAATAACATATCACAATATTACTTTTTTCCCCAAATAAATGTAGCATTGGTGAGCACAGGAGACTTCTTAGGCCAGACTTAAAATATCAAATATAAAAGGGATCTATTCTCAGTATGGCCTGAAGGGATAGACTGAAGTTAAAGGTTGAGGAAGTCAACGTTTCAACCATAAAGCTATAAAACTTCTATCCTAAGGCAAGAATTAAGTAGATCACATTCAAAGCACATTTAAATCGATGTGCTATGCTTTATATGCATGCATGAACATCATCCATGAACAATCTTTATGAAAGACTTGTTCAGATGGCCATTTACAGCTTTGGCTGAGCCAATGCAGCTCAACACCTCAACATCCTTTTCATTAACCACAGCCATAATGTTCTGTGTAGTGATAATAAAACTTGAGTAAACCGTTTTGGGTAACACTTTATAATAACTACACACTATGAGTCATTAGTTAAGCATTGCTAAATAGTTAATTAGTCATTTATAAAGCATTATTTTTATCTTAATAGACATTTGTAAGCAGTTTATAAATACAGCTATAAATGTTTTATTCTTGTTTTATAAGCATCTTTATAATATGCTTAATAATTGTATTTTCATACTTTTTTAAGGATCAGTTAATCATTTCTAAATTAAGCATTACATTATTTACAAACCGGTTAGTTAGTAGTTGTAAGTGGTTCATGAGATTTAGAAAGTGTTAGTAAATGATTCATAAACCATTTGAATGCACATTTATGCATCTTATTATTCAGACATATATTAACAGTTAGTCAGTGTGTTAATAAATGCTTTAATAACACATATTCCTACTGTACCTCATAATTAATTCAGGCAGTTATAAAACATTTACTAGCTGTCAGTTAATGGTTTTTGGGAGCTCATCTAAAGTGAGGACTATTTATGCCTTGTAAAGTGTTAATAAGTTGAGTTTTACCGTTCTGAAATCCATTCAGCCGTTCTCCTATGCTATATCGGTCTCATAGGATTCAATGATCTATGCTAAGCTATGCTAAAAGTGATATCGCCAGAACAGGAGAATGACTTTTGTAAACGCTTTACAAGGCACAAATAGTCCTCACTTTAGCTCACAAAAACAGTTAACTGACAGCAAGTAAATGTTTTTATAACTGAATTAATTATGAGTTACAGTAGGAAAATGTGTTATTAAAGCATTTATTAACACACTGACTAAATGTTAAAGGAACCGTATGTAAGATTGTGGCCAAAACTGGTACTGCAATCACTTGCAAAATACTGTAGAGCGGTGTACCCCCTCCCCATCCCCCATGACTTGAGGTTGCCAGCTAAACTGCAGGATCCAGCAGGAACGTAGGCTGCTACAAGGAGCTTCTAATGGCAAGTGAAGAGTCCTACACAGTAATTTTTTTTTCTTCTGTTAATTATGTTTATGCTTCACAAGAGAAGTTTTGCGAAGTAATTATTTATCGCTAAAATTTACTAATGGCGATTAGCCAAATATTTCGTAAAGATGTACTGTAATCCCACATTTAAGTCGGAACATAGATTGTTTTCATACCCTGCTAGTGGTGCGATATAAAGCTTTTTATGAACGCATTTAGCACGGGCGACCATGAAAAATCCACTGTTTACGGAAGCAAAGTTAGCCAAATATAGATGAATCTTACCTGTCCAGGAGAAAATTAGCAACGTTGGCGACTGTCTTCAAATTCTTCACCGTTTTCAGCCGTCTCCATCTTTCAAAGGCATCTCCTATACAAATCCTTGTTTTATTGTTTGTCACGACGTATTTTGGATTCATAACGAGGTCTTTTAGTTTTGGTAACTTTATACATGTTTTATCCGACACATTCGTAGCTGCAGCTGTAACTAGAGCAGAGCTGGCAACCCGGATGACAAAACTTATTAGTAGATAGCTGGAGGGTGGCGCCTCAGGCCAAAACACAACATGACAACATCAACATCAGTTGAGGGCTGCAACTTTCACTTTTAAATGACAATATCCTGGCCGGACCACTGTTGTCAGTGATATAAGTATTTGAAATGAACATGATTTCTTAATGTCTAGTGACATGTCAGGGCCATTTTATGATTAACTGAAATAAATTTCTTACATACAGTTCCTTTAATATATGTCTGAATAATAAGATGTATAAATGGGCATTCAAATGGTTTATGAATCATTTACTAACATTTTCTAAATTATCTCATGAACCACTTCCAACTACTAACTAACCGGTAAATAATGTAATTCTTAATTTAGAAATGATTAACTGATCCTTAATAAAGTATGAAAATACAATGATTAAGCACATTATACAGATGCTTATAAAACAAGAATAAAGCATTTATAGCTGTATTTATAAACTGCTTACAAATGTCTATTAAGATAGGAATAATGCTTTGTAAATGATTAATTATCTATTTAGCAATGCTAAACTAATGACTCATAGTGTGTAGTTATTATAAAGTGTTACCCTGTTTTGTAAGTTGTTAAGAACATAAAAACAGTCCTTTAACAAAGAAAAGTCTGTTAACATTTACTTACAATAAATTATAAAAGCACCAGACAAGCACATATTCAATTTTGCAATTACTCATTGAGAGGTGTCTCAAACAATGATGTTGGACATTTTTTTGAAGTTGATTGTAAAAATGAAACCTATATTTGAAGCTGCACTAAAACAGCAATTTGGATCTTCAGCCCATTGGCCACCAAACTTCTGCTAAACTAGTGTTAGGTTAAGTTATGTATGACTAATAAATGCTGCATTTCCTGTTTGTGCAAAATTATTGAAGTCAATCGCATTGGATATTAAGTCCCAAATCTAAAGTTCAATAACAAACCGTTTCCTGCGGCTGACATTTTCTCAAACATGTTGTGTTAAAGGGCAAGCTAAAGCAATTGAGAGGGCAAAAGGGAACTAACAAAGATTGGTCTTCTTTGCCTAATCTTTGCTTGACTTGTGTGCTGATCTTCGCCGCCGGCTGGATACTGTCACAAGAACATCCTTCTCAATGCTGAAACTGCAAGAATGAGACACATTGTCTGGGGTTTCAGAAGATGCACTAGTGCAGTACTGATCTATCATGTCACATCAAACAGCTGCATGCGTATAAAAATGTTTTTGCTTTACATGGACAAGACTCTCATTGATTCCCTTGTGTGCTCTAAGGGTAGGGCTCAACGGATATGTTTTTTTTTTTATTGGCTGATAGATGCTGAAAAACAAACTTACACTTTATATACTATCGATCAAAAGTTTGGAATAATTAGGATTTTTTTAAAATGTTTTTGAAAGAAGTCTCTTACGCTACTATTTTCTATTTGAATATAGCTTCAAAATGTAATTATGTTGGCTTGGAGAGCCAACATACTGTTATGCTATTTAAACTTACTAGGGCTTTAAGGCTACAAGCCCCAAACTCGGCGGAGCCCTGCACCTGTCATTGTCAAGGCACTAGTTAAGTTTTTCTCGACGTTTGGTTTGCCTAAAGTGGTGCAAAGCGACCAAGGCATACATTTTATGTCTAAGCTTTTTAATCAAGTTATGCAGACATTAGGAATTACACATCGTACTTCCACTGCGTTCCATCCAGAAAGCCAAGGCGCCTTGGAGCGTTTTCACCAAACGTTGAAGTCGATGTTGCGAAAATATTGCATGCAGACTGGTAATGAGTGGGATGACGGCATACCTATGCTGATGTTCGCTATCAGAGAAAGCGTTCAAGAGTCGCTGGGTTTTAGTCCAGCTGAACTAGTTTCCGGGCACCAAGTACGTGGTCCATTGAAGGTTTTAAAAGACCAAATTCTGGAAAAAGACAGTTTGAAAACGAATGTACTGGAGTACGTAACGAAATTTCAGAAGCGTTTGCATACAGCTTGCTCAGTCGCAAGAGAGTCTCTTGCCAACACGCAAAAAGGTATGAAACGAACATTTGACAAAAAGGCTGTTAAGCGATCTTTCAAGCCTGGTGACTCAGTTTTGGTTTTCTTGCCAATTCCTGGTTCTTCACTGTCGGCTCGATTTTTCGGTCCTTATATAGTGAAAGAGAAATTGAGTGAAAAGAATTATGTCATCTGTACTCCTGACCGAAAACAAAACACTCGCGCTTGTCATGTAAACATGCTGAAACTTTATCATTCGAGATCACAAGCTGATGCGAATGACAGAGCTTCAGACACTGCTGTTATTTCTGTTGTGGTTGTGACAGAAAAGCCCGTTACTGATGCTGAAGAAGACGGAGTATTGTTTCAGAATATTTCCCAGTCGACTGTGAGGTTGTGTAATTCTGAAATATTGAAAGATCTTGGGTCGCATTTAACGAATTTGTCAATTGATCAGAAGTGTGATTTAGTGAGACTCATTTCTTAATTTGAGTGTCTGTTCAAAGACGTACCTGCGCTAACTAATGTCATTCAGCATGATATCGATGTTAAAGATGCTAGTCCAATCCGACAGCACGCATATAGAGTGAATTCGGTCAAGCGTTCAGTTATGCGACAAGAAGTTGATTACTTGCTGAACAACGGTCTTGCTCAGCCTAGCTCTAGTTCATGGAGTTCTCCATGTATTCTGATACCAAAACCAGATGGTTCTTTTACGTTTTGCACAGATTTTAGGAAAGTAAATTCACTT
The DNA here is from genome assembly GCF_049309525.1 of Garra rufa. NCBI lineage: Eukaryota > Metazoa > Chordata > Actinopteri > Cypriniformes > Cyprinidae > Garra > Garra rufa. The sequence goes on from NC_133378.1 coordinate 11,167,094, forward strand.
ACGGTTCCTGATAACTACCCACTTCCTAGGATGGAGGATTGCATAGATAACGTGGGATATGCAAAATTTGTGAGTAAATTAGATATGCTTAAAGGCTACTGGCAAGTACCACTCACGCACAGAGCTTCTGAAATTGCTGCTTTTATCACTCCTGATTCGTTTGCACAATATACGGCCATGGCGTTCGGACTCAGAAACGCGCCAGCGACTTTTCAGAGATTAGTAAATACAGTTTTAGCCGGCATTCCTAATTGTAGTGCTTATTTGGATGATGTTGTTGTTTTTTCCAGAGATTGGGATGAACACATGAAGTCATTACATACTGTATTTGAGCGTTTTGCAAGTGCTTCTTTGACCCTTAACTTGGCCAAGTGTGAGTTTGGTCAGGCTAAGGTGATGTATTTGGGAAAGGAGATGGGGCATGGTCAGGTTCGACCAGTTTAAGCAAAAGTTGAGGCTATATCGAAGTTTCCGGTCCCCACGACGCGACGTGAACTCCGAAGATTTCTCGGAATGGCTGGATACTATTGCAGCTTCTGCAGAAACTTCTCGTCTGTGGTTAGTCCTTTAACTTCACTTTTAAGTCCTTCTACTGGTTTTGTGTGGAATGCAGAATGCCAATATGCATTTGAGAGTGTGAAAACACTATTAAGTAGTTCACCTGTTCTTGCAGCTCCTGATTTAGAACGTCCATTTAAACTTGAGGTGGATGCAAGTAATGTCGGGGCTGGTGCTGTCTTATTACAGGATGATGAGCAGGGTATAGGTCATCCAGTAAGTTATTTCTCTAGGAAGTTTAACAAGAATCAGTTAAACTATTCAGTCATTGAAAAGGAGACGCTTGCTCTAATTTTTGCATTACAACATTTCAAGGTTTATCTTGGATCTAGTGTGCAACCTTTGGTAGTTTTTACGGATCACAGTCCTTTGACATTTCTTTCAAAGATGTACAACCATAATCAGAGGTTGACTCGGTGGTCACTCTTTCTGCAGAGTTACAATTTGAATATAAGACACAAGAGGGGCGTTGACAATGTCTTAGCGGATGCTCTTTCAAGAGTTTAAATTTTTTGTGTTTCTCCAAAAGAGTTTATTCTTAAGTGGGGGAGTGTTACGAACCGTACACTGTTTTTTTTTTCTTGTGTATGTTTTTTTTCCTGTTCTGTCACTTTTTTAGCGTTTTCTAGGTACTGCCTACCTTCGGAACTCTATTGGCTGGTGTGGCTGTCAATCATCGTTGGTCACCTGTGACGGTGTGTGATCTCTGCCAATCGCGTTCTGCCTAGAGACCTTTAAATTGGAAGCGGCAACCGGAAGATGGATAGTGTGTGTTTTGACTTGTCGTGTCACTGGCTGTTTGGTGGTGTTCGTTTATCTGCTACGATGTTAATGCTTACGAGACTAGCGTGAGATTTGTTGGAATGACCTGTGTAAAAGGTATGTCACTTGTGACATCTGCGTTCATGATGAACGTCATGCGTCTTTGATACCTTTAGCCCGCTTATGCTCCACTGAAACTTGTGATCTAATTGCTGACTAAATACATCTAAATACAGACAAGGGAGACATGGAACAGCCTAGTAAGTCACGTGACATACACACCTTGCACGCAGGATTTTCTCTGTATTAGACACACCAGTTTAGTGAAGTTCGCTAAATGTGTATTTTTGTGTTTTTTAGTTAGTGTAAGTTTAGGGCGCATTTGCGCTGAAGATTTCTTTTTCATATTTTTGTTTTCTTATTTAGAGGACCGGGTGGAGACAGTGGGGTTGTCACGATTTGAGTCGTCCTGTCATCACTAACTCTTGCACTACACTTCATGGACTTCAGCCCCCATAAGCCACTGCACCAATCACTGCATTCACCTGCAGCTCATTCTCACACACACACACACACACACACACACACACACACACAGCTGCAGCTCATCACACGGACAGCATTTAAGCTTCTCACACACACACAGCCACCCGGCGAAGTCTTATTGTTCCGTATGGTCTGTATTTCCGAGCGTTTCTTTCCGTGTTTGTTTTCCCGTGTGTTTGATTCCTGGACTCCCTCCCGTGTTTGATTCTTGCTGCCAGCCCCGACCTTTCTGCCTGTTTTTTGATGACGATTTCTGCCTGCCCCTTTGTGTTTGTTTGTTTGAATAAAATGCTGTGAATGGATCTGCACGTCTCTGACCCTCCTTGTGACAGAAGACTTCGCCGCTACAAGGATCCAGCAGCGAGTATGGTGTCATCCGGTTCCAGCACGAACACCACTGTACAGATCATGCGTCTCAAGCAGGGTGAGTGGACTATTGAGGAGTATGCGATGGACTTCATCGAATTGGCTAATCAGTCTACTATGGATGATGGATGCCTAATGATTTTTTTCCGTGGAGGACTCTTAGAGCCATGGGCTTCACTCATGCCCATGATTGAACCTAACTGGACCTTGCAATATTATATGGATCTTGCTCTTTTGTTGTGTGGCTCTCCTTTTACTGTGGGAATTGTGGAGGAGGACCATCTTCCCACAGTAAGTTCCAGCTCAGAGCCACAGCATAAGATGTCTGCCAACCCAGAGCCTGTTCACAAGATGGCCGCCCTTCCTGAGCCTGTTGCCAGGATGGCTTCTGTTCCTGAGTTCCCGGCCAAGATGGCTGCCTCGCATGAGTCTGTAAGCAAGATGGCCTCCCTTCTAGAGTCTTTTCACAAGATGACCTCCCTTCTAGAGTCTGTTCGCAAGATGGCCGCCCTTCCAGAGCCTGTTTGTAAGATGGCCGCCTTCCCAGAGTCTCCGCTGGTTCTGCCAGGCCTTCCAGAGTCTCCGCTGGTTCCGCCCGGCCTTCCAAAGCCTCCGCTGGTTCAGCCCGGCCTTCCAGAGCCTCCGCTGGTTTCGCCCGGCCCTCCAGAGTCTCCGCTGGTCCCGCCCGGCCTTCCAGAGTCTCCGCTGGTCCCGCCCGGCCTTCCAGAGTCTCCGCTGGTCCCGCCCGGCCTTCCAGAGTCTCCGCTGGTCCCGCCCGGCCTTCCAGAGTCTTCGCTGGTCCCGCCCGGCCTTCCAGAGCCTCCGCTGGTTCCGCCCGGCCTTCCAGAACCTCCGCTGGTTCCATCCAGTCGTCCTGAGATTCCTGTTTGCCCGGTTCTGGTCACGGAGCTCATGCATGGACTGTTCCCACCCACCCTCCCTGCTGCTCCAGTCCCACCACCTCTGTCTCCTGACAGTCCCTCTGCTCTCCCACATCCCACCTTCGGTGCAGAGGACTTGCCGTGGGACTGCCAGTTTCAATCGATGTCCAGACTGAAGGATCCCTCACCATCACCTCCAGTCTCAGAGTCCTGGACTCCACCTCGGCCCTCCGACCCTGCGGCTCCACCCCGGCTCTGTGCTCCCTCGTCTCCGTTGTCGGCCGTCGCCCACCAGCTCCTCCGGGCTCCATCGTCTCTCCGGCTCCGCCCCGGTCAGTCGTCGCCCCACCTTCGCCTCTGGACTCTACTCCTCCGGCTGCGCCTCGTCACTCCGTCCTGCCGGCTCTGTGGACCTCCTCCCTCCCATGGGCACAGCCTCGATCCTCTGTCACTCCGGCTCCGCTGTGTACCTCCGGACCTCCATCTCCGCCGGGGTCGCCAGAGCCTTGGGTTCCGCCTTGGTCCTCCGGATCCTCTGTGTCGCCCAGGACCATCGACTCTCCAGTTTCGCCTCGGGCTCCACCTCCGTCGGTCGGTCCCAGGCAGGAGCCAACCCTTCCTCCACCTTGGCTTCTCCCTCCGTCGGCTCCGCCTCAGTCCATAGCTCCATTACCCCCACATGGACCTGGCCCTCCATCCCTCCCCCTGTTCCGCCTCCGCTCCACCACCCTCCGGTTTCATTAGGTGGTTAGAGCGTCTGGAAGCCGCTCCTTGGGGAGGGGCTCTGTCACGATTTGAGTCGTCCTGTCATCACTAACTCTTGCACTACACTTCATGGACTTCAGCCCCCACAAGCCACTGCACCAATCACTGCATTCACCTGCAGCTCATTCTCACACACACACACACACACACACACACACACACACACACACAGCTGCAGCTCATCACACGGACAGCATTTAAGCTTCTCACACACACAGCCACCCGGCGAAGTCTTATTGTTCCGTATGGTCTGTATTTCCGAGCGTTTCTTTCCGTGTTTGTTTTCCCGTGTGTTTGATTCCTGGACTCCCTCCCGTGTTTGATTCTTGCTGCCAGCCCCGACCTTTCTGCCTGTTTTTTGACGACGATTTCTGCCTGCCCCTTTGTGTTTGTTTGTTTGAATAAAATGCTGCGAATGGATCTGCACGTCTCTGACCCTCCTTGTGACAGGGGTCTTTTTGTTATATTTATTTCTTTGATTTCTAGCGCTACTTTCAGTTCCTCTCCCGTTTGTCTTGGTTATATAAATTATTATTGTTTAATATTGTTTTCCTTAATGTTTGTAAATATTCATGGTTTTGGGAGCAATAAATCTTTTGCGGTGCTAATTTGATGTCCTGAGTTTCTATTGCCACTTTTACTATAAGCTTCTTCTTTTTTTGGTCATCTCAATGTTACTCCTTTTAAATTCCTAGACAAAATTTCCATCAAAGGTCGTAACACCTATACTTTTCAAAATACTTTTACAATATTTCTAAATTCCTACTCATTTTTTCCCTAACTATTTGTTAGGGATGGTTCGATACGTGTATCGGTACCGTTCGATTCTCGGACGAATTCCAAATGGAAGTGATCATCCCTATCACCTTTGTAGGGGGACTAAGCGAATCTGCTTAGTGCTGACAGACGCGGGTGTGTTCAACTTGAAGTGGCGCTGCCCCGCTTCAAGTCGAACACACCCGCGTCTGTCAGCACTAAGCAGATTCGCTTAGTTATGCTAACAATAAAAAGACAGCGACATCTGCTGACAGAGACCATGCTGTGTTGTCACGTAAACATCCCAGCTGAAGATAATGAGGAAATAACATCGCTCCCTTCGCCAAGTGCGTTGCAAACGACTACATTATGACCTGCACGTGCCCTAAGTCCTCCCACAAAGGTGATAGGGATGATCACTTCCATTTGGAATTTGTCCGAGAACCGAACGGTACCGATACACGTATCGAACCATCCCTACTATTTGTAAATGCTTTTAGAATATTTCTAAGTTTCTACTTATTTTTTCTACAGTTTTCTAAATACTTTTAGAATATTTCTAAGTTTCTACTTATTTTTTCTATACGTTTCTAAATATTTTTACAATATTTCTAAGTTTCTACTTATTTTTTTCTATACGTTTCTAAATACTTTTACAATATTTTTAGATTTCTACTCATTTTTCTATACTTTTCAAAATACTTTTATAATATTTTTAAGTTTCTACTCATTTTTCCTACTTTTCTAAATACTTTTACAATATTTTTTAAGTTTCTACAAATTTTTCTATACTTTCCTAAATACTTTTACAATATTTTAAGCTTCTAATCATTTTTCTATACTTTTCTGAATACTGTTACAATATTTCTAAGATTCTACTCATTTTTCCCTAACTATTAGTAAATGCTTTTACAATATTTCTAAGTTTCTACAAATTTTTCTAAACTTTTCTAAATACTTTTACAATATTTCTAAGTTTCTACTAATTTTTCCTACTTTTCTAAATACTTTTACAATATTTCTAAGTTTCTCATAATTTTTCCGACTTTTCTAAATACTTTCACAATATTTTTAAGTTTTTACTCATTTTTCTATACTTTTCTAAATACTTTTACAATATTTCTAAGTTTCTATTCATTTCTCTACACTTTTCTAAATACGTTTACAATATTTCTAAGTTTTTATTATTTTTTCTACACTTTTCTAAATACTTTCACTACATTTCTAAGTTTTACTCTTTTTTCAAAACTTTTCTAAATACTTTTACAATATTTCTAAGTTTCTACTAATTTTTCTACACTTTTCTAAATACTTTTACAATATTTCTAAGTTTCTACTAATTTTTCTACACTTTTCTAAATACTTCCACTACATTTCTAAGTTTTTACTCATTTTTTATAAACTTTTCTAAATACTTTTACAATATTTCTAAGTTTCTAATGATTTTTTTCTACATTTTTTTAAATACTTTTTCAATATTTCTAAGTTTCTAGTTTCTACTGATTTTTTTCTACATTTTTCTAAAACCTTTTACTATATTTTTAAGTTTCTACAGATTTTTCTACACTTTTCTAAATACTTTTATTTAAATTTTTCTACTTAGTATTTTTTTGTGCTCATTATTAGGTATTTGATGTCCATTTTTTATTGAATGTCTGTGAAATTTCTTAAAAGAGCAATCTTACCTGTCCTAAACATATCATGAATTGATTCCAAAATATATTTCTGTTGTTAACCTAAAATAAAATATAATGTGGATAAAATATAAACTATAGTATTCAAGATTAGGGCCAAAAATCCAAACTAATAATAAACAATAATAAATTGTGTAAAAATATAATAAAACGTAAATAAAAATCATAATTAAGCACCAAATTAGCATATTATAATGATTTCTGAAGTCTTATTTAGGTGGTTAAGGTTAAAAATTAAGATTCTGTCATTATTTACTGTCATGTAATTCAAAAACCAAAATACTTTTTAAAACATAAAACACATAGAAAAATATTTAGCAGAATGTCCAGGCTGATCTTGTCCCTACACTGCAAGTAAAAGAAAGATGAAGCTTTCAACTACAAAAATGGCAAAAATGACCACAAAAGTATCATAAAAGTATCCACACTGACTTGTGTGCTATAATATTTTATAATTAGTTCTTAAAATAGTTCTTTGAAAACATACAAAAGTATTGTGTGAAGTCATTAAAAATAAAAACACTATTTACTGAAAATCTTACTCTCTGCCACAGCTACATTTTTCCTCAAGAGTAATTACAAAACACTACGGATGGTGATGATATTATGAGAAGCAGATTTGGATTACGATACAATGGCAACGATTTCACAGACTAGTACAAACTATACATTTAAAACCTCCTTTTCACTGAAACAGTATTAGGCGATAGCAAAAGTCAAATCCATAAGCTGTCGCTAAACATTTTTCTTGTGTTTTGCTTTTTTTTTTCTTTAAAATATTGTGAATAGCCAATGGCGAAATTGATCCCTCGGCTATGATCCTACATCCCACTTTTCCAGCTTATTTTCCCTCTTCGCAGCGTTAAATATGCACTGGAATGAGACGAGCGCTCCTAATTACAGGCATTCTTTGCTGAATTAGCGTTCGGTGTGTGCTAAGACTGTTCTTGCCTTTGTCTCGCTCCCAAACCTGATCCTGTACTTATTTCTGAAAAGATCAAAGGTCACTTGGCTAATTAGGGGCCAATCAGTCTTTAGACAAACTCATCTGAGCTTAATGTTTTCACTTTTCAAGTCCAGCGGCTCTGCCTGGTACACCTAAGCTAATTTTGCATCGCTTTGGGAAGGGGGCGACTAAGCTAGGCAGAGACAGCCGGTCTCAAAGCTTTCTTTTTTCTGCTTTCTTTTGATCGTTTGCTCAGTTTTATTCTCATAAAAAAAGAGAGGAAAAGCTTTCATCTCCTCTTGTATAACTGGAACTCGTAAAACTTCAAATCTGTCATTTATAGATTTCAGTGGGAAATAATTTAACAAAGACAAAACCAAAGCAAAAGTATTTTCTTAGTTTCAAGTGGTTTCAACTATTTTATTCACAATCATTTGCACTTTCTCTTTTCTTACATTTCTAAATACTTTTATTATATTTTTACATTTCAACTCATTTTTTCTACACTTTTCTAAGTACTTTTACATTTTTTCTATGCTTTTCTAAATACTTTTACATTTATTCTAAGTTTCTACTTATTTTTACTACACTTTTCTAAATACTTTTATAATATTTCTAAGTTTCTATTCATGTTCTACACTTTTTTAAATACTTTTATAATAATTCTAAGTTTCTATTCATTTTCTACACTTTTCTAAATACTTTTATAACATTTCTAAGTTTCTATTAATTTTTCTACACTTTTCTAAATACTTTTATAATATTTCTAAGCTTCTACTCATTTTTTCCTGCACTTTTCTAAATACTTTTGCAATATTTCTAAGTTTCTACTAATTTTTCCTACACTTTTCTAAACACTTTTACAATTTTTCTAAGTTTCTACTAATTTTTCCTACACTTTTCTAAATACTTTTACAATATTTCTAAGTTTCTACTCCTTTTTCCTTCTTTTCTAAATACTTTTACAATATTTCTAAATTTCTACTTTTTTCTTACACTTTTCTAAATACTTTTACAATATTTCTAAGTTTCTACTCATTTTTTCTAAACTTTTCCAAATACTTTTACAATATTTCTAAGTTTCTATTAATTTTTCTACTTTTCTAAATACTTTTATAATATCTCTAAGTTTCTGTTCATTTTTTCTAAACTTTTCCAAATACTTTTACAATATTTCTAAGTTTCTACTCAGTTTTTCCTACACTTTACTTAATACTTTTACAACATTTCTAAGTTTCTACTCATTTTCTGCACTTTTCTAAATTCTTTTACAATATTTCTAAGTTTCTATTCATTTTCTGCACTTTTCTAAATTCTTTTACAATATTTCTAAGTTTCTATTCATTTTCTACACTTTTCTAAATACTTTTACACATTTCTAAGTTTCTACTTATTTTTTCTACACTTTCTAAATACATTTACAATATTTCTAAGTTTCTACTCATTTTCCCTACCCTTTTCTAAATACTTTTACAATATTTCTAAGTTTCTACTCATTTTCTACACTTTTCTAAATACTTTTACAATATTTCTAAAAGTTCTTCTTACTATTTATTGTTCTCACTATTTGATCCTTTCTATTTATTTATATCTATTATATCAGAAGGTTAAGTATTTGAAGTCCATCTTTTATTGAAAGAGAAATCTTACCTGGCCTAAATGTACCATGAACTAATTACAATATATATTTCTGTTGTTGAACTAAAATAAAATGTAATGTGGATAAAATATAAGCTTAGGGCCAAAAATCCAAACTAAACTGGCAAAGGAATTCAATCCCTTTAATCTCTTCAACTGTCTCCTCTATTCATTTATGAATGAACAGAAATCAAAAGGGATCCATTTTTAGAGACTTTCAGCTACAAAGTTACCATCTATAATATTATGCATTTACATACTTTTATAGGAAGTGTGATTAACTTAAATACGCATTACACTCTATTTATTTCTGGTATGTTTTGTATATATTCTTACTAAAATCAAACCGCTGTGTTTGTTTGCGGTAAGACGAAATCTGAGCATGTGTTTGGATTGAAGGCAGTGTGTTTTAATTGTTGACAGCCGTTCGATGGGTTGAATGACCGGCACATCATCAGCTTAGCATAAGTAACGACTGACTGAACATAAATACTATGTTAAGGTTATGGAGTACATGCCATGCCCTTTTTATCCTTTGATATGAGCCACACAAAATCAGACGCCAAAGTTGTTTTCAAACACGACTAAGGTGATTTCACAAGTTTCAATCTTTCATTCATCAACTCTCTGTGTGCCATAAATTTAAAACATGTCTCCTTTTATTAAACATTGCTATATAATTGTTCAGTTAATGTACGCTGAATTGTAGAAATTAGTGTTTACAAAAAAAAGTCACATGAATTATGCTAGAACTACAGCATAAAACATCAAAAGCACCATGCACTTTTCTTCCATTTTCAATCACGATATAGTATTCGGATTAGTAGTTGTACAGTAACATACTGGGTGGTCTAATTTGTGTGATCAGCTCCTATTGACAGGGGAGTGTCACGCATAAATATAGTACATTTCACACGCTAAACAAAAACTGTTGTGTGAAATATAGAAGAATTAATTGCTTCATAAATATCCCTAAGGTGTTTCAACACAGTATGAACCAAATAGAAACATTGCAGAGAAAAAGTGAATTAACATCTCTCCTGAGTATAGAGCCATTATTCACTTTAAGAAAATGACTTTTTATTTATACTTGTAAAAAACTGTCTAATTTTTAAACGAGTTTATAAAATTCAGCCAGTTTTACTTACAAAACACACTGAAGAGTTTGAAAAATACAAAAAAAATTAAAATGCTAATATAAAAAAAGGTCTGAAGTGGCAATCTATATAAGAATTAAACTGAAGTTAATGTATCATTAGGTTCCATTTATAAAATACACTTAAGGAAAAAGTGGAAAAAATATACAATAATTAAACAGAAAATATTAAAGCAAACAATTCATGAAAAATCATAAAGGATTACCTGAATAAGGCTGTGAGAAAGAATAATATTGTCTATGAACCTGGTGTTTGAACTTAAAAATTTTCCAGAGCATGTTAGCTTGCTGAGACCTAAACATACAGACAAATACTAAAAATATGAGTCTTAACTCTTAAAAATAAAGGAGCTTTAAGATGCCATAAAAGAACCTTTCTGGTTTTAATGGTTTCTGTTTCTGGCGAAAGAAGCACCTTTATTTTTAAGAGTGTATAGTCATTCAGTATAACTATTATCGATGCATATTCGAACAATCATACACATACAGCTGAATATTCTAGCACCAGAATAAAACAACAATCAACACACATGACTTTTTCCCATGCCTATCAGATACCGTTAACAGCAAGGCAATTACTTTTCCCCGAAAAAAATGACCAAATGTAACACAACGGCTCTTACCGAGTGACATTAGCAGCCCGAGTCCTTTGGGATGCAGCAGATTTAGTTGTAATTATCACAGTCTGCGCACAATAGCACAGAAATCAGTAACAGTCTATAGTTCCGCAGACTAACAAGGAATCAAAGCTATGAAAAGATTTTGAATGTAGCTGAGCAAATAGGATTAAAGATGGCTAATTCCAAGAGGCTGGAGCACAGCATGCATTAAAGAGGAATTCTCTGGGGAAAGATAATCCCCATATGCGTTTTAACACACTTCACTGTCCCCTGCCCACCCCGCTCCCTCCTTCCCGCCCTTACGGACAGTATCATAATCAGACACGCTTGAGCGGATAAACACTCAAGTTCAAGTTGAATTGAGCGGTCAGCGCCGAAGAACAAATGCATTATATGCTAATGCCGGCACAGCCAAAGCACAAAGTTGTGGAGAATGTCAGCATAGAAAACATAGTCAACTGAGGCTTGGCTGTGAAATCCTGCTCTGGTCTTTGATTCCACAAGCTGTTACAAAATAATGTGTGTCAGAATTCATAATGCAATGCAAGTATGTGTTGCATTCTCAATGTCGCCACAAGGGGCACTATAGCAAGCATTAGGTGCAGCAACTATATAACAAAAAACATAATTCAACATTCACATATACCTACTTACACTATCTCACAAAAGTGAGTACACCCCTCACATTTCAGCAACCATTTTAGTATATCTTCTCAAGGGTCAATACTATAGAAATGAAACTTGGATATATTTTAGAGTAGTCAATGTGCAGCTTGTATAGCAGTATAGATTTACTGTCCTCTGAAAATAACTCAACATACAGCCATTATTGTCAAAATAGCTGCCAACAAAAGTGAGTACATTCTAAGTGATAACAGCAGGATGTTGTTTAACCATGCAAAGCCACATGTCCTATTCATCATGTTTATGTTTTTGTCTGCTTGACAGGACCATACAAAGTTGTATTAGAGCAGTTAAAATTAGGTATTTTGAATACAATTCTCTCATACTGACCACTGGATGTTCAACATGGCATCTCATGGCAAAGAACTCTCTGAGGATTTGAGAATTAGAATTGTTGCTCTCCACAAAGATGGCCAAGGCTATTAGAGGTTCAGTAACACCCTGAAACCGAGTTACACTACAGTGGTCAGGGTCATACAGAGGTTTTCCAAGATGGGCTCCATTCGGAACAGGCCTCGCAAGGGTCGATCGACAAAAAACAGATGCGTCAGTGCTGCCAGCATTGCTTTAAACATTGCAGAAGTAGAAGGTCAGCTTGTCAGTGCTCAGACCATACGCCGCACACTGCAACAAGTCGGTTTGCACAGGCGTCATCCCAGAAGGAAGCCTCATCTGAAGCTGGCTCACAAGAAAACCTGCAAACAGTTTGCTGAAGACAACCTGTCCAAGAGCATGAATTACTGGAACCATGTCCTCTGGTCTGATGAGACTATAAGATAAACTTGTTTGGCTCAGATGGTGTCTAGCATGTATGGCGATGCCCTGGTGAGGAGTACCAAGAAAATTGTGTCTTGCCTACAGTCAAGCATGGTGGTGGTAGCATCATGGTCTGGGGCTGCATGAGTGCTGCTGGTACTGGGGAGCTGCAGTTCATTGAGGGAAACATGGATTTCATTATGTACTGTACATTCTGAAGCAGAACATGATGCCTTCCCTCCAAAAACTAGGCTGAACGGCAGTTTTCCAACATGATAACGACCCCAAACACAACACCAAGATGACAACTGCCTTGCTGAGGAAGCTGAAGGTGAAGGTGATGGGGGCCAAGTATGTCTCCAGACCTGAACCCTATTAAGCACCTGTGAGGCATCCTCAAGTGTACGGTGGAGAAGCACCATGTGTCTAACGTCCAGCAGCTCTGTGAGGAGTGTAAGAGGATCCCAGCAACAACCTGTACAGCTCTGGTCAATTACATGCCCAGGATGATTAAGGCAGTGCCAGATAACAATGGTGCTAACACAATTTATTGACACTTTGGACAAGTTCACTTAGGGTGTACTCACATTTGTTGCCATCTGTTTTGACAACAGTTTGTATATTGAGTTATTTTCAGAGGACAGTAAATCTATACTGGTATACAAGCTGCACATTGACTACTCTAAAATATATCCAAGTTTCATTTCTATAGTATTGTCCCTTGAGAAGGTATACTAAAATGGTTGTTAAAATGTGAGGGGTGTACTCACTTTTGTGAGATACTGTATACCAATAAATATGCAATCTACTTCACTTTACTGCTTTACTTTTCAGCTAAAATGCCATTTCTATTAGTTGTCTATTGGTCACATGTCTTCATTATGCAAATTTAGATTGTGAAGCTCATCTAAACTTGATAGGTGCTGTATGTAATTGTTTGACTGCAAATGGAAGTCATTGGAACTAAAAAGTGTACTCAAACTGGCCCTTTAAATAGGACAACTATTCACTATTCAACTATTCACATATTTCTACTGCAAATTTGCCACAATTTCACACTTTTTATTCCCATTTTGTTACATTTGTGCATATATTAAAGTGAAACAGTAGTTTTAGTATTTTAGTTATAATTGACCTACACTGGTCATGCTGTACGTTTTTTATTTCACATACTTGGTTATAATGATGGGCAATTTTACTGTGTTTTGTGATGCTGGATAATATTCAGTTCAATTTACAAGATCTCGATTCACATTTAATTAGATTCTGAAACATCTAGGAATATTTAAGAACAGTATTTTTTGTACTATATGTGACCCTGGACCACAAAACCAGTACGGTCAATTTTTTGAAATTAGGATTTATACATCATCTGAAAGCTTTCCATTGATGTATGGTTTGACAGGATAGGATAATATTTGGCCGAGATATTTGAAAATCTGGAAGAAAAAAATCTAAATATTGAGAAAATCACCTATAAAGTTGTCCAAATGAAGTCCTTAGCAATGCATAGTAATAATCAAAAATTACGTTTTGATATATTTACGGTAGGAAATTTACAAAATATCTTCATGGAACATGATCTTTACCTAATATCTTAATGATTTTTGGCATAAAACAAAAATCTATCATTTTGACCCATGCTACAAATATAGTCATGCTACTTAAGACTGGTGTTGTGGTCCAGAGTCACATATATACAGACAGTATTTCTGTATGTTTCTGATTTAAAAAATGTAACATATTTCAGTTATAATGTTGGCCAATTTTGTTTAAATATAAGAAAGAAATAGTTTTTCTGCTAATGGTGAATAATAAAGGGCAGTGTTATAGACTCAATGAGATCTTTTTGAGCTTTTTATTTTAAAAAAAGGTCTCATTAGAGTAATTTATTTAGGAAATTAGGCTGCACTGGTCACGCTGTATGTTTTTTGGTTTGATGTTTTTCAAAGAACTGGCTCAAATTAGTAATTTGTTCATGAATCAGTTTGTTCAGGACAACTCAATAGAAAGACATCACTGTATAAAACAATTAAAATTTCAATAGTAAAAGACTGTAAAAATACTCTGGTGAAAAACCTATAGATTATTGTTTACCTTAGCTTGTGGAAAAATATACATGCATACGTTTTTGAAGTGGCTGTTCAGTAATTTGGCAATTTTACTACAGAATTAACATTTCCTGATAATTTACTCATTCTTATGCCATCCAAGATGTTTATGTTTTTCTTTCGTCAGTCGAAAAGAAATTAAGGTTTTTGGAGAAAACATTCCAGGGTTTTCTCCATATGGTGGACTTCAATGGGGATCAACGAGTTGAAGGTCCAAACTGCCCTGCTGAAAAAAAAACAGCATATGCTGGTTAGGTATGTTTTGGTGCTGGGATGCTGGTTTTAGCTGGTCCTTTGCTGGTTTACATGGCAACATGACCAGCATAAACCAGCAAAGGACCAACATAAACCAGCTAAAACCGCATTCCAGCTAGGGCTGTCGCCATAACCGCAATATCGCGACAGCTATTGACGTGCATAACCGCTGAGGAATGCAACAACCGCAGCAACCGCGATATTTGCCTGTTTTCATTTTTCCTAAGGATTTGCCCTTCTCACTTAATGCCTGTGTGCTGAATATTAAATTAGTAATAAGTTAGTAATGATAACATAATGTGTTTATTATGAGGCTCAGTAGATATGCACTTAACATGCCTAAACAGACAGCGAATGAGAGAGAGAGATCGACTGAGCTTGTACGATTACCTGCGTCTGTCTTTCAGATCGAGTCAGGTATATATGTGAAACTAGCTTGTCATGTCCAAGGAAAGTGAAATCTGTCTTAGCATTGACGCTCTGCTGGTCAGCTGAGCCTTTAAAAGTGGCGATTAAAGTTAAAATGATTTCAACATCGTGTTTCATTACGTCTCTCTTTGAATAAATAAGCGTTTTTGAACGTGTAGTTGAATGAACGGTTTAAAGACTTACTCAAAGATAGTCTCTTGCCTCCATCTTGTGGCGTAACAATGAAACTGCGCCGACTGACAGCTCGCCTAAAACACGCAGGTGAAATACTGACAGAAAGTCTCTTGTCCAGTCAGACTGGAGGGTGCGCGCTAACTTTTATATTAACGAAGATTTCAGATGCAAAGCCTCAAAGTATGTCTGACATTTTTCTTCAAAATTTGCATTTCTTTCTGGCTAGGTTTCTATGTAACTACTGTTTACTTCACTTCATATATCAACGCGATTTGGTTTCGGTTTATTGATTTCTGAATATGACCTTACATTGTAACAGCCTACACACAATTATATATATATGGCGGTAATACCGCATACTGCGCTACTGAGCCACTCAAAATTACCGCAAGGGAAATTCCTTAACCGCGACAGCCCTAATTCCAGCACCAAAACATACCTAACCAGCATATGCTGTTTTTTTCAGCAGGGTACAGTTTTAATGCAGCTTCAACACGATCCCAGCCAAAATAAGGATCTTATCTAGTCAAATGATTAGCCATTTTCTAAAAAAAAAATGTCAATTCATATACTTTTTAACCACAAATGCTCATCTTGAACTAAACTAGAACGTTACTTTGGTGGAAGTACTGACATCGGATGATATTGAAGTTGGAGGAGAAACCAAAGTACAAGAACTAACCATGCATGACTTTTCCAAAGTGATCGAAGAGCTAAACGGTGAGCATTTGTGCTTAAAAAGTGTATAAATTTGTATTTATTTTAGAAAATGACTGATTGTTTTGCTAGATAAGACCCTTTTTCCTCGGCTGGGATCGCGTAGAGCCCTTTAAAGCTACTCAGAAACTGAAATTTGGACATCAACCCGTTGATTCCCATTGAAGTCCGCTATTTGTAGAAAAATCCTGGAATGTTTTCCTCAAAAACCTTAATTTCTTTTTAACTGAAGAAAGAAAGAAATGAACATCTTGAATGACATGGGGGTGAGTAAATTACCAGGAAATTGTAACTAATCCCTTCTGTAAATCTGTAAAGTATTCTGCTTTTTTTATTATTTCGCTGTACACTGTCTTTTCGTTGCATCACACTCAATGCAGACTTTCACTTTAAAACTTCATAATCTCAGTTGCAATTTGAGACATTCATGCTGATATCCTTAGAAAGTGAGACACCTATAATATAAAGGCAACATGCTTTGAATCAGAAAAGCATTAAACCCTACGAAGAAGTTTTTGGCCTGTGTTACCTTCAGCACTTCCATGGGCACCTGGGTGGCACTGGGCAGGCCGGCGGGTGCACTGACGTTGATGGCGGGGCTCTGGGTTACGGAGGACTGTGCGTACGCTGAGCTCTGCCGTCTCTGCTGCTCTCGCCGCTCCTGCTCTTGGAGCTGCTCGCGCATCAGCTGCTGGCGGAGCAGGATACGAGAGGTCACGGCCGACGAGCCCAGCGGGGGCTTAGAGGAGCCATGCTGCTGCTCAGATGGATTACTGCAGTCAGACAGACACACAGACAGACAGACAGAGAGAGAGAGTTTGTTAACTCAGGGAAAGAAAGTGGGGCTCTGAAGAGGGACAGTGTTTGGTACACTAGGTGCCAGATAATTGAATTATTCTGAGATCCCGGTAATGGCTTATTAGAAAGCATAATGAGTTTGACCACAGGGATACAGCTGGATTGAAAACGTGGAAGCTGTTGGGACAAACTGACAGCAATCCCAAGGTAAGACAAGCATTACTACTACACCATTAGGTAACAAACCCCTAAGTAGTAGTAACTAAGTACCCAGGTACCCCCTATTTTCACGCACTAATTTTGTACTTAATATGTGACCCTGGACCACAAAACCAGTCTTAAGTAGCATGGGTATATTTGTAGCAATAGCCAAAAATACATTGCATGGGTAAAAATAATCAATTTTTCTTTTATGCCAAAAATAATTGGGATATTAAGTAAAAATCATGTTCCATGAAGATATTTTGTAAATTTTCTACCCTAAGTATATCAGAAACTATTTTTTTATTAGTAATATGCATTGCTAAGAACTTCATTTGGACAACTATAAAGGTGATTTTCTCAATATTTAGATTTTTTTGCACCCTCAGATTCCAGGTTTTCAAATATTTGTATCTCAGCCAAATATTGTCCTTTCCTAACAAACCATACGTCAGTGGAAAGCTTATTTATTCAGATTTCAGATTGACATTTGACATATGTAATCATGTGTAATGTTTCAGACACTTATGTAATGTTAATTGCAATTACATTATGCAATTAGTTGAATTTAAGTACATACTTGAAAATTTCATAATTACTTTTATTGTATTTTTAACATACTACTAAGTGCACTGACAAGCATTCATGGTAATTCACTTTAAAGGAGAAGTTTACTTTCAGAACAAAAATGTGCAGATCATTTATTCACCCCCTTGTCATCTAAGATGTTCATGTATTTCTTTCTTTAGTCGTAAAGAAATTATGTTTCAGGATTTTTCTCCATATAGTGGATTTCTATGGTGCCCCGAGTTTGAACTTCCAAAATGCATTTTAAATGCAGCTTCAAAGGATCCCAAATGCGGTTGTAAATGATCCCAGCCAAGGAAGAAGGGTCCTACCTAGCAAAATGATCAGTTATTATCATTATTTTAATTACAATTGATATAGTTTTTAAAGGAACACTCCACTTTTTTTGGAAATAGGCTCATTCTCCAACTCCCCCCGAGTTAATAAATTGATTTTTACTGTTTTGAAATCCATTCAGCCGTTCTCCTGTTCTGGCAATATCACTTTTAGCATAGCTTAGCATAGATCATTGAATCCTATTAGACCAATAGCATCGCGTTCAAAAATGACCAACGAGTTTCGATATTTGTCCTATTTAATTCTTGACTCTTCTGTAGTTATATCGTGTACTAAGACTGGTGGAAATGCAAAGCTGCGAGTTTCTAGGCTGATAAGATTAGGAACTACACTTCCATTCCGGCGTAATAGTCGAGGAAGTTTGCTGCCGTAATATGGCCGAAGCAGGCGGAGTATTATCAGAAATGAGTTCCCAGCTAGTTTAGCATTTGCACATGTGCTGCGTGGTATTACTGCTCCTGCTTCGGCCTTATTACAGCAGCAAACTTCCTTGACTATTACGCCGGAATGGGAGTGTAGTTCCTAATCTTATCAGCCTAGAAAATTGAAGCTTTGCATTTCCACCGGTCTAAGTACACGATATAACTACAGAAGAGTCAAGTTTTAAATAGGACTAGTATGGAAACTCGTTGGTCATTTTTGAACGTGATGCTACTGGTCTAATAGGATTCAATGATCTATGCTAAGCTATGCTAAAAGTGATATCGCCAGAACAGGAGAACGGCTGAATAGATTTCAAAATGGTAAAAATCAACTTATTAACTCGGGGGGAGTTGGAGAATGAGCCTATTTCCAAAAAAAGTGGAGTGTTCCTTTAACCTCAAACACTCATCTTGTCTACCTCTGCCTGAACTCTGTTTTTCTAGTTCAAGACAGTTAGGGTATGTCAAAGAAACTCCCATCTTATTTTCTCCCTTAACTTCAAAAATCATTTCAAAATTGTCTACATCGCTGCAGAAGTACCAACCCAGTGTTTGCAAAGTTAACATGCAAAGAAGATCAAACACCCTTTACAAAAAAGGTAAAACAGCAATGTAGGACGATTTTAAAGTTGAGGGAGAAAATAAGATGGGAGTTTTTTGACATACCCTAACTGTCTTGAACCGGAAAAAACAGAGTTCAGGTAGAGCAAGACAATATGAGCATTTGCGGTTAAAGGGTATATAAATTGTCAATTTTAAAAAATAATAAATAACCGATCATTTTGCTACACCCTTCTTCCTCAACTGTGATCATTTACAACTGCATTTGGGATCGTTTAAAGCTGCATTTAAACTGCATTTTGGAAGTTCAAACTCGGGGCACCATAGAAGTCCACTATATGGAGAGAAGTCCTGAAATGTTTTCCTCAAAAAACATAATTTCTTTATGACTGAAGAAAGAAAGACATGAACATCTTGGATGACAAGGGGGTGAGTATATTACCTGTGAATCTTTCTTCTGGAAGTAAACTTCTTTTTTAATGTAATTTCTATTGGAACTTGTATGTCATGTATTTTAAAAAAATTTGTGTATAATTGCGTATTTTAATATATTAACCCGCATATTAATATATAAACACATTCAATAAAATTAAGCACACTTATTTTTAGCAAGGTCAGCCATCACCCATGGCATCCTCTAGCTTTATGTCAACAGATTGTTTTTCTAGATTTGTATGGGTAAACAAGTTTCTTCAGAAAATGAATAAACATTTTAGTTTGCTTTTTATTCATGGTAGAGAGTACAGAAATTGGTGGAGAAAAGAGGAGGAAATGGAATTGGGAAATGACGCAAAGTAGCCTTAGATTTGTACCACAGGTCAACATGCTGGAGCAAGCATGCTAACCGCTCTAAGAAAGCTTTTTGCCTGTCCTTGTTACTCTCTGGTGTGTAGCTGATGTTTGTACTCACAAAACTGCATTAAACCTTCCTGAAGCTGAT
Organism: Garra rufa; assembly: GCF_049309525.1. Lineage (NCBI taxonomy): Eukaryota > Metazoa > Chordata > Actinopteri > Cypriniformes > Cyprinidae > Garra > Garra rufa. The sequence continues at coordinate 11,186,754 of NC_133378.1, forward strand.
TCAATGTGACAAAATCATAACAACGATTCAAGTAAATCTCAACTTTCGGTCTCAACTCTCTTTATCTAGAAAAACTATATCTAAAGGTGAAAACCCCAAATAATCCAAACAAAACTGTGCTTCCTCTACATCAGCTGATGTTTTGAGTTCTGCGGCTGTTTATGTTTTCTTTCTCCTACAGTTTTCTTCCCACTATTTCGCCATCCGTTTGTTCGACAGCACAGCAAAGATCCCTGTTCCAGCTGACAAATGCAGAGGAACTTACACAACGCTCCCTCATGCACTTTCAGTTCTCTTCATCACACAATAGAGGAACTGCTCGCTCCGAACGCCGTGCATTTTTCCGACCAGAAAACCCAGACGTTGTGTCGGTGCAGAAGCTGTCGAGATGAGGCCTTCTCTAGCCGCTGATCCTTTTGATGCGCTCTCCGCCGAGCAGCCAGCCAATCCAGCTGTGCAGTAATCGCTCTAATTAGCCTGTCTGGCCTTGTCAAACGCCAGTCTGAAGCACTTGCTTAGCACTGTGGTTTAAACACGCGTAATCTCATTGTCTACAACTTTACATTTCTGTTTCTGACAGACATATTAAGAGGCCATTGTGTGTTGAATCTGATTGGCTGATGAACATTGTAAGGTGTGCGATTATTTCCAGGTAGGCCTTGAGCGCATTATATCCCTTACCAAAAAGAAGTATACTTCAAGTTCATTTTATTAAGTATACTTCAAGAATATTTTTAAAGCTATAGTTTACCCAAAAATGAAAATTTTATGTTTATCTGCTTACGCCCAGGGCATAAGATGTAGGTGACTTTATTTTTCAGTAGAACACAAACGAAGATTTTTAACTCAAACCGTTGCAGTCTGTCAGCCATATAATGGCAGTGAATGGGCACCAAACCTTTAAAAGTAAAAAAAAAAGATGCACAGACAAATCCAAATGACACCCTGCGTGTCGCTCGTGACGACACATTGATGTCCTAAGACACGAAACAATCATTTTCTGCGAGAAACTGAACAGTATTTATATAATTTTTTACCTTTGATACACAGCCACGTCCAACTGTCCAGAGCATGAGCTCATCATCCGGCTCGTGACACGTGTACGTGCTCTGGCGTAGAATACGCAAACACCGGAAGCGATCTGTCGCATGTATACGACACTCATTGTTTACACAGAGCACAGAGATTGTGGGTATAGCGGCTACTCAAAATGATAATTACTTGTTCTTATCCTGATTGTTCAAACCGATTTAAAGCTAAAAGATTTAGTTTGCTTGCACAAACTCTTCCAGGACTGTTGACTTTTCACCGATTTCCCCTTCCGGTGTTTGCATATACTACACCAGAGCGCGTACACAGGTAACGAGCCGGATGATGAGCTTGTGCTCTGGACAGTTGGACGTGGCTGTGTATTAAAAGTAAAAAATGATATAAATACTGTTCATTTTCTCGCAAAAAAAAAACGATCGTTTCGTGTCTTAGGACATCAATGTATCGTCACGAGCCGTAGGGTGTCATTTGGATTTGTCTGTGCATGTTTTTTTTTTTTTTTACTTTTTAAGGTTTGGAGCCCATCCACTGCCATTATATGACTGACAGACTGCAACGGTTGGAGTTAAAAATCTTTGTTTGTGTTCTACTGAAGAAACAAAGTCACCTACATCTTGGATGCCCTGGGGGTAAGCAGATAAACATCAAATTTTCATTTTTGGGTGAACTATCCCTTTAAGTATACTTTATGTAGTAAGTATAAAAGTATCAGCGTATTAGTAGTCTTTTAAGTGTATTATTTCAATACTCATTGGGACTAAATTGGCCCAATTTCTAGTATATAAAATTGTACATTTAAGTATACTTTAAGTGTAACAGTAGTTAACTTTGAGTACACAACAAGTTTACATCTATGTTTTCAGTTTGTACTACAAGTATACTAAAAGTGAACTTATAGGTATACTGATAGTTTACTAATTAAATACTTTTTATGCAATTTTAGTACACTTTGAAGTATAGTCTCAGTAAACTACTAGTTTAGTAGTTTTAAACTGCAAGTATACTCGTAGGTTTTCTTTAAGTGAACTTTACATCATACTTTAAGTATACTACTACGTCCTTATTTAGGTATTAATTTCTATATATTTTGTTATATGGATATCTGAACGTACAAAACATCAAAAGAACAGGGTTCTTTTTTTATAAACAATTGAATGTGGTTAAGTTTCATGAATAAAAAATAAATAAATAAACAACATTTTGAACAAAAAGACTATTCATGAAAATTAAAACGTAGATGGAGTTGATCAACACCCTAAAGCTTGACAGTTATAATTACCTCTTCATGGGTGCATATTTTATTCCATAATGTTACAGTTTTCCATATCTATGGTTTTGATGCTGTTTTATGTCTGACGATTGTGATAGATTACATGGGGAAGCATCTGTTGTTTCGGTTTCTTCTTCACTTGTGTTTTGGAAATTCTGTACAGAGCCCCTAGTGTTTAACAATGAAAACATGGATTCTCAGAGCACAAGTATAGCTCAAGTATACTTAAATGTAATTTTAAGTATATTTCTGAGAAGTATATAAAGCACATTTCTGAGAAGTACATAAAAGTATACTAAAATCATATTTTCCTATATTATAGTTTAAAAGAAGTATACTAATAGCACACTTAAATAAACTTCTTTATCATAAGTGATGTCTGTATCACTTCACCAAATGATTTTAGTTATTTCACAGCAAAAGATCCAAAACCCACAATCACACTAACCAAGCAAATAAAAGCTTGACCGTTTGCCCTCACAGCTTTGATTTCAATTAAGTCAAATTACATATAGCGTGCAGCCATAAATTCTTTACACAGTCAAACCTACGAAACATTTACAGAAGTTGGGGAAGACAAATAAGAAGAAAGGAGACAAAGAAGAAATCCAGGAAGACTGATTCTGGGTCAGCGGTGTGTAACACGCATGTTTTTGATGCATCATAGTTCCTCAGTTTAAAAACTGATCGTGGCTCGTCTGGCACAACTGAATCACGACTACTGAATCAAAGAAGTCAATGAGTGACTCACACAGGACTAAAACCACTTCACAGGACTTTTAACACTGATGGGTTTTAATATTTAGTAACTGTATATGTTTCTTTGATTATTAAAAAGGTGCCTGTTTGCTTTGCTAAAGCCAAATTCTTGAAACATTAACAGTACATTAACCAATCAAAGTTTAAAATGGTGTCAGATCCTTTAAGCTATGGCCTACCTCTTATAGTAAGTGTGACAAATAACATGGACATGAATTGTCTGTGATTTGCTCACCCTTTAATCAGCTATTTCTACCTCCTTTTAACTTTTTGTACACATAAATGGTCATTGTAACAGATTAATAGTCCAACTAATAGTCTCTCACTGATTTTGTGGTGAATGTGAGAGAACAAAATTTTACAAGCAACAGCAAATTCCCTCTAGAACCCTATTTAGACGGGACTAGTTTTCTAAACTACATTGGAGTTTCAATTCTTATCACCCAACATCTGCTATTTTCATGTACCAGATGGGACTAACATCTCCATGTTTATTTCAGAGGTGACACACATCTTTCATTCAAACCAGATGATCCATCAGTGGCTGCACGGATCTCAGGCTGCCTGGCGGATAACTCTGCATGGATGAAGGAACATCACCTACAGCTCAATCTAGCAAAGACTGAGCTCCTTGTTTTTCCTGCCACTCCAACTCTACAACATGACTTCTCCATCCAGTTAGGTTCATCAACAATTACTGTACCCCATCGACTTCAGCCAGAAATCTGGGTGTAATCTTTGATGACCAATTGACTTTTAAAGACCTCACAGCTAAAACTGCTCGATCTTTCAGGTTTGCATTGCACAACATCAGAAAGATCCGGTCCTTCCTAACCAAGCATGCTGCACAACTCCTCGTCCAGGCCCTGGTCATCTCCAGGCTGGACTACTGCAATGCTCTTTTAGCCGGTCTTCCAACATGTACAATCAGACCTCTACAAATGATTCAGAATGCAGCAGCACGTCTGGTCTTCGATGAGCCCAAAAAGGCCCATGTCACACCTCTCTTCATATCACTGCACTGGCTACCGGTTACGGCTCGCATCAAATTCAAGACACTGATGCTGGCATATAGGACAGTCACCGGCTCATCACCTGCCTACCTCCATTCACTACTACACATCTACACTCCCTTCAGAAGTCTGAGATCCTCTAGTGAAAGACGCCTCATTGTACCACTACAGAGAGGTATTAAATGACTGTCCAGAACATTCTCGTTCAACGTTCCTGCCTGGTGGAATGATCTTCCCACCCCTCTCCGGAATGCAGACTCCTTGACAGCTTCAAGCGACTGCTGAAAACCCATCTCTGACTCAATAAAAAAAAAAAAACTTTGTTCTCTTTCTTTCTTGATCTTCCCTTTCTAGCCTGTACTCATCTAACAAAGCCTGATATATGGTATTGTTGAGCACTTCCTATGTCGATTTGCCTTCTTAGGATGAATCGCTTGTTGTATTCCCCAAATGTAAGTCGCTTTAGATAAAAGTGTCTGCTAAATGAATAAATGTAAATGTAGAGGTGGGTGTGTTTTCTAGATGTGATGTGGTTGCTTGCATCAAATATGGCGCATATGTCTAATGAAATATCTATTGATATAATTTAAATTTATTCTAAAACAATATTTAAATAAACTTCACATGTGTTTATAGAAGTGGCTGCTTATAATAAACCCACGTAAGACAAGTATCTTACCTGACGCTGGTGTTAAAATGGCCAGTCTTAGCAGTTTTTTCATGATTTGTCTCTCCTTATTAATTCTATCATTTAATTTTTCATTCGATACATAGTGCAAGGTGCAGCATGCATATGGTTGGTGTGCAAACGGTAGCACATGTATGGAGAGGCGTTGGGATAATACAATATCAGACATTCGCATTCGGACAGAATTAGATTTCTCAGAGGATCACTGAGTTTGCTGAAAGAAGAGCATTATTTTGTGTTGTTGGTGTAATGCAATGTGTTTATGCAGTTTGAGGTATTTTCCACGTACTGTACATTATTACTGTTCCTCTTTTTGCCCCACCTTTCTGAAACCTTGATTTTTCCCACCTTGATTTTGTACAAAATCTTTAATGGAAACCGAGGTGTTCTCTGATTGGCCAGCTATCCAGTGCATTGTGATTGGCCAAAAACCTCAAGCATGTGACAGAAATGTCACGTCCCTTATCACGCCGTTTCTCAGCATGACGAGACAGAAACAATAAAACCCATTATAAACAAGGCATTTGTTGCATCCAGTGGGGACATAACTACTGATTATAATGACTCATAATGTCTTTTTATGCGTTGCGCTGCATAAACATAACACCATGTCTGCATTTGTGATTGTAAAATGAGAAACAACAAGTACTAGGGGAGCGCGGGGCTCCCGCTCCCGTTATTTTCACACTTATCTAGTACAAATATATCACTTTGTTTCATATTTACAGTGTATACGTTTTTCGTTATTTACCTCAAAAGAAAGGAAGTGAAACGTGACAACATGCCCCGTAGGTGGTGTACATTGTAACATCTGAGGGGCACGTTGTAACACGACGATATGACAGCTTAAAATGTTATCTGATCGAATTAAAAAATATATATACACAACAAACTAAAATATTTTGTCAATAAAATACATGTGTTAACTTTTTCAAATAAAGTAATGACGTTTTTTTTAAAAAAATACAATGAACACATCGCAACAATGCTTTAAACGGTCCTGATCGCAACACACAGCTGTACAGTAGTTCAAAACAATGTGGACAAACAGATGAAAATCATTTAGACATTCAGAAAAACACTCCTCCCTCCACACACAGCTCTCATAGAACACAACACACATAAACCAGCCAAAATGCTTTACATTACTTGAAATAATAACTTCTGAACATTAAACATTGATTGTCAGCCTTTATTCACCTGTTTCTTGTGGTTTCTAATCAAAATCCTTACAAGTCAATAGTGTAAATTGCATCGCTAATGTCATAGAATAGCATAGTTTAATAACAGCGGGGCATATTGTAACACAGTGTTACAACGTTCCCCATCTGCGCCACTGGAGTTTAAAGCAAGTTAGTGTCTTCTGCTGGTTTGCGAAGCATTAATAAACAATCTAAACTCATAAATAACAAATTGGAGATTAAAATAACAGCAGATTTGTCTAATTTTAAATGAATACTAAAAACTGAAATGATTTTTTTTTCAGCCAGAAATGTACTTTTACTATGGTAAAATAAATATTCAGCAATATCTTCAAAAGGCTTTTGAATTTTAGCGCTCTTTTCTCTCTGCATAGTGTTGCTATGGCAACTAGTAAATACCATAAATTTGGTTACGCTAGCATGTGTGGAAATATTTAAACCACGTGTGTTACAATTAACCCCGCGTTAGTTTGTGCCCCGCTCTACCCTACTCTACACTGCTCAAATTCTTGTCTTCCTCTGCACCTGAGTCGACACAATGGCGATTGGAGTCGGACTCTTTCAGCTCGGTGAGGGCGGGTCTAAGGTAAGGTGCTCATGTCAATCAACTATCGTGGGAGCGGCCTCTGTTTATGTGCCGTCACACCGACAATAAGCTGAAAAATGACCTGATTTTAAAAAGGGGATATTACTTTTGAAGATGGGTGGATTTTTATCATTGTTGGCTGGTTGTGTACACAAACTACCAACACACATTAATGTTTAAAAAACATGTAAAAGTTAGTTTTGACTCCTTTAATGCAACCTCTGGTAAGGACATCAATAAAAAAGTCCATGTGACATCAATGGTTCAACCGTAATTTTTTGAAGCTACGAGAATACTTTTTGTGCTCAAAGAAAACAAAAATAACGACATTATTCATTATGAGACTCATTATGAGAAGAAATTGTTGAATGAAGTTGTTATTTTGTTTTCATTGTGCACAAAAGTTTTCTCGTAGCTTAACTAGGGTTGTGCCGATAGACGATAGTATCGTGTATCGACGATAGTCAGAGATATCGCCTGTTGCTGATGCCTTTTACGATAGTAAGACGATTATTATAATTATCCGTCAAAAAGGCACCTAACTTTAGCGATGCAGCGCGGAGAGTCGGTTCTAGGATGCCTCAGAAACTTGCCGCGGTATAAACACACGCATAGAGTAGATAGCGCTGCAGACAGTGAAAATGGGTAAGAGATTTATTCATCATACAATGTACATAGATTAAGTGTAGACTTAAGTGTAGACAGTCATTAGGATAACAGAGGTAGTAAAATGTGGTTTAGGCTGAAATAAATACGATATATCAGAATCTGTCTGTATATAGTAAACATAAACATTCACCTCAGTAACATCTGTATGCGTTCATTAGAATTACGATGCGATAAAATGGCTCTAAACATATGCACGTGAATATCACGCACATCGCTTCTCCACACTCTATATGAACTCAACTACAGCATGAACTGATGACAAAGATCAGACATATAGTGGTAGCGTTATCGCAATATGACGAGTACAGAAAGATACATTCATTTACATTCAGGCACGCACATTTACCGCTCTGTGAAGACAGCAGAGAATGAAACCGAAAGTAAACTTGAACAGAACTACCGTCAGCGCTCTGTACACGCACAACTGTTTCACAAGTCACATGCACTACCATTAAAATACGAATAAGGAATTTATTTCATATTGACATATTTACATGTTATTAACCCTTATGCGGTCTTCGGGGGATTTCTGGACCCCGAATGGCGTTTGCTAAAATTTAAAAAAATGTTCCCTTTGTCCAAATGGTATGAGACTTTGTAAATCAGTCAACACTATCTTGATCTACAAATAAAAAATTAAATTGGAATGATAGCTTGATTTTATGTTAGTGTGAAAAAAATACTCACGTTCGTGGTCTTTGGGGTCTCTGGAGACCCCAGGCAACAAAATGCAATTTTTGTTATAAAATAATAGTTAAAAAAAAAAAAAAATGTTATTTTCCTGTTTATTAATGTTTTTACCCCTCAAATGTGCAGTTTTTGGAGGATTTAGGATATTTTTTTAATATATATAAATTAATATTTTTTATAGGTTTTTATACAAAAACTGCTTTTTTTGTAAAATTCGCTTTCATAAAAAAAACCACATGTCTAAATTTCATTCATGGGGATAAAATGGATAATTCCGCATGGTTTAGTGTAAGATTTTTGCCCATCTTTTGGAAAATCCAGTTTTAAAACGTAAAAAAAATACTTTTACCAGTAGGTGGCTGCAGAGCTCCACTATATGCTTTTTGCTATTTGACCACCTGAAAGATATCTTTTCACAAGTTTTTTTCAGTTGAGTTCATATCTACATATCATGAAACACACAGGACTACATTTGGAGACCATAAAAACTGCTCTCTTATAATTTGTCAAAAAAAAAAAGAAAAAAAGATGTTGTTGTTGCATTCTTATGTTCATGTTGTGTACTGCTACTCAATATGTAATAGAACTGGTTTTGTTTCAGTAGAAAAAATGCTTAACTTTGTCAAAAAGTATTTTTTATTGTAATAATTGTGATTTCATAATATGTAGATATGAACTCAACTCAAAAAATTTGTGAAAAAATATCTTATTGTTGGTCAAATAGCAATTAGTTAATAGTAGTGCTCTGCAGCCATCTAGTGGTAAAAGTTATATTTTTTTACTTTTAAAACTGCATTTTCCAAAAAATGGGCAAAAATCTTACACTAAACCATATCAAATTATCCATGTTATTCCCATGAATGAAAGTTTAAAATGTGGGTATTCTGTAAAGTGAATTTTACATAAAAAGCTGTTTTTGCATATAAAACTATTAAAAATAAATATTTATTTAATAATTTATATATATTTTAAAAATAGCATAAATCCTACGAAAACTGCACAAATGTGGAGCAAAAACATTAATAAACAGGAAAAAAATTATTACATATTTTTTTAACTATTATTTTGTTACAAAATTTAAGTTTTGTCTAGTGACCCCAAAGACCATGAGTGTGATTCCAAAACGAAGACCGCATAAGAGTTAAATAAATTAGCACGATAGTATCGTGTATCGTCAATCTCAGAGGCTGACGATAGGACGATATGAAAATTGAGCGTATCGCCCAACACTAAGCTTAACATAATGGTTGAACCACTGATGTTATTGATGTTCTTGCTACCTTTCTGGGTCTTCAACGTGTCAGTTGCGTTGCTGTCTATGCAGGGTCAGAAAGCTCTCGAATTTCATCAAAAATATCTTAATTTGTGTTCTGAAGATGAACAAAGGTCTTCCAGGTTTGGAATGACGAGGGTGAGTAATTAATAACTGAATTGTAATTTTTGGGTGAACTGTCCCTTTAAAAACGTATAAACTAAACACCAGCACTACGTCTACACAACACTTCTTATCATGACTGGCAAATCTCTGCTACTCAACTGGCAACTCCAAGCACATTTTCTGCTGTCAATATACAAAACAATGTGTGTGTGTGTGTGTGTGTTTGCAATGCTCGGGGTAATTTTCCATTTTGGTGTGTGTGTGGCATGAGTAGATGTGTGTATGTGTGTGTCAGGAAAAACAATGAGTATACAGTCCTTTGTGGCCACACCCCCAGACCCGGACGCCGCAGCAGCCAATCAGAGAGCAGCGTCAAAAGGAGACTGACCTCTTCCACTCACCTCAGAGCACTGCCATGTACTGTTAGAGCACTACAAACTGCTCATTTAAGACCAGATAGCATATAAAACAATTCAAGTCAAAAATGAGATTTGTGCATTCGGGCAAAAACCCTTAAGAAATTGACTCAATGACAAAATCAAAACTAATGCTGACATATATCAAACCACCATCAAGGGAACCTCACACTGATTCTGTCCTTAAGTTACAGGGTATTTATAGTCACGGAAGGGCTTTTCTATCTATAACGCACCCAAACAAACACGCCATGCCTCCCGAACACACTCAAACTCAACACACACACGCCAGTGGCGCTCCTCCACAGGTACTCACAAGCGGCTGCAGTGAAAAGCGCAGGGTCTTTGCACTTGGACACCCAGAGCCTCCATCTTTATTTGGTGTGCTGAAGGTGCACTGTGCGCCCTTGGACAGCTCTGAGAGTCACGCTGCTCCGGCTGTGCTGTATAGGAGCGTGTCAAAAGGGGAGGCACCGACAGCCAATCCGTACACAGTGGAAACGCAGCGCCCGTCACACACGAGCCCACAGCGCTCAACACACCGCACCGCTGCACATGTGAGGAATGACGCACTCGAGAGCAGATCTCTGGAAAACTGTCCAGACAAGTTGGATTTTTTTGCACTGACATTGCATTTTTGAGTACATTTTTCCTCCGAATTGTCATTAGCATAATGAAAAAATAACTTTTATTTTAGATTTATTATAGTTTATTAAATGAGTATCATTTAAATGATAAAATAGGGATTTTTTTTATTTACTTTTGCAGTTATATTTTTTTAAATGGTAAATATTTTATTACATTTTTTTTCAAATTATTACTACTATACTTCTTTAATATTGCTTTTGTAATTTTTTATTAGTGTTTTAATAAAAAGTAAATTATAATCAATAATTCATAGAAAATGATCAGTATCACATGTATAATAAAAATTGTATAATACTATCAAATTTCTATAATACAGTCATTTTAACCCTGTTTTATGTTTTACTTAATAATGCTGTACTACAGTAAAACTTTTTTATTGTAAGTATAATATAATTTGTAATATGCAAATTAGAATCCATAATTTATAGTATATAATTATCAGTATTACATGTATAATAAATAATTACTACTTTATTGCATTCTGTAATACTATATTTCTATAATAGTAATTTTTACCTTATTTTATGTATTATTGAATATTTTTACTGTATTACATGCCATTAATTTTACTGTAATTTATAAAATGTAAATTATAATCAATAATTTTTGGTAAATAACTACAAGTATTACATGTATATTAAATATTTACTACTGTAATGCATTCTATAAGACTGATAATTCTATAATACAGTCATTTTTACCCTATTTTATGTATTATTTAATATTAACTTAATATTTTTACTGTATAACATGCCTTTAATTTTCCTGTAAGTAAATTTTTATAAATAATTTTTAGTAAAACATTATAAGTATTACATGCATAATGAATAATTATTACTGTAATGCATTTTATAATACTATAAAATTTCTAGATGTAATTTTTAGCCTATTTTATGTATTATTTAATATTTTTACTGTATTACATGCCATTAATTTTAAATTATATGTAAATTATAATCAATAATTCTTAGTAAATAATTATAAGTATTACATGTATAATAAATCATTACTACTGTAATGCATTCTGTAATACTATTTTCCATAATACAGTCATTTTTATCCTATTTTATGTATTATTTCATATTTTTACTGTATTACATGCCATTGATTTTAATGTAAGTATAATAAAATGTAAATTATAATCAATAAATTTTAATAAATAATTATAAGTATCAAATGTATAATAAATAATTACTACTGTAATACATTTTATAATACTATGATATATCTATAATACAGTAATGATTACCCTATTTTATGTATTATTTAATATTTTTACTGTATTACATGCCATTAATTTTATTGTAAGTATAATATAATTGAATGCAATTTATAATCAGCAATTTATAGTAAATAATTAAGTATTACATGTGTAATAAATAATTACTACTGTAATGCATTCTATAATACTGATAATTATATAATACAGTAATTTTTATCCTATTTTATGTATTATTTAATATTTTTTCTGTATTACATGCCATTATTTTACTGTATGTATAATTTATAAAATGCAAATTGTAATCAATTTATAGTACATAATTATAAGTAGTACATGTAAAATAAATAATTATTACTGTAATGCATTTTATAATTCTATATTTCTATAACGCAATCATGTTTACTCTATTTTATGTATTATTTAATATTTTGACTGTAGTACATGCCATTAATTTATATTGCAAGTATTACATTATATAATTGTAATATGACAATATATTTTTTAAATAATAGGAAATATAAAAAGTAAATAAAATGAAAATAATCATTAAAATAATTATATTTTACTTTGCATATTTGCATATTCACTTTTGTAATTTTTTATTTGTCTTTTAATACAATTTCAATAATTTATAGTAAATAATTATAATAAATTAGAATTATATTTATAAATTTTTTTTTACTGCAATTCTTGAATAAAACACTTTAACTTAATTTGATTTTCTTTTTTCATTGATATTTATATTGTATTAAATGGCAATAACTTTTATTGTAAATGTTTTACTGTATTACATGAGCGTATTAAATGTTTTGATTTGTTTAAAAATGTTAAAATATTACAAGTTAATGTATTAAAAATATATTAACTTGTAAAAATATTAAAGAAACAGACTTTATAAACTTCTATTTACTTCATACAGAGTATACATTAACTCAATATATGTGGGTGTATTTTGGTTTGAAGTCAAGTATGGCCAAATACGGGCATGTTTTCATGAGATTCATTACTAAACATGACATGTTAACATGATTTTAATGACTAATAACATTATGACATTGCCGAATGTGGGTCAGATGTGGGTCATGTTTACACACATGACAGTGTAGTACTTATGCAGTCATGTTTCTGAGGTTTTCTTCGAGGTCACGTACACTAGAGGGCGCTTTCTCTGTCACGTTTCACCTTCACAGTCACCTTCTGTGAGAGACGGGGGTCATTACAGGTGGAGCGGGCAAGAGGAGGAGGAGGAGCGGGACAGGTGCAGCTGCCAACTCTCTGCAACTCGCACACACTCACGCTCTCTCTCTCTCCTGGCAAACAGTGTTGTGTTAATTATAACAAAGCATGTTAGAGAGCACACTTTCCTTTCACAGCTCGACAGGCCTCCACACACACACACACACAAGTGTAAAGACGCATACACGATTTTGGCTCTGTTCAGTATGAATGCCCGCACACTGCATACTTATGGTTTTCCTCTAAAATGGCTTAAAGGGGTAAACAACATAATTCTAATAAAGCATCTTTGTTGAATATAGATTCTAACAATATATGTTTTCTGAAAGGCAGATTAAAGGATTAGTTCATTAGAATCTAGAAATGTTTTGATATTTTACTCACCCCCTTGTCATCTAAGATGTTAATGTCTTTCTTTCTTCAGTCGAAAAGAAATTACGTTTTTTGAGGAAAACGTTCCAGGATTTTTCTCCATATAGTGGACTTCGATGGGGATCAATGGGTTAAAGGTCCAAATAAAAAAAAATAAAATTTATATACTTTTTAACCACAAATGCTTGTCTTGCACTGGCTATGTGATGAATGCATGGTTAGTTTTTCATCTGTTTACTCCAGTTCAAAAAATCTAATTTTCTCCTTCAACTTCAAAATTATTTGCATCGTTGTTTTAGCTATTTTTAATTGTTTTGTAAAGGGATTTTGACATTTTTTGCATGTTTGCTACACTCTACACTCTATATTTGCACTACATTACTGTATTGTCATATCATTATGGTCAATATCTTTATGTCTTTATTAATTTATTTATATATTTATTCATGCATTTTTTTCCTGCCCTTTTCTGTTTTGCCAATCCTTGTGAACTACTAAACAATGCCATGTGGGGACATTTTTGAGTGATAATACTAATGGAAATGTTTTTTTGTTTGTTTGTTTGTTTGTTTTTCAATAATAAATACATAATTTACATCAGGCTGTTAAAGTCCCCCTGAAATCAAAATTAAATTTTTTTTGGCTTTTTGTATGAATATATTAGCCTTAAGATTATCTATAAGCTAGTGTGGTTCAAAATCAAAACAACAACAAAATTCGCATTTACAAGATATGAGCATTCAAAACTTACAGTCTCGTCACTTCCGCCAATATGAATCAACGATTTTGATGACATCACCGTGCACTTCAGCTACTCATCAAACGTTCTGTCCAATCAAATGCTCTCTAGAGTCCGTAGCGTCCCGCCCCCTACACAGAGACGCAATACACGGAGCAGATCATATGCGCTCATATGTGCGATCGGCATGTATTAAACTACACAGCCTCAGCATGATTATGATCACTATTTTGTTTTAGCAAGAGTTTCATATTGAATCTATGGGGTAATTTATTAGTCTGTGGCTGTCATAAGCTTACAAATGCGGCTTTACCGAGCTCAATGGCTCTGGCCCGAGCAGATTGGCTATTCAAAAGAAGTGGGCGGGGCTGGGCGATATGTTTTTGTTTCAGTTAAAAGTACATCACCACATAGAATAACGCTGCATGTTTCAAGGCACTTCAGTGGACCTTTAAATTATGTGAAATAAATGACAATACATTTTTAGCAGTAGAATTAAATAATGTGTTGAAACATATATGTTACGTTAAAAGGGTTAAGAATTCATTATTTGAAATAAAATTAACATTACTTGAAATACAATATATATTCCCAGAGCAACATTTTTTACAAGTTAAGAGAAAATAAGAAAATAATAGTTGAATTTATAATAATGACCCTGATCAAAAGTCACTTGATTTTTTAAACTCTGTTGTTATCTGAATGATCCACAGCTGTTTTTTTTTTATTTTTTATTTTTTTATTTTTTATGAATCCCTTGTTTGTCCTAAACAGTTAAACTGCCTGCTGTTCTTCAGAAAATCCTTCAGGTCCAACGAATTCTTTTTTTTCAACATTTTTGTGTATTTGAACCCTTTCCGACAACGACTGTATAATTTTAAGATCCATCTTGTCACACTGAGGACAACTGAGGGACTCATATGCAACTATTACAGAAGGTTCAAACGCTCACTGATGCTTCAGAAGGAAACACAATGCATTAAGAGCCGGGGGATGAGAACTTTTTGAATTTGAAGATCAGGGTAAATGTAACTTATTTTGTCTTCTGGGAAACATGTAAGTATCTTCCGAAAGTAGCTTCTGAAGAGCAGCACTAAATGTAAAAAATATCATATTTAGGCAAAATAAGAAAAATGTACGCATCTATATTCTATTCAAATGTTTTCACCCCCTCAATGCATCATTTTTTTTTCTTCTGAAGCATCAGTGAGTGTTTGAACCTTCTTTAATAGTTGCATATGAGTCCCTCAGTTGTCCTCAGTGTGAAATATGAATCTAAAATCATACAGTCATTGTTGGAAAGGGTTCAAATACACAAAAATGCTGAAAAATCAAAGAATTTGTGGAACCTGAAGAATTTTTTTGAAGAACAGCAGGCAGTTTAACTGTTCAGGACAAACAAGGGACTCAACTAATCACTAAAAAAAATGCTGTGGATCATTCAGGCAACAACACAGTATTAAGAATCAAGTGTATGTAAACTTTTGAACAGGGTCATTTTTATAAATTGAACTATTATTTTTTCTTGTGGACTATATGTAAAAATCTTTCATGAGAAATATCTTATTCAGGTCGGTACTAAATAAAAAATATCATGCATTTTGTATGATCGCTCTTATTTTGGTAAAACAATTAACATTTTGCAGATTCTGTGAGGCGTCTATAAACTTTTGACCTCAACTGTATTGGTGATACTAAAATAAGTAATGCTATTCCAAACATAGCCATGCTTTCAGAAGTACTGCGAAACAAAATGACTAAAACTGAATTTTACTGAATCCCACACAAATGCACTTTCTGTGAAAAAGTCAAATGGCTTTGCTGTACATTAAGTGAAGCAATCGTTAAAGAGGAAGAAGCTCTTTTCTGTAATGTTTACAGTCTGTTGTCGGCGTCACAGCTGACATATAGTGGGGCTCTTTGTTGTAACATTTACAGGATGGGTGGGGAGCACTTCATTCGATTTGTTGCCTCCCATTGCCATAATTAAGTTTTATTCATTCTCTCCTCACTTGTTTGCTGGGCTTGAACTCTCTCTTTCAGCTCAGGCTCTACTGAGGCCTAGACAACACACAAGCTAAGAAAACACAACAAATAGCTCAACTGTGCTACTGGACAGTACTGAAATACACTTTAGATCTCATTTTCATCCTCACAGACTCATTTTCAATTGCTTCAAAAGC
Organism: Garra rufa; assembly: GCF_049309525.1. Classification (NCBI taxonomy): domain Eukaryota; kingdom Metazoa; phylum Chordata; class Actinopteri; order Cypriniformes; family Cyprinidae; genus Garra; species Garra rufa. The sequence continues at coordinate 11,202,875 of NC_133378.1, forward strand.
AAGTGTGCCATGTGAAGGTCTTAAATTGACCTATTTTGAGTTGTATGGACAGATGATTTTATATTACTATAAATGTTTTATACAAAATGTGGAATAATGTGCACAATAAAACCATGAGCATTTCATTTGATGTCACTACTATTTGACAACAAAACCAGTCTTAAGTAGCATTGGTATATTTATAGCATTTATAGCATATTTATAGCCACAAATACATTGTATTCTTTTATGCCAAAATCATTAGGATATTAAGTAAAAATCATGTTCCATGAACATATTTTGTAAATTCCCTGCCGTAAATATATCAAAACATACCTGTAATTTTTGATTAGTAATATGCATTGCTAAGAACTTCATTTGGACAACTTTAAATGCGATTTTCTCAATATTTAGATTTTCAGATTGTTGTATCTCGGCCAAATATTGTCCTATCCGTTACATAGATCAGTGGAAAGCATATTTATTTCATATGATGTATAAACCTCAATTTAAAAAAATGATTGGTTTTGTTGTCCAGGGTCACATTTAATATACAGTATTATTTTAGTATTATTTATTTACTGCTGTAATTTTTGTTCAATTTAAATTAGCTTTTATTTTAATATTTTATACTAAAATTATTTAATATTAATATTTTTGTCATTTTTATATTTTTTTAATATATATATTTATTTTTATTTCTGTTTTAATTTTAGTAATTTTAGTACTTATTAACATTTTTGTATATATCAATATTTCTAAGTTCTTTTTAAGTTTAATATGTAAGATTTTATTTTATATATTTTTTACTTTTTTATATTTTAATTTATATTTTTATATGATTTTATGCAGCTTTATTTCAATGAACAGATTTTGTGAAATATTTAAAATATTTCACTGATTATAAAATTACGAATTGAAATCTGTTTATCAATAGATTTTGGAAATTAAATAAGGAGGAAGTGGATCTAACTAGTCCATGCCTAACTAAGCTGGAATAATTACTGCAAAGTACTACAAAGCTCTAGGAAATTTACACATGTGCATTAAAGTGCATGAAATTCAAATGTACTGTAAGAACAAACTTTACGTTCCAAGCAAACCAAAAGGTTACGTCAAATAGTTTTGCTTTTAGAATCTCTAATATAAATGGGCACAATATTTGTTCAGAAGCAAATACAAACATTTCTTTGTTACACTAATCTGTAAATCTCAGATCTAAAATCTATAAATGAACAGATTGAAACCCTACCTCTGGGCTCGTGTCATTTACCACAGGTCTTCTTCACTCCAGTTAGCGACTGCTCTTCTGTTCACACTGCATTTATGCTCTGTGTCTAATGATACTGAAGTGACTCAATTGACTCTTCTCTGTATTTGTCTTCACTCACTCAACACTCAACTTTTATCAGCTCTGCTGGAAACACTGACACACTCACACTTCACAGAATGAGGTGACGAGGAGGAAACATTTTGGGTAACCGCAGCTCTCCAGAGATTTTATCTGATTTACGGCACTTCTCTGCAATGATTCGCTGATTTGTCATCAATTATTTTAAGCTTCTGAAATGGAGTGTTTTAAAGCATTATGATAATCAATCATTTTTGGTAATCGTTTATTTAAATAATCTTTACAAAATTAAAAAAAATAAATGATTATAAAACTGTAATGTTCTGTCATCATGTACTTGGCCTCACGTCGCTCCAAACCTTCTCTTTTTTCCGATGAACATAAAAGAAGATATTTTGAACAATCTTGGTAACCAGCCATTGTCTTCTATAGCATTTTTTTTTTGTGTCAATGGCTACTGGCAACTGTTTAGTTATTAACACTGTTGAACATATCTTCTTTCATGTTCAACAGTAGAAATAAACTCTATTCTGGAACAACATGAGGGTAAGTAAATGATGACAGAATTTACATTTTTGCGTTTGCATCATGTCAAATTACCATAATTACCACATTTCAATTTGTAAATTGCATTCATGTCTTTGTAGAATTAATTACTTGTAAATTCTGAATATTCAGAGGGCTTCAACTGAAACACACAAAATGCCAGCAGTTTCAGCAGTAAAATGTAGTTTATAGGGGTGTGATGAGACACTTATCCCATGTGACGAGACAAGATACAAGACTGGGTTCACAAGAATGAGACGAGACACGAGACTGGGTTCATGACTACGAGACGAGACACGAGACTGAGTTCACAAGAACAAGATGAGACATGAGACTGGGTTCACGAGAACGAGACAAGACTGGGTTCATGAGAATGAGACGAGACTGGGTTCATGAGAATGAGACGAGACGAGACATGAAACTGGGTTCACAAGAACAAGATGAGACACAAGACTGGGTTCACAAGAACAAGACAAACCTGGGTTCATGAGAATGAGACGAGACACGACACTGGGTTCATCAAAACGAGACGAGACTGGGTTCGTGAGAATGAGACAAGACGAGACACGAGACTGGGTTTACAAGAACAAGATGAGACACGAGACTGGGTTCACAAGAACAAGACGAGACTGGGTTCATGAGAATGAGACAAGACGAGACACGAGACTGGGTTCAGGAGAACAAGACAAGACGAGACACGACACTGGGTTCATGAAAAGGAGACGAGACTAGACACGACACTGGGTTCATGAGAATGAGAGGAGACACGAGACTGGGTTCACAAGAACGAGACGAGTTGAGACACTAGACTGGGTTCACAAGAATGAGACAAGACGAGACACTAGACTGGGTTCACAAAAACGAGATGAGTTGAGACACTAGACTGGGTTCACAAGAACGAGACGAGTTGAGACACTAGACTGGGTTCACAAGAACGAGACGAGTTGAGACACGAGACTGGGTTCAAAAGAATGAGATGAGACACTAGACTGGGTTCACAAGTACGAGACAAGATGAGACACGAGACTGGGTTCATGAGAATGAGACGAGACGAGACACGAGACTGGGTTCACAAGAATGAGACGAGTTGAGACACTAGACTGGGTTCACAAGAACGAGACAAGACGATACACGAGACTGGGTTCATGAGAATGAGACGAGACGAGAAACAAGACTGGGTTCACAAGAATGCGACGAGTTGAGACACTAGACTGGGTTCACAAGAATGAGACGAGACACTAGACTAGGTTCACAATAACGAGACAAGACAAGACACGAGACTGGGTTCACAAGAACGAGACAAGACGAGACACGAGACTGGGTTCATGAGAATGAGACAAGACGAGACACAAGACTGCGAATGCAGAATGCGACGAGTTGAGACACTAGACTGGGTTCACAAGAAGGAGACGAGACACTAGACTAGGTTCACAAGAACTAGACAAGACAAGACACGAGACTGGGTTCACAAGAACGAGACAAGACGAGACACAAGACTGGGTTCATGAGAATGAGACGAGACACAAGACTGGGTTCACAAGAATAAAACGAGTTGAGACACTAGACTGGGTTCACAAGAATGAGACGAGTTGAGACACTAGACTGGGTTCACAAGAATGAGACAAGACAAGACACGAGACTGGGTTCATGAGAATGAGACAAGACGAGACACAAGACTGGGTTCATGAGAATGAGACAAGACGAGACACAAGACTGGGTTCACAAGAACGAGACGAGTTGAGACACTAGACTTGGTTCACAAGAACGAGACAAGACAAGACACGAGACTGGGTTCATGAGAATGAGACAAGACGAGACACAAGACTGGGTTCATGAGAATGAGACAAGACGAGACACAAGACTGGGTTCACAAGAACGAGACGAGTTGAGACACTAGACTGGGTTCACAAGAATGAGATGAGACACTAGACTTGGTTCACAAGAACAAAACAAGACAAGACACGAGACTGGGTTCATGAGAATGAGACAAGACAAGACACGAGACTGGGTTCATGAGAATGAGACAAGACGAGACACAAGACTGGGTTCACAAGAATGAGACGAGACACTAGACTGGGTTCACAAGAACGAGACGAGACACAAGACTGGGTTCACAAGAACGAGATGAGACGAAACACGAGACTGGGTTCATGAGAATGAGACAAGACGAGACACAAGACTGGGTTCATGAGAATGAGACAAGACGAGACACAAGACTGGGTTCATGAGAATGAGACAAGACGAGACACAAGACTGGGTTCACAAGAACGAGACGAGTTGAGACACTAGACTGGGTTCACAAGAATGAGATGAGACACTAGACTTGGTTCACAAGAACAAAACAAGACAAGACACGAGACTGGGTTCATGAGAATGAGACAAGACAAGACACGAGACTGGGTTCATGAGAATGAGACAAGACGAGACACAAGACTGGGTTCACAAGAATGAGACGAGACACTAGACTGGGTTCACAAGAACGAGACGAGACACAAGACTGGGTTCACAAGAACGAGATGAGACGAAACACGAGACTGGGTTCACGAGAATGAGACGAGACCAGATTCTTAAACTTTAAAAAAAATCCACAATAATGAAATATATAGGGAAACATAGTATTTTATTTAAATTAAGAACTAAATTCAAAACAATGTAGGTGTATTTTGACATCAGCTTGTACTTTATGAAATTAAACTTCTATTTTAATGAATTGTATGCAGTAATAAACATGTAAACTAAAGCTGCATTATTCTGGATAAACTGAAAAATACTTTTTTTTATAAATTGGAGATTCTCTCACGATTCTGAAGAAAAATGATTAGAAATCTAAACAAAATAATGTAATTTACTAGAGGTTCTGACAAAATGTTCACTGCTTAAGACTTACATATTTGAATATATAAGATACTTTCATTTTGATCGCTACTGTAGACAATAAGTGTTTATCGGAAATCATTCTAATATGCTGATTTATTATATGTTGGAAACAAATGTGCTGCTTAATATTTTTCAGGACCTGTGATACTTTTTTCAAGATTCTTTGATAAAAATAAAGTTACAATATACACTATATACTATTTAAAAGTTTGGGATCAGTAAATATTTTCTTTCTTTTTTTTTAAGAAATTAATACTTTGATTCAGCAAGGATGTGCTAAATGCATAAAAAGTGATAGTAAAAACTTTAATTGTTAAAAAAATACATATATTTGAAACTTACTTTTTATTCATCAAAGAATCAAAGAAAAAAGCATCACAGGTTCCAAAAAAAAGCAGCACAACAGTTTTAACACTGATAATAAATTAGCATATTAGAATGATTTCTGAAGGATTGTGTAACACTGAAGACTGGAATAATGATGCTGAAAATTCAGCTTTGATCAAAGAAATAATTTATATTTTAAAGTTTATTAAAATGAAAAAAAAAATAATAATATAAGGAATTGAAATAATATTTCACAGTATTACTGCCTTGATAAGCATAAAAAGGACTTCTTCAAATACCATAAAAAATCTTACTGATCCCAAACTTTCGAATGGCAGTGTACCAAAAGACCAGCATGTACCAGGCAGCATATCCATAATAATACTCTAGTAATAGTACTCTACATAAATGTTGTTTACATGTTGTCCACATGTTGTTTACATCTCACTAGAGGCTCTAGTTCAGATTTCCCTACACTGCCAAAAGGTCTCTGATCATCTCAATGTCCCATAACCCAGATGACACAACACTGATTTCACAAGTGTGTGTTGCATCTCACGCAACTAAAAAACTTCAGAAACACAGAATATATCTCGAATAAAGTGTGTTTTGTCTTCTCTTTTTGTATATATGTTTCTGCAAAAATCCAAACAAGCTTAGCACTCCTGCAATTTGCTTTTTTGCAAGTAAACTGATCTGATTTTTTTAAGGATGACTACATTGTATTTACTAGAAATATTGTATGCTGTAGACTTTAACTATTAGTCTGCTTCCTGTATTTTGTGGAATATGTTAAACTGACTCAGTCTGCTCATCCTGTTTTTGTCACGTGCGAATAAGGGTGAGGTCTGGGTCCAAATGCAGGTGAGGAGTTTAATGAAATAATAACAAAATAAACAAACAAAAGGCCAACACGGCACAAACGTGAGAAACAAGAACACAAAATGAACAGAACAGGGAACACGGTCTAAGGCCAGGATATCAGGAACACAAAACATACAGACAGAACAAAAGACAATGCAGCCATGAAACAGGATGAAAAGTGAGAGTTCTTATAGTCCAGATAATTGTGAACAGATGTGAGTGTAATCAGTGCTAATGACAAGACAGATGTGAACGATCAGGGGAGTGTAGTGCTAGGGGAACAGCGACCTCAGGTGGCTGAGGGAACCCACAGTCCAGAGTCATGACAGTTTTAGGCAATTTATGCTTACTAATGTTTTAAAGCTACATTACTGTTCAAAAGTTTTTTTAATAATAGCAATAAACAGTATACATCTAGTAATAAATGTGACCCTGGGCCACTTTTAAATTGAGATTTATTTAGCAATATTTGGCCGACATACAACTAATTGATAATCTGGAATCTGAGGGTGAAAAAAAAATCTAAATATTGCGAAAATCGCCTCTAAAGTTGTCCAAATGAAGTTAGCAATGCATATTACTAATCAAAAATTAAGTTTTAATATATTTACAGTAAGACATTTACAAAATATCTTCATGGAACATGATCTTTACTTAATATCCTAATGATTTTTGGCATAAAATATTTGTTGGCTATTGTTACAAATATATCCATGCTAATTAAGAGTCCAGGATCACAAATAAAGTCCCTTCTGCTTACCAAGGCTGCCTTTATTTGATCAGAAATACAGTAAAAACCGTTATATTGTGAAATATTTTTACAATTTAAAAAAGCTGTTTTTTATGTGAATATATTATAAAATGTAATTTATTCCTGTGATCAAAGCTGAATTTTTTTAGCATCATAACTTCTTCAGTGTCACATGATCCTTCAGAAATCACTCTAATATGATGATTTGCTTCTCAAGAAACATTTATGATTATTATTAATATGGATTTTTTTTCTGCTGAAGAGAAGTTTACTTGATTAAATAAATGCAACTTTACTGAGTAAAAGTCTTTCTTTTCCAGGGAATATGGATCACAAATAAAATTTTCACACTAGAGGGAGGTTAATATGAATGCACATTTGAAGGTTGACGCCTGAAATCTTTTTTGGGAATTTTAGGAGGGTCAAAGAAAAAAAAAAACAGGAACTCTTGAAATCTGACTAAGGAGGAGTTGCGCTGATGACCACCTAAAAATACACTCCACCGCTCCAGTGTCTTGCGTCAAACTCCCAACCGCAGTGGCCTTGTAATCGACAAAGCTGTGAAAAATCAAACCAGCTTGCATGTCCTTATCTGTTATTATGCAACTAATCAACCGCTGAGAACAATCATCTTCCGCCACTGTCCTTATAAGAGCAGAAGTATGCACTGACCGCATTATTGTATTCAAAAAACTGTTTCATGAATGAAAATAGGAGTTTCAAGAAAAGAGAGGGTTGTGAGGAGTGCTGGAGCGAGTCCAGGATGTGAGGATGTTCTCATTGATGGCCAGCATGATTCTTGACTGCAAACACCTGCTCCTGCCACTCAGCCTCCGGCTCTGCTGCCAGATCAATATCAGGATCGCAGAACTACCTCTGACATCTTGACACCAGTCTCAACTGCCAGCGGCTACAGGCTGCAGTTCATGCCAGCCTCTAACAGCTCAAGGGCATGTAGCACTTGGTAACTTCTGATGTATCTAAATTAATCACCTCAAAATCAATCCCTTTTTTTACTGATAATGCTCCATAATGCTGCATGAGGCTCAAGTTTTACAAATTCTGCTTACAACTAATAGAACAACTAAATAGCGAACAACTACTAAATACAGTAAAGTTAAAAAAGGGGAAAATTACTGTATTTTAAGATAGACTGAATTTTTAAATGCTTTTGAAATTTTGTGATTATATATTATTATGGCTATAAAAAAAATAGGTTTTATTTATATAGTGCCTTTCCATTGCTCAATATTTATTATTATTATTTATACAAAATTACATTTTTTAATAAAATACACTAAATACACACATTACCACTGTAAAACAAATGTTTCAGAAAAAATATAATAATAATAAATATATTGACATATTTCATGTTTTACATTAGAACTGTAAATTAATAATGTTAATATTTACAGCTGACTTGATTCATTTTTAAATGTTAGACCATCAGATGTCTTATTTTGAAAGAAAATTGCAGGGATTGTATAGGATTCCCACAAAATCGGGCCCCAATAACGTTATATTTATCCACTAAAATGGATTTCAGATTTTAAATCAGATTTTACCAAGAGAACCCCACCAAACAACTGTATTTTACCCTCTGAACGCATGTTTTACTGGGGGGGGGGGCATACCTGTAATTTCAAAAATTTTATGTCAAAATGCATTCTCTTATAGATTATTATTACAGGTATGCCATTCATAGGATTGTCTCCAGTGTAAACAGTGAGCCTTCCAGGCACCGTCACAGCATTTAAACTGTAATAACAATAAGTATAAAAAATAATACATGTTTTACATTAAATTAATTAGTAAATTAAAAATGCTAATATTTACAGGTGACTTGATTAGACTTAGACCATCAAATGCCTTATTTTGAAAGAAAATTGCAGGGATTGTGTTAGTATTCAGCTAACTAAACATAATGACGAGGGTTGCCAAGTCCATGATTTTACCGTGAAATTGGGCTACTTCAAAACTGTTGCTGCGAGTTGTTTTACATGTCCGTGGGTTTAGGTAACCCAACAACGTTATATTTATCTGCTGAAATGCAGATGTATTTTACCATCCAAACGCATTTTATACTGGGGTTTTGTTGGGAAAACCTGGCAACCCTGATGATGACTAAACAGTTTAATTTGAAAGGTGTAGTTTGCAGGGGTTTTTTATGTCAAAATGCATTCTTAATTCTTAATCCAGGTTATAGTTCATTTATTATTACAGGTATGCCATTCATAGGATTGTCTCCTCCTAAAGTGTAAACATTGAGTCTTCCAGGCACCATTAAAGCATTTAAAGTGTAATAATAATAAGTATATTAAAATAATACATTTTACATTAAAGCTGTAAATTAATAATGATAATATTTACAGCTGACTTGATTCATTTTCAAATGTTAGACCATCAAATGACTTATTTTGAAAGAAAATTTCAGGGATTGTGTTAACATTCAGCTAACTAAACGTAATGACCAGAGTTGCCAAGTCCACAATTTTCCCACTAAATTGGGCTACTTTTAAACTGTTGCTGCGAGTTGTTTTTCATGTCCGTGGGTTGAAGCGACCCCAATAACATTAGATTTATCCCCTAAAATGCAGATTTTTTTCAGGAAAACCCGACGAAAAAAGCATGTATTTTGCCCTCTGAAATGCGATTTTTACTGGGGAACATGATTGGGCTAGTTTTGAGTGATGATGACTAAACAGTTTAATTTGAAATGTGTTTGTAGGGTTTTTTTTTTTTTTTTTTTTTTCAAAACGCATTCTCTTAATCCAGGTTATAGATAATTTATTATTACAGGTATGCCATTCATAGGATTGTCTCCTCCTAAAGAGTAAACATTGAGCCTTCCAGACACCATTAAAACATTAAAACACCATTAAAACAAGTGGCCCGCCCAGACCCGTCAATCATTCCAGCTCAACCAATAGTGAGAGTTTGGGGCATGGCTACTGAAGTAAGCTGATCCTATTAAGGCGATGTGAGATCATGGGATCATGATGCATTACATGGGAGTAAAAAATCATTTACATAAGTGCAAGCCAATAGACATGTGGGGTAAATAGGGTAAAACAAAAGAAAAACTTTGGCAATATTTTTAAAAGTTGGAGACACTTAGTGGAATCTTTGGATTTTAATCGAGAGTTTCTTCTTGACAGTTAAGTTAGAGTTCAAGTTTTGTCAGCTATTTATAGTCAAGACCCAGATAGTACAATTTTGTAAGGATAAGAATTATCATAAGGCTGTGATGCATGTAAGGGGCCGTTGCAAAGATTGTTTAACATGCTTAATTTTTGTAACTGTAAATGGCACTAATCATAGAGAAGCTGCTTACTTCACCTTTAAGTAAAAAAGTTGACAGTAGTAGTAGGACAAAGATGTTCAAAATAGAGCTTTCAGGCCTAAGTTGTCATTTTAAGACCTTCTATTTAGCCCACCATGTCACATTTTTTTTAAGATTTGAAGGGGCCAAGCACCCAAAGTGAACTCATCCTAGGTGGTTTGTGCGATTTTCATCTAAATTACCTCAGATCGTCTTCAGAAAATGCTGGCCAAAAGTTATCAAAATCTTTTTGATATACCACACCGTTTTCTTAAAGGGGTCATTGGATGCCCATTTTCCACAAGTTCATATGATTCTTTAGGGTCTTAATGAAAAGTCTATACTTTGGTTATAAATTCTCAATAGTAGTGTAAAAAACACCATTTTACCTTGTCAGAATCAGCTCTGCAAAATATCAGCTCATTTTAAGACATGACCCCTTTAAATGCCACCGAGCTCTGCTCGGCCCGCCCCTCTCTGGGATTATGTTTACTTTAGCCGCATTTATCGGCGAAACTTGCCAACAAGCACATTATTAAGAAAGGCCATTTGCAAATATATATATATATATACATACATATATATATATATATATATATTACTTTTAAAGATTAAAAAATACCACTGGGTGGATTTTTTAGCGATGCACCGATTGCAATTTTCTTGGCTGATTCTGATTCAGATTTTTTAGTAAGTGTGACCTGCCGATTCCGATTTTTACTGTAATGAAAGCATATACAGAAATATTTTCTTTAATTAAATCTATTTTATAATAAAATAAATTAATAAACATTACAGGATCTTCTTACAACAAAATAACTTTAACAACAAAATAAAGTGCTTTGTGCCTTTGAAAAAGGTAAAAAATTAGTTCCTGTAATAGTTATACTAGTTACAAAAATCTGTTTGATATTTTATAATAAAAGAAATGAATAAACATTACAGCATCTTCTCATAATAAAAATTAACAAAATAAAGTGCTCTGAGCCTTGAAAACATTAGAAATAAAATATAAGTAACAAAGCAGGCTTACTTACAAAAATCTACTTTTCTTCAATGGATTTTATATGGATTTTTAAAAAAAAATTAATTACAGGATCGTCTCACAACAATAACTTTGAAAACAAAAAGTGCACTGTGTCTTCAAACAGGTAGAAATAGCAATGCTAGTACTAAATCTATTACTTGAGCATTAATGGCCAATGTTTCTTGATAAAGAGAAGCATTTCTGCCTTTTCATCAAGAATATTCATTCACATATGTGACCCTGGACCACAAAACCAGTCATAAGGTTAAATTTTACAAAACTGAGATGTATACATCATATGAAAGCTCAACAAATAAGTAAGGATAGGACAATATTTGGCCGAGATACATCTATTTAAAATCTGGAATTTGAGGGCGATCTACCACCTTCGACACTTTGCGAGCTTTGGCTTAGACTCGGAGCGCTAGCTTTAGCTTCTTTCCTCTTTTCAAACGGTGTATATTCAGCTGAGTGATGGTTCTGATGATGGAAGTGTCTTATTAGGTTTGTTGTTACGAAGGTGTTTGTGGTTGTTCCCTCACGTTGTATTTTGGCCTTATAAATGTTACAAACGGGGATCTTCAACCCTAATCAAACACACCTGAAACAGCTAATCAAGGTGTTCAGGGCTAATTACAGACAAGTGTGTTGAAGCAGCATTGAAAAATTAAGTCTGCAGGAAGGGAGTTCTCCAGGAGCAGGGTTGGAGAATCTTGATCTTTACCAAGTTATTACTGAGCAGAACACTTTACCTCTGTTGTGCTGCTTGCAGCTATATTTTGTTTCGTTTTTTGCATTGAAAGACAATATGTGACCCTGGACCACAAAAGCAGTTTTTAGTAGCACTGGTGTATTTGTAGCAATAGCCAAAAATACACCGTATGGGTGGTCAAAATTATTGATTTTTCTTGTATGACAAAAATTATTAGAATATTAAGTAAACATCACGTTCCATGAAGATATTTTGTAAATTTCCTACCGCAAATATATCAAAACTTAATTTTTGATTAGTAATATGCATTGCTAAGAACTTCATTTGGACAACTTTAAAGGTGATTCTCTTATACTTTTAATACTTTGACTCTAGATTTTCAAATAGTTGTATCTCAGCCAAATATTGTCCTATACTAACAAACCACACATCAATGGAAAACTATTTATACAACTTTCACAAAAAATGACCCTTATGACTGGTTTTGTGGTCCAGGGTCACATTTAACTGAAGTTTACCGGGCATTTTTAACATATTATAGCTAGATATAACATAACATCTGTTTTCAACCCACTGCCCTCAATAAAGTTAGATGTTTGGCCTTTCGTAGTAAAAGTTTGGGTACATCTGTAGAAATACCTTGCAGCATCGTAAAAAAATGAACATATACTTGAGCTGAATTACGAACCCCACTCTGATACATTTTAAGGGCAATGATGAGTTTAATTAATTTCTATGACTTTCCCAGTGGATTTTTAAAAGCCACACTAGAAACAAACAACAATGTATATTCATTATAGAAATGGTAACATTTCATTTAAAATAACAAAAATCTCTCATGACTGGGAACATGGATCCAAACTTCAGATACAATCAATCAAAAGTGTCACATCTTGCATTCGTTTGTGATCCAACACCCTCGTTATTGCGCTCAATATTTTAGCAACAAGCCAAAATAGTCCCCCCAAAAATTACCCGCAGCATCTGAGGTATTAGCCTGCGCTTCTATATTTATGATGTTAATTTTCACCTCATGGCGGCCAGAGCCGTCTGCCTCATCTAAATTAAGATCTCACCGTCTGCCAATAAAGCTGCACCGAAGACTGCCATGGCGAAACAGTCTGGGAAAACGCAGTTAGTGCTGATGAGGAAGAAAAATTACTTTTCATTTGCATACCTATGCATTCATTTGATATAAATGTAACATTTTAGAAGATGAACTTGTGCATCAACATCAAAAGTGTGACTACATATGCATATGCACATATATCAGAAAGATCTCAAATCACATCAGCTTAAAGCTAAAAGACTTTACATGAGGAGCATAAAGCATCTATGAACTTCAGCAAAGCACAACAATATAAAATAATATACAAATCCAGTCACACTTCATTTTAAGGTGTCCTTGTTACAGTGTTATTATACATTTAAGTCCTAAGTAATATTAATTAACTACAAGTACTATATAGTTAGGGTTTGCCTTAGGGTTACTTGCATGTTTATGCATAATTAATTGTTATTATAATATTAAGTACATGTAACATGTGTACCAAGGACACTTTAAAATTAAGTGTTTCTAAAAATCCAATATATCTCATTTAGTTATTTAGTCTATTTTTGTTTAGACTTTTGCCTGAACAGTATAAAAAGCATTCAAATAAAACACTTTGTCTGTTAAAACTCTCACGTTTTTTCGTCTCAGTTTTGACTGTGAATTCATTTGTATGACAATTTCAGCTTCATGCTGGTGCTGCTTGAAATAAAATAAATAAATAAATAAATAATAAAATTAAATTAAATTAAATAATGAAACATTAAGTTACAAAAATCACCTAAAACTGCCCATAACAGTAATAACTAACAGTCTATTTTTTTATAAACTGACCTCATAAATTTAAAATAATAAAAATTAAAAATAAATAAATAAAAATACACAAAATGTCTACCTAATATAAAACACAGGCTGCACTTTATTATCTAAAAAAAAAAAAAAAATCATTAGTTTGAAACTTTTAAAAATATTTTCATATAGTTAAGACCGGGGCTAGTTGTCACAGCTGAAATATTTCAATAAAATGATAAACTATAAGGTTTTGTGTCAAAAGTATGAATGCACAAGTGTTTGTTTCCTCTAATAGTGGTTTTATAAATTTCAAAAACAGTTAAAAACCCTCTAGACTATTTTTTTTTCTGAATTGTACACAAAAATCTAGTATCATCCTATTTTTTTAGCTGTTGGTAACAAGTGAACAAAATAAAACCACGTTGACACATTCAGAGTTAACTACAATACACGATATAGTAGATTTAACCAAAAGATTCAGCTGTCTTCATCAATTTAATGTTAATATTTACAATAACAATAAGCATTACAATTTATTGCATTATTAGTAAGCCTAACCTATTTATTTAATTGTTTGTCTTTCTTACTTTTACACATCTGCTGTTTTCACTCATCGTTTTGTGTTTCAAAATAAATATTTCCGCTTTTCCTGCAAAACATGCACTGCTACTGTCACAAAAGTATGTAAAAGAGTGTATATTTTATCGGTGGAGATGTTCAATATGTTTAGCAGTCAGTTTGTGTTTATACACAATATAGGCTAATCACACTAAAATATTGACCGGAATAAAAAGTGCGACTAATCTTTGGGATCTGCTGTATTTATAACTGAGGAGACAGATCTGCTTTACATAATGTTTATGAAAGTCATTAGAAAGTGTCGCCAAAGTTCAACACACTTTTAAAAGAGTTTCATAACTAAGGTCTGCATACAGACACAGGCTACATGAGTAAATATTTGATGATGATGTTGTATCCTAAGGCGTTGTCTACTGTAACACCCATAAGCGCTGCACGAAACGGGACGCAACGCAACTTCAACGCTGCTATTATAATAAGCGCGGCTGTCAACACCGCTAAACACTCCGGTTTGTGGATGGAGACAGCGCAGCTGATTCTTATTAAAAAGGCAAAACTAGCAACTAACTAATTAAACAATAAAACAAAGTCTTTGCACAACATATCACACTTTTTAAAAACATGCAACAGGAAAAAAATGCATTTCAGAGCTGTCAAACGCTCCATTCACTGACCTGTTTTTCAGCGGCTGGCTCTTTAACTCGTAATACGTTTTAGGCTCCTCGTGAAATTCCTCTCCGACTTCAAAGTCGGGCACGATCCCCGATTCGGACTGCATTTTCAAAGTTGTCAACTTTCGTCAGCTCCCAGGTGGAAAATAATACGTCAGTTCAGAGCCGTACTCTCAGACGCACGAAGTGCCAGCCACCGTGATGTCAAGCTGTCAGTCCTCTGTGCGCTCCGCTAGTTTCGTTTTGTAGTCCGTTAGGAAGGCTGTCGAATGCAGCCGCATGAAGCGTGGAACTACAAATCCCAGAAATGACGAGAGCCTTGTGTCAGCATCTTTTCATTGGCTGGAACCGAAAAGGGGGCGTTACTCTTAAATCAGTAAGGTTTTTCACATTTTGACTTATCTACATGTTATAAACAGTTGCATTTCACTTGTTCAGTACATGATTTTTTTTTTTTTTTTTTTTTTTTAGAATTTGTATTATTCACCGCGGATAATCGTTGTTTGTGTTTTTAAATAAACGGATTTGCGTATTCATTTCTCTCTGTGCAATTTTGTAAACAGAACAATTAATGTCCACGCGATGGCGGTATAATATAAAAAATTCACAAAAAATAACATTCTCATACATCAACTTTGTGATCCAGTCTTACTTTTTCAATTAAAACTAACAGATTTAGACTGCAGGTGAATAATGGGAAAAAAAATAATAATAATAACTAATAGTTATCGCCTTACTTACCCAGTTGATTGATTATATTGATAGTTGCAAACATTTTTTTTGTATTACAGGTTTTCTATGTTAGGTTTAAATATGCAAATGAGGCATTATTTAATGAAATATCTGCTAATTTGCATTTATGTCTAGTGCAAAAATCTAAACACTGGATGAGGTCAGTTTCAAAATTCTTGTTTATTTTTTATTTTATTGTATTTTTTTTAAAAGTCAAAAGCTTTTACAGAGAGGATTTTGGGTCTCATTTTGTCACTCCACAATTCAGAAAATACTTAGAACAGACAGAAAATTATATATGTTTTACAGGTTTTTTTGGGAAATAAAATTTATAAAACCAAGCAAATTATATATGAACAAATCCCTCTGTTAAAACCTTCAGGATATAGACAGGATTAAAAATGTAAAGTCTGGTGTGTGTAAGTGCTACTGAAGTGGAGATTTATGGCTCATTGTAGGAGAAAAAAACTCATTTTCAGAAAACGACCTTTAAAAATGTGTATTGTAACTGAAATCTATTGACACAAATAGATAAAGTGATATAAAAGAAACACTTAACAGTGTCTTTTGGATGTTTTCTTTCCACTAGTTTGAAAAAACACTTTATGAAAAAGCAAAAAGCCCAAAATCTCAAACTTGACAGGTGCCCTTAATTTGTACCAACTATTTTAACTAGTCTCTAACATTACTAATATTAGAGGTCTCTGTTATTCTTCTGTCAAAATACGTAGATTCAAAACTGCATGGTAGTTTAGTTATAAACACTATTTCATTTGGTAGAGAAGTTAATTTCAGACAAACCACAGAAGAGAAAGTGCTTTCTATATATTTCTTATTATTCTACCTGATTCATTCATTTTGCATATTAAACATGCACACATAATTTGTAGCACAGTTAAAAGTAAAGGTGTTCTTCAATTAGTAAAATATCATTTTGTTTTATAAACAGATTACAGTAAGACTTGGTTTCAGTTCTATGTCAGACGCTGAGGGTGGAAATGAAATAATCAAGAAGTTAGCCACAGTATTATATTGTGACATTAGGCATTCAGCTGTCAGGCATTTACCTCAGTCACCCCTTCAAACTCCACCCATCCGTTCCAACTCACCTGATTACTAATTACTCACCTGATCCCAATTACCATCACCCTATATATACCCGGACTGTTCACTAATACTTTGTCTGGTCTGCGGTGCACATGCTCTGTGTTTCTGCCAGACCCATCTTGTGTTCCCATGAACTGTGTTTCTCCTGTCAGCTCTCCTGGATTCCACCACCTGATATTCACAAGGACTGTTCAGATAAGACTACTTCACAGCTACATATTTGCCATCTGCCATATCATCATTGTCAATAAACATATTACTCTGGTTTCATACTTACCCATGTCTCTGCCTCCTTCTGTGTGTGACATCAGCATTGAAATGTGACAGGTAATAGTTATTACTAACTGCAATGAGTCATATTTGTAAGGAACTGACTCTTGCAGTGACCTTTATGACCCTTTATTGCTCAGGAAATCTTTATGATATCTTTTCATCAACTCACATGTCCAACATACAATTAAAATAAACAATTTGTGTATTTTATATTATATATGTACTGGCCTCGTTGAAACCACATTCAATTATCCAGCAAGTTAAACACCTTCACGCAATAACTCCCGGAAGCACGAGGTGATTTTGAGAGTGTAACTTTATCACATGAATGGTGTGAAACTGAAATAGAAATACATACAACGATAAGTTGTATACTCTATAACAGTTTACTATATTACGTATAAGCATAACCAGTGCTCATAGTGACTACCCAAGTCAGTCCACAAATTTGCTATACTTTCAAAAATATGACATGTAAAAGATGGGAAAATATGCACCGCAATGGCAGACATAAATAAGCCATTCTAAATAACATCAAAATGCATCTCTACCCAAACAAAATGCACTAAACACAATCCTGAGTTTTGACAGAACATAATGACAGGGAATGCCTTATTAATAACTTTGAACGAAGGACGTCTTTGGATTAGTGAATGCCCATAACAGGAATGATCTGTCTTCTGATTCCATCTCTTTGTGATGACATCAATAATTGCATAGTCTTTTGCATTCTACTTTCTTGCGATACCTCACGTGACCACAGGAGGTCGCTTGACTACATGATGTTATACCTGGCAATGCCAGGACACTCCCCGCCTGGCATCTTAGAGATACCAGATTCTATAATGAACCTTCAGATTGGGGACATTAGAAAGACCAGCTCTGAGATAGGCCTGTAGTAGATCTTTGTCATGCCTTGTTTAACAACTTTCACTTCAGCTTTCCTTATCATTCCATCTTCGCTGGGAACAGCTTTTACTTCGACGCCCATAGGCCATTCGTTTCGCTTGGCTTGGTTCTCTTTAAGAAGAACGACATCTCCCTCCTTAATGTCAAGTTCTTTTTGTGACCATTTTTGACGACATTGAAGAGTACTGAGATACTCTCTGCGCCATCTATACCAGAACTCATCAGCCAGCGCTTGAACACGTTTCCACTTGCATTTTAACATATCTCCTGTGCTGATGTCACTGAGAGGAGAGGAAGGTGTGCCTGTTTTTTGGGTTAACAGCATAGACGGCGTTAGAATGAAAAGGATTCTCAGGGTCAGGGGAAACGGGTATCAAAGAAAGTGCATTCATTATGGCTGTGACCTCAGCTAAGAGTGTAGTTAACACTTCGTGAGTAAGTCGTGCTTTACTGGCTTGCAACAACATACCATCCAATATGCGACGGGCTACTCCAATCATGCGCTCCCACACTCCACCCATGTGTGAGGAGTGGGGAGGATTAAAGATCCAAGTACACTTCTGGTCTTGTAAGAACTCCTGCACAGTCTTTCCCAGGAATGCTTATTCCCATTTCGTTACATGCACCAATAAAATTGGTGCCACAATCCGATCGTAGTTGTCTGGCTGGACCGCGAAGTGAAAAGAAGCATCTCAGAGCATTAATGAAGCTCGAGGAATTCATTTCTTCTACTACTTCTATGTGCACTGCCCTTGTGCACAAGCATGTTAACATCACTGCCCACCTCTTATTGCTTGCATGACCTCCTCTTGTGCGCCTCGCTGACACCTCCCATGGCCCGAACATATCCATTCCAACATATGAGAAAGGAGGGTCTACTTGAAGCCGTTCTGCTGGTAGATCGCTCATCTGCTGCTCCCGTACTTTCCCTCGAAGTCTCCTACAGGTCACACACTGATTAAGAACTTTGCTGATGAGCCTCCTTCCTCCTACTCTCCATAGGCCACTAGCTCTTACTGCTCCCTCTGTAAAATGCCTTCCCTGATGTCGGACCTTTTCATGGTAATGTCTTATAAGAAGAGTTGATATATGATCACTTCCAGGAATGATGACAGGGTATTTCTCTTTCACTTCAAACCCTGCCCGGTGGATCCGTCCACCAACTCGGAGTAGACCATCACTGTCAATGATGGGATTCAGCTTAATGATTGAGCTTTGTTTGGAAATGTTGCAGTTTGCTTGGATGCACTTCAATTCCTTCGAATATACTTTCTGCTGCACAATTCATGATAATTTTGTCTTTGTGCTCTTTCCAGAGAATCCACAGAAATGCCGTTTTTGCAGATGTGCCAACCAGCACATTCTCCAACATCTGTTGGGTGGGCGAAACAGTAAGCAATATGACTGAGACGAGCTACAGCCTTGACTGCAATCTTCCATCTGGAAAAACGTTCCCATCGGTTGGAGCTTAGGTTATTTTCAGAGACACTTGTGGACAAAGTGTTCAGCTCATGGCGAAATTCTTTGTCATCATCAGGATGAAGTAACTCAAAACTGGTTTCTTCCTCTGTAGCTCGAGACAGTTCACCATGAAGGAAAGGAGGTCCTGTCAACTACGTGGTAGTGAGGAGTTTGGAAGCTGGAACAGAGCGTGAACCATGATCCGCTGGGTTTTCATCTGATGGCACATAAAGCCACTGCTCGGGTTTTGTGAACTGCTTAATTCTTTGCACTCTGTTATTTACATAGATGTAGAAACGTCGAGATTGGTTGTGAATATAACCCAAGACAACTTTGCTGTCAGTATAGAAGCTAATTGAATTGAATTTCATTTCTATTTCTTCGTTTATGACTTCTGCAATCTCTCCATTACCGCTGCAAACAGCTCTAGTCTCGGAATAGTAAGATCAGGCCACGGGGCAAGTCTCGATTTCCCTAGCACAAATCCCACTTCCCTAAGCCCATCTCTGGAAGCGACTCGGAGATATGCGACTGCAGAGATTGCTTTGACTGAAGCGTCTGAAAAGACACATAGATCCACACTCTGAGCTTCGGAGAGAGAGATCGTTGAGTTTGTGCGGGGTACATGAATGTCAGTGAGATTATGCAAAGAATTTTGCCAATCCATCCATCTTCCTCTGAAACTCTCAGGGAGGCTTGAATCCCAATCACTACCTTGCACCATCATCTCTCTAAGCAGTAGCCGCCCTTGTATAGTTACCGGTGCTAGGTAACCCAGCAGATCGAACAGACTGTTGACCATGGACAGCACCCCTCTTCGTGTATATATCTTCCACTGGAAATGCATCCAACACCTTAGCTTTATTTGAGGCCACTTTGTGGAGTTTAAGGTTTGAAGCAGCTAACATCCTTTGCGTTCTTGTAAGAATGTCAATGGCTTCCTCAACAGTTGGGAATGACTTCAGGGCATCGTCCATGTAAAAGTCTGTACATCTGTGCCGAATTCATCTCTTCCCTCTTGTGCCACTTTACGTAGCCCGTAAATGGCCACTGCAGGTGAGGGGCTGTTTCCAAACACGTGAACCCTCATCCGGTAATCGACAACCTCCTTAGCTGGATCGCTGTCTTTATACCAGATGAAACGAAGAATATTCCTACAGTCCTCACGCACAAGGAAGCAGTGGAACATCTGCTGGATATCTGCTATAATTGCTACAGGCTCCTTCCTAAATCTCAAAAGAACACTTAGCAGACTGTTGTTCATGTCCGGCCCAGTAAGCAGCACGTCATTAAGTGAGACACCATTAAATTTGGCACTGGAGTCGAAAACCACACGTATCTGATTTCGTTTCTGAGGGTGGTACACTCCAAAGAATGGCAGATACTAGTACTCATTGCCGTCTTGCACTGGAGGAGCAAGCTCTGCGTGGTGGCTCTCTAATATTTTCTGCATGAACTCCATGAAGTGAGCTTTCATTACTTGACGTTTCTCAAGTGTGCGGCTTAGAGACTTGAATCTACTCATGGCATAGGACCTGTTGTTAGGCAGATACTGCCGTGGCTTTCGAAAAGGCAGTGGGGCTACCCAGCTGTTTGTAGAATTTTGGAAGAATTCATTCTCCATGGTCCTGAGAAACTTGATATCTTCTACAGAAGGTGCAAGTTTATTGTCGTCCACAGACTGACAAAACACTGATGTCTTCTTTGTTAGCCTCCCTCAGATTATGCTGACTACTTCCAAAAGACAAGTGTTGCAAAGGAGACGTGTACTTTTCTTTGACTGACACGTAGCTTTCACATGGAGGGAAATTACTGCCACTTTCAAGAATGTACGTTTTCATACTAGTGACCAGTGAGGGCAGATGAGCTTTCCCTAGACAAACGTTGCCGATAATCACCCAGACCAGGTCCAGTTTTTGTGTAAATGCTGCATCATGTGGCCCAGTGACCTGTCTGCGCACCTTGTGCACCCTTAACAAGTCTCTTCCAATCAGCAGCAAGATTTCAGCATTTTCATCAAGAGATGGTATTTCGTGAACAATGGACCTAAGGTGATGATGACATGCCGCTACTTCTGGTGTAGGGATCTCATCCTTATTGTCAGGAATCATATTACATTCCAGCAGTGTGGGTAAGGAAAGACTCAAAGTGCCATCAACAGGCTCTATTGTGTAACCAACAGCTCGTCTGCCAGCAGTTTCAGTTACTCCAGAACAAGTCTTGAGCGTAAAGGGAACTGTAGGGCTTTGTATGTTAAACATGTCAAAGAACTCTGATCGCACGAGCGATCTATTACTTTGGTCATCTAGCATGGCGTACACTCTTCTGTATTTGCTGGGATTACCATCTGTGTATACATTAACTAAACATATTTTAGAGCAAGATTTCTCTTTTAAGCCCCTACCACAAACCTCTGTGCATTTGGGAGAAACCTCTGTGTGAGATATCTCTTCCTTTTCCCCGCCGTGCTGTTCAGGAGAGAGAGAGGGCTTGGAAAGCCATGGTGCTTGACCCGGATGAAGGGCTGAGGGGTGTGTGTCGCTTTGGCACTCGGAACATTGCACAATTGCCTTACAATGTCGAGCTACATGCGTGTTTGATGTACAGCACTTAAAACAGATATTATGTGCCCTCAGTATTCTTTTACGCTCCTCAATTGCCATTTCTCTAAAGCCTCTGCACCTTTGTAGAGGGTGAGGTTTGTGGTGGACAGGGCATTGCTTATCTGGATCTTCAGCAATGGGGATAGACTTAGGAGTGAGTCCCACATCTGTTTTTTGCACAGAGATTGCTTTACGAGCATGGCTTTGACTTTCATTGAACTTGTCCCTTCTTCTATATAATGGCGAAGAGGATGATGCGATATGAAAACTGGGGTCATTGCGAGCTTTAGCTTGTCTGCGCAGAAACTCAGCAAAGTAAGAAAAGGGCGGAAAAGCCACTCTGTGTTCTTGTTTGTAGTGATAGCCTTCCATCATCCATTTCTCTTGTAGTCCGTACGGAAGCTTCTCTACTATGGGATTCACTCCTCTAGCCATATCAAGATATGAAAGCCCTGGCAGGTATCCTTCTTGCTTTGCAAATTCTATTTCAGAGCGCAAGTCACTTAATTGCATGAGCCTTTGGTGTTCTTTGGGAGCGATTTAGGGAAAATTTTTCCAATTTTGCAAAGAGAGCTCCCTTTACGGCTTCTGGTGACCTGTACATGTCTTCTAGCTGCTGCCATATCAAATCTAACCCATAAGCGGGGTTCCTCACGTTTACTGACTTAATACGGCGAGCTTGCTGTGCTGAATCTGGACCTAGCCATTTAATTAGGAGATCCATCTCCTCCCCTGCTGTAAGATCCAATGATTCAATGGCACCAAGGAATGACAATTTCCATGCTAGATAATTTTCTGGTCTATCATCAGATCTTGTAAGGCCTGATGACACCAGTTGACTTCTTGCTAGATACTTCGCCAAATCTGCTGAAGAGTTATCACCAGAACGGATTGGATGACTAGGTCGGGAGGGTATTCCAGCATAACTATGCACAGCGTCATGTGATGAGTGGTTGAAGGAATCAGGGTGTTCGGCATCTATTGTACCTGTGGGAACAGTGAGCTTTAGATGACTCTTTGGCGACGACTTGTTTTCCTCCTCCTTATTTGCAGGTAAGTTAGGTGACTCTGCTTGTGGCATACTGACGTTATGCACATGACTGTCCCTGGGGAAATGTACGCTCCCACTACTAGCACTATGTTTACTCACATAGTCAAATGTGCGTTGCCGTGTGCTCTGCTCTGGAAGGAGCTGAGGATTACATTCACTTCCAGACTCTAAGTGTGCAGCCGCAGCTTCCATTACAACTGCTTTGGCTAGTGCAGCTTCTGCCTCCCTTTCTCTCTCCAGTGCACTTAAAGTGGCTTCTAAGCGGGCTTTCTCAGTTCTGATTTCTATTTCTTCATTGGAGAATGAAACTCGAGCCAAAGCAGCCTCGGCTTCCGCACGTGCCTTAGCTGCCACCATACTGGCGTGGGAAAATGCAGAGGACCTACTGGAACGGTTTGACCTTGTTGAATGAGAAGACTTAGCTGAACAGGAGGCAACAGACCACACTTCTAAGTCTGAATGCTCCATGTTGGTTGACCGACTTTAAAGTATCTGGTAGGTGTGATGAGCATGAGGTATCCACCTCAACCAAGGTGCCTTACTGTTGCTGTCATGCTTGCATGGGCGTCATCACTCACATTCCAGCACAGACATCCTAGTTCCTTATGATAGCTCCCTTTTCACTGTACTGGCCTCGTTGAACCCACATTCAATTATCCAGCAAGTTAAACACCTTCACGCAATAACTCCCAGAAGCACGAGGTGATTTTGAGAGTGTAACTTTATCACATGAATGGTGTGAAACTGAAATACAAATACATACAGCGATAAGTTGTATACTCTATAACAGTTTACTATATTATGTGTAAGCATTACTAGTTCTCAGAGTGACTACTCAACTCAGTCCACAAATTCGCTATACTTTCAAAAATATGACATTAACTTTATAAAATAATCACATGTAAAAGATAGGAAAATATGCACCGCAATGGCAGACATAAATAAGCCATTCTAAATAACATCAAAATGCATCTCTACCCAAACAAAATGCACTAAACACAATCCTGAGTTATGACAAAACATAATGACAGGGAATGCCTTATTAATAACTTTGAACGAAGGACGTCTTTGGATTAGTGAATGCCCATAACAGGAACGATCTGTCTTCTGATTCCGTCTCTTTGTGATGACGTCAATAATTGTATAGTCTTTTGCGTGTCACGATCCGTACCTTTACACGATTTGCACCGCGCATGTGCAGAAACGCAGGTTTTGCTTTACAAATGTAATAATAAATATAATAAAAGCTTTAAAACT
This sequence comes from Garra rufa, assembly GCF_049309525.1. Lineage (NCBI taxonomy): Eukaryota > Metazoa > Chordata > Actinopteri > Cypriniformes > Cyprinidae > Garra > Garra rufa. The sequence continues at coordinate 11,227,120 of NC_133378.1, forward strand.
TGTGTTAATGACTGTGTTATCGATTTTTACATTTACTTTATTTTTCTATTTATTTATTTTCTACTTCCTGTCTGAAGTATGACTAAACAATTTACGGCAGTTTATAAAATATGAAATAATATATCAAAATAATATATAATAATGTTGTTATAAAACTAACAATGTAATGTGTTTTTGACACTACCCGACCTGTAATAATTGAAATAATTATTTGCCTGGCGATTCCACAGACTTTATATATATAAAAAAAATAAAAATAAAAATAAATAATAATAATAAAGTAAATGTAAAAATCGATAACACAGTCATTAACACATGTTTTAAAGCTTTTATTACATTTATTATTAAATTTGTAAAGCAAAACCTGCGTTTCTGCACATGCGCGGTGCAAATCGTGTAAAGGTACGGATTCAGTAGTGACATACCTCACGTGACCACAGGAGGTCGCTTGACTACATGATGTTATACCTGGCAATGCCAGGACAATATATATTTAAATTTTGCTTTTTGTAGTGCTGTCAAATTGCGATTAATCCCATCCAAAATAAAAGTTTTGTTTACATAATATATGTGTGTGTACTACTGTGTATATTTATTATGTATATAAATACACACACATAATATATTTTGAAAATATTACATTTAAATATCAAAATATATTTGAAAATTATTCAGAAGCCATATATAATTTTGGATATTTTTTTACTAGTGGGTGCATTGCACTATAGTTCATTTATGTAAGTGAGGATAGCAAAATAGTAAACTGTGACATATTATACCTCAAAATTCTTCATACAGTGGACTACCAGTCAAATTAATAAAAAAAAATTGTGACCAAAAATTTGATTTGACACTTTAACCTGACCATGTTTTGTTACATACCTTTATCTGACCTTATCAAGATGAATTTATCCTGACACAGTTTGACTCTTGAGTTCTTGTCATATTTTGTTACCATTTTCTAAACTATAGCGAATAAACTGTGATAATGTGAGAAATGTTGAAGGTGTCTGAATAAATGTTGGTTTGATGGTAATTCATTTGTGATTATCAAGATAAATTTCTTTTAACACAGTTTAACTCTGAGTTCTTGTCATATTTTATTACCATTTTCTAAACTATAGCGAATAAACTGTAATAATGTGGGAAATGTTGAAGGTGTACATTTTGGTTTGACTGTACATTCACATATTTTATATTATATATAAATATTTGTAATAAATCAACATTAGATTTTTCTTAAATATATACATGCATGTGTGTGCATTTATACACACACACACACACACACACACACACACACACACACACACACACACACACACACACACACACATATATTATGTAAACAAAAACTTCTATTTTGGATGTGATTAATCATGATTATTTGTTTGACAGCACTAATATTTATTTATTAGTTTAATATTTTATGTCCTGACAATTAACCAACAACGGATAACTGTGAACGTGCATTTGTTATTAAGGCAAGACACTGAAGATGAATAGGGTAAAAAAATTAACTGATAATTGCAAACATTTTTTGTATTACACGGTTTCTAAAATGTTAGGTTTAAATAAATGAGGCATTATTTAATTAAATATGTAAGTATGTCTAGTACAAAAACCTACTGGATGAAGTCAGTTTCAAAAAATGTTGGGAAGGGAATTTTGAGTATATCTTTTTGTCACTCCATAATTCAGAAAATACTTGGAACAGACAGACAACAGTATATTTTTAACAATTTTCGGGAATAAAATGATGTATATAATCAAGAAAATTATATATGAACAAATCCCTCTGTAAAAACCTTCGGGATATAGACGGGAATAAAAATGTAAAGTCTGGTGTGTGTAAGTGCTACTGAAGTGGAGATTTATGGCTCAGTGTAGGAGAAAAAAACTAATTTTCAGAAAAAGGCCTTTAAAATATGTATTGTAACTGAAATCTACTGACAGTGATATAGTGCTATAAAAGAAACACTTAACAGTGTCTTTTAGATGTTTTCTTTCCACTAGTCTGAAAAAAACAATTTATGAAAAACCAAAAAGCCCAAAATCTCAAACTTGACAGGTGCATGAAAAATGGCATGTTTTTGCCTGCAGTGTCTCCCCTTAAATAATTGAAATGTTAAAATCTTAAGATCTGAGGGGTACTGTAAGTAAATATTTTGGGTTTAGCTGACAAAAAAGGGTTTAGCTGACAAAAAAGTACTTTTCTGTTATTGTATGAATATTATTTAATCTTGTAATCAATAATAATAATAAAAAAAACATAGTCAGTGTTGCCAACAGTTTTCATGTCTTTGGCTTGATTCAACAATAATAACGTGATATTTAGCCGCTGGAATGTGAATTTTCCTAGGAGAACCCTGACAAAAAAACGCATATTTTACCCCCTGGACCTGGAGAACCTCATACAAAACACTAGTTTTGAGTAGCAATTGGGTTGGTTTTGTTGTGAAAACCTGGCAACCCTGACTGTAGTGTATTTTAGTACTTAGATTTTGGAATCTTATTATGTAATACAATATATATATATATATATATATATACACTACTGGTCAAAAGTTTGGGGTCAGTACGTTTTTCTTCTTCTTCTTCTTTTTTTTTTTTTTGAAAGAAATTAATACTTTTATTCACCAAGGGTGTGTTAAATTGACAAAACGTGATAGCAAATACTTACATTGTTAGAAAATATTTATATTTTGAATAAATGCTGTTCTTTTGAGCTTTTTATTCATCAAAGAATCCTGAAAAAATATCACCATTTCTAAATAAATACTTTGCAGGGCAACTGTTGCAATATATAATCCAATATAGATCCAATATAGATCATTCTAATAATAAATCAGTATATTAGAATGATTTCTGAAGGATCATGTGACACTTAAGACTGAAGTAATGGCTGATGAAAATTCAGCTTTGCATCACAGGAAGAAATTAAATTTTAAAGTACATTACAATAGAAACCATTATTTTATATTGTAATAACATTTAGCAATATTACAGTTTTTTTCTATATTTTTGATTAAATAAATGCAGCACTGATGAGCATAAGAGACTTTCTTTAAAAACATTACAACTCTTACTGACCCCAAACTTTTGACCGGTAGTGTATATATATAAGTAATCAATTGGTAGCCAGTATTGAGAATCCGTGTCCTGAACAACAAAACTATGAATCCTTCAAATGTCAATTTGTAAACTGTGTCTTAAAATATGATTACTCCACATCTTTTGACATCTGTCTTGCATTGACTACATTCTTAAAAAATAAAGGTGCTTCACGATGCCATAGAAGAACCTTTTTTGTCTAAATGGTTCCATAAAGAACCTTTAACATCTGAAGAACCTTTCTGTTACACAAAAGGTTCTTAGTGGTGAAAGAAGGTTCTTCAAAATATAAAAAGATAAGAAAGAGATGGTTCTTTAAAGAACCTTTGACTGAATGGTTCTTTGTGGAACCAAAAATGGTTCTTCTATGGCATCACTGTGAAAAACCCCTTTCAAGATCATCACTAAAACAGCTTTGCAGGCCAGACTATTTTATGTTTCGGCAAATTTGTTGCTAATTTGTATGATCTCATTTGTGCATTATCAGCAATTCTTCAGTTAAAGTCATTTATCGTTGATTCTGTGATGTCAGTTCAGTTCCAATAGTGTCTGTGCAATCAAGCTGACAATATTGACAGAAATGAAGTGTCCCCAACTAAGCAAGCCAAAGGCGATAGTGGCAAGGAACCAAAACTCCATCGGTGACAGAAATGGAGAAAGAAACCTTGGGAGAAACCAGGCTCAGTTGGGGGAGGCCAGTTGTTCTCTGGCCAGACGAACCAGAATTTGTTAGTTAATTTCAATTATAGAGTGGGATTCCCCACTACGCTTGTCTAATTTTGGCTTCCGGCTGGAATGAGCATTGAGCTCCTCACTCATTGCAGATGGTGTTTGTGTGTTGTGGGTGATGGGGAAGGGGGATCCCATGGGCATTTACACAGTGGGCACTAAGAAGATGCAAATAAACCAGGCCCTTTGTTCAGATGTTTAAGATTGTCCCTCTGTCCGACCCAGTTTGGCTGTACATGGACTAAAATCTTTCAGCGGTTGTGTACGCTGCATAATCTATACATGAAGAGTAATGACTTTGAATTACAGTCGCTCAAAGAAGAGCCGAGACATCACATTTGGAGAGGAGGCGCCTTGACTACAGGTTCAATAATGCTAATGTATCTTCACGGAGTGTGCAGCCTGAGTTTTATTTAATTATCGTGAAAAAGATTTTCTAATTTAGCACTCACGATCACAACTTTTGTCAAGTTACTAATTTGTTTGATCTAAACGTTTAATAATTGCTACAGTGGATTAGTGTTTGTTACGCTTTTTCTGTATAATTAATTACTAGCCTAATAATATGTAAATACACACAGTACCAGGTTAATTAGTATGCTTAGTTCAGTATTATCATTCAGGAGGCTTGCTGAGGTAATGTTAACATGCGTAAAAGTGTTTGAACGATTATGCTAATTAATCAGCACATTTCCTAAGTTATTTTATGTGAAAGAATGATTAATTAAATGATTAATTGAATTGAAATTACTAATTTACATTCATCCCAGCTAACAAAAATGTGTTCTAAAAATGTTTTGCCAATGTTACGTTATTTCTTTTTGTTACGTTAATCTTTTTTGCTATGAAACATTCCATTTTATAATTTTGCAAACGTTATGGTAATGTTGCTTTTGAAACAAGTAGTAATTAGACAAACAACCAACTAAAATGTATCAGTAAGTTCCATGAACAATGTTTAAATAACATTGTTTCAATCTTTTGAGAACATTATTCATGACTAAATAACTTTAAATTATCATTTTATTAATGTTAGTAGAAGAATGTTTGTTTATGGCTAGGGATGTGCATATCGATCCTAAAGTATCGATATATCGATACTGATGCGAGTATCGAAAGTATCGATACTCAAATTGAAAATATCGATACTAAGGTGTGTTTTATTTACCAGTGATTTTGTTTATTTAACAAAAAGCCAGGAGTACAATGTGCATTGAATTGGATGCATAACCTATGTTAGAGAATAACTGTTCACGATAGAACACTTTTCCTACTCATCTGAACGCACGCAAATGATGCAAGACAGAACCAATCAATCACAGAGAGCATTCACTCCCTTTAGACAGTGCATTCAAACAGGGCTGTGTTTCCTAAAAGTATCATAAGAAATCATTGAAGCTTTTGGGAACGACAGCCCTGTACAATGCTTATCAGAGGAAAGAAAAAAAAATGTTTGAGCTATTTCTCAATAAACAAACTGAAACTGAAGCTTACATAATTTGCATTTCACAAGTGCAATTACATTTCTTTAAATTAACACTTAAAGTTCATTGATCATGTTTTGTAGTAATGTTAATATAAATTATACACTGGCAGAATAAAAATGTTGTATTTTATGTGTGCAACAGCCTGTCACTAGCAGCCCCTTATGAAACCAAGTATTTTCAACTGTAGGTTTTGTAGTTACCACTAAAGTAAACATATTTTAACCACATGTAGAAAATAAAATTTAATTAGTTGCATATTAAATGTTAAAATGCATTTCAAATATAAAGTGTAAAAGGTTATAAAAAAGGGCATAATTACATATTTTACTCTTATTAATTTAATAAATGTAATAATTTAAAAATTAAGTTTAGAAGTATCGTATTGGTATCGATATCGATGATACTGGCCTTAAAAATATCGGTATCGTATCGAAAACAAAATAAGTGGTATCGCCCATCCCTATTTATGGCTATGTTTACAGTGCGTGTAACTGTATATGTAGCAATGGTTACGCCTGTTGTTTACACTACTTCGGCATTTTTTACCCTCAAAAACTTTTGAAAACGCTGCAGATGTCGTTTTAGTTTAAAAACTAACAACAATCCTCATCTACATTGGCATTTTCACTGCGTTTCAGAAACGATCTCCATCTACACTACACAACCGAAAATGCACAGCCATTTAGGCTGCATAACTAATTTTTACATGTTGTTTGAACATTAATGTGTGTTGGCAGTTTGTGTACACAACCACCCTACAATGATAAAAATCCACCCAGTGGTATTTTTTTTTTTAATCTTTAAAATATCCCCTTTTTTAAATCAGGTCATTCTCAGCTTCTTGTCAATGTGACGGCACACAGACAGAGGCCACTCCCACAATAGTTGATTGACATGAGCGTCTTACCTTAGACCCGCCCTCACCGAGCTGAAACAGTCCGACTCCGATCACCATTGTGTGACTCAGGTGCAGGGGAAGACAAGAATGTCTCTGACTGAGCGATTGAGGTGTTCTGTTGTTGGATGGAATAATGAACATAGCAGTCGTCATTTACTCCCGACATCTGAGCTGCTGAAGATGCAGAGGATTAACGTTACTTTCGGTTTTGAAAAGAAAAAGCACCGATCCCGATCTACATATGCGTCTATGTTCGTGTGAATCATTCCTGATGCAGCTTCACCCACAGCAGAAGTGAGTATAACATTTTTTTATGCATCTTTGCGAATGACTTTTCTTAATAATGTGCTAGTTAGCAAGTTTCACAGCTAAACGCGGCTAAAGTAAACATTAAGGCAGAGAGAGGGGCGGGGCGAGCAGAGCACATTAGCATTTAAAGGAACATGCAACAGAATAGCTCGATCTAAAAAGGGTTTATTTTGACAAGGTAAAAAGAGTGTTTTTTACACTACAGTTGAAAAATTTTAACCAAAGTATGTTATAAACTTCTCATTAAGACCCTAAAGAATCATATCAACTTGTGAAAAAATGGACCCTTTTAAGTGAAGTAACCATAATAAAATTGACTGTTATTCCTTGGGGTGTAAAAATACTGTCATTTTCTTTTTTTACCTTTCCAATTTAATGGCTACGTTTCTTAAATGAGCCTCCGAAATGAGACGCAACAAATGAGCATTGGTCCGTTTACACTGAAACGCAACCTCAGATTTTTTTTTTTTACTAAAACAGGGTCTATTTGTTAATGCTTGTTCGCGTTTTCATTCTCCTAAACGCTGTTGTTGTGTGAACAGGCAAAACGCATAAAAAACGTTATGTAAACAGCCCCTAAGACTTTCGAAAATGTTGCAGACCCTGTTTTGAAAACTCTGGGGTTGCATTTTAGGCCCTGTTTACACTAGTGCATTTTCGTTTTAAAAACGGTGTTTTAAAATAAAAACGTCTACACTGGCGTTTTCACTGCGTTTCAGAAACGATCTCTGTCTACACTACATAACCGAAAATGCATGTCACATGACCATTCACTCTGCATATCCTTAATGATCTTGTAAATAAAAACATCATGCTCATTATGAATGGTCATGTGACATGCGTTTTCGGTTCTGTAGTTTTGTTTCTAAAACGCAGTGAAAACATGAGGATCATTTTAAGGCTACGTTTTCAGCCAGGTGTTTGGAAAATTGTTATATTAATTATTGATCTTTTGTTATTATGAGAAGCAGGGATGTGCCCAGATAGTGAATCTGTATTCGGAAAGGCACGGAAAACGAACAACGAATTCTACGGAGCCACTAAAGGGACATTGGTTAACCGACTGCGGTAGCCTGTTAAATTAGACTGTTATATATATTTTACTTAACACATAAACAGCTTAGAGAAAGATGACTGATAGGATGATGGCGAATGATTTGCAGATCCTGGGCACCACTGACAAACATCTAACTTTGTAAAATATGTGGTATGTATAAAGGCTCCAAAGAGGCATTTTTGCAGTGCTGCCACAGAAGAACCATTTTTTCCACAAAGTGAACATATTAAAAATCGAAAGAATATTTTTCCTCTTCAAAGAACCATTTCTGCATTTGAAAGATTCCATGGATGTTTAAGGTTCCTCATGGAACCACCAATCCCTGGTGAAAAAAACTGCGTTTTCTGGTTAGGTGATGCATCAAAACTACCTAACCAGCATGTGCTGTTTTTTTCACCAGGGATGCCAAAAAAGAACCTTTATTTTTAGGAGTGTAGGTCAATCTCTAAAGTGAAAGTAAAGTGCACATTCAAAAGTGTTTTTTCAAAGCCCTGCATATTAACAACTATTAATAGCTCCCTGATGCCCACAATTTATATACAGTATAATTACCCAAGATAAAATTGCTAAAGAAAGCATTTAAATATTTTTCCCCCCTCCCATCTATTGTTTAGGGGTTTTTGTAGTAGCCTATGTCATGTCTTTTCTGAACACGGTACGATCAGATTCTGACACAACCCTAATGGGAACCATAAAGTCGATACATAAATTTTTTATATTTTTGATAAATATATTTAAGTTAATAATTAATAGGAAATGTTTATTTTGAGTCAGGACTACCCTTATTATAGAGTGGTGTGTTTTTGTATTAAAATACCCTGCTGAAAAAAACAGCTAATACCAGCCTAGGCTGGTTGGCTGGTCTTAGCTGGTTTAAGATGGAAGTAGCTGGTTTAAGCTGGTCTCCCAGGCTGGCCAGGCTGGTTAGGTTGGTTTTAGCTGGTGGTTTCCCAGCTTGACCAGCTAAGACCAGCCTGACCAGGCTGGAAAAGTGACCAAAACCACTCTAAAACCAGGCTGGTTGACCAGCTGGTTTTCGCTGGTTTTTTCACCAGGGTACTTTTGAAAAATTGTGAATCATGAACAAAATCGAAAAATCGTGAATCGATTTTTTATTGAACCTTGACCCCAAGAATCGATTTGAATCGAATCACCATACCGAAAGACTCCCATCGCTAAACAGGTCCTATATCTTTGAGAGAACCAGAATATTAGCCAAAAATACTGAGAATTTCATAAGGTACGACCATATTTTGTGGCCAAAAAGGTCCATTGTCCATCGTAGTGCAAGTCACGTTCAAACCAAACATATTTCTAATAAACAACACAGTGAATTTGTGTGACCAACTCGAACATGAGCAAAATTTCTGTGAGGAAAATTTCGCCCTAACGCGAAACTCACAACGCTAATCTGACTGGATTTTGCCCGCGAAATTTCTCCGAACAGTCATAATTGTTACCGCACCTTTAAAGAACTAATCGAACGAATAACTGAATCGAGTCATTTAATTTAAACGATTCATTGAATTAGTTACTAAGTGTTCTATATTATTATAATCAAATATTTCATATTCGAAATCCATTCTGTTTCCCGGCAGCATCAATGAGATGATCGGTAATAGTGAGCTGTACTGTATGTGTGTCTGTGTGTATTGTCAGTGAGCGAAGGGCGTGTGTAGGGGATGCACACACGCACACACACAATACTATGGGTATAGTATGAGCGACTGTGTGTGTGTGTGTGTGTGTGTGTGTGCAGATAACGGCATGGCCCCGGTCTGTGTCTTTGTAGCCGGTAAGGGGAAGGCGTGGTGAGTGTCTGATCACAGAAGCAACTGATGAGGGAATAAGGCAGATGTGCGGCGATACATCCGACAGCGAGCGTGTGAACTGAACGGAAACGCCCTTATAGACAGAGGTAAGATTTATTCGCTCAGATATTAATCAAATGACTCGCTTTTGTATTATTTCTCGTTTTTCGTCTGCTATTCGACTTTGACAACAGGCTGCACCGGAGCACGTGAAACGCGATGGATTAACGGGATGATGTTCATGTTTTTTTATTTCTAAATGAAGGGGTTTGATTAAGCGAAATGTGCAGTTATTCGCGTTTATTTAGAAAAATGGGCTATATGATTTTTTTGTTTTACTTTAAGGGCTAATAGAAAGGTGGGATCTGTGTTTGACCATTCATCTAAGCATTGATAAGAAAAGATTCGCTTATTAATTTCATATGGTCAATGTCCTGTTGAACCAAAGATACATTACAAGGCAGTTCACTAGGGTTTACCACCACTGTGGCTAGTTTTCTGGTTATGTGTTTCTGAACATAGACATTATTGTGTCACATCACAGACATAGCGGTTTGTGAAATGAATATTTCCTCTTTGATGAGGACACAGGAAATTACATGAGATGAGATGATGTCATGACATTTTTTTAAATGTAGAATTAGCACGTGTAGTTAAGTACATTAAGTAGCCTAAATATACATTACATACACAGATTTGTATTGGTTACCACTGTTCTGTTATATAAAATTACAATTTAACTGGGATTTAGAAGAGTATGTGTGCCTGTTTATGATTCTGTTTGTGAAAACAACAATTCTAGACTCAAGATTAGTCATTTATGATAAAATTTTAATTTTTGTAACCCAAATTTAAAATTCATGCCTATTATGACATTTGTGCAAAATTATATTACATTGCTTCTTTTACGTTTCGCAACACTTTCAAAGTAAAATGTCCAGTAAGTGGCGCTAAAAGCGTGTTGAGTTTTAACAGATGACTGTAAATCTGACAACTTTCGATTATGTTGGTTGTTGTATGTAGTGCAGAATGCTAAATGGTTAATGCTTTTTAGTAATTTAAAACAACGAAACACTACTCTAAACCTAAGCCATGATGTTAACAAAATAGCAATTCTGTACCAGGTGTGCTACCAAGCAAGTTTACTATGTCAGAAACATGGAGCTGATTAAACTGATGCAAACATCAAAACGTATTAATGTACAAATTATGCACTATGGGAAAGTGTTTTGAGGTTAAAGTGTTCTAAGCTACAGTGATGTGTTTTATAAAATTACAATCAAATTGGGATTTAGATTAGTAAAGTCTGTGTGCCTGTTTATGATTCTGTTCGTGAACACAAGAATGCTAGATGCTGGTTTAGTAATTTATGACAGAATTTTTATTTTGTAACCCAATATAGAAATGCATACCTGTGATGGTTTGTGTAAAATTATATAACGTTGCTTCTTGCACGTTTCGCGACACTTTCAAAAGTGAAATGTCCAGTAAGTGGCGCTAAAACCGTGTTAAGTTTCAACAGATGAACATAATTCTGACAACTTCTTATTATATTGGTTGTGTATGTATTGCAAAATGCTAAAAGATTAAGGCTCTTTAGCAATTTAAAATCATGCTATTTTATTATGGATAATATTTGTTCAGATGCTTCACATCTCAAGTGCAATGCTGTACCAAGCAAGTTTACTATGTCAGAAAAGCCATGTGGAACTGAATCAAAACGTTTTAATTTAAAAATTATGCACTATATTTTGAGGTTAATTCATTATTAGCAGATTTGTATGGGTTACTGCTTGTGCTAGGCTTCAGTGATCTGTTATATAAAATTACAATCAAACTGGGATTTAAACTAGTAGAGTCTGTGTGCCTGTTTATTATTCTGTTTGTGAACACAACAATGCTAGACGCAAGATTAGTCATTTATGATAAAATGTAAATTTTTGTAACTCAAATTTGAAATTCATGCCTATGATGACATTTGTGCAAAATTATATTACATTGCTTCTTTCACGTTTCGCGACACTTTTAAAGTAAAATGTCCACTAAGTGGCGCTAAAAGCGCGTTGAGTTTTATTATGTTGGTTGTTGTATGTAGTGCTTAATGCTAAATAGTTAATGATTTTTAGCAATTTAAAACAACTTAACACTACTCTAAATCTAAGCAATGATGTTAACAAAAGGAAACGTGAGATAAAAAGGCATTTGCTGAAGCAACCATGCTATTTTATTATGACTCGTGTTTCCCTGGACTTGTACTTGAGAGTTTTGCATGTCAGCCCTGGTAAAAAAAAACAGCCTAGGCTGGTTGGCTGGTTTTAGCTGATCAACAAGCTTGGCTTTAGCTGCTCATAGCTGGTCAGCAGGCTGGTTTTAGAGGGGCTTTGGCCACTTTCCCAGTCTGGCCAGGCTGGTCAGGTTAGTCTTAGCTGGTCAGGCTGGGAAACCACCAGCTAAAACCACAGGCTGGGAGACCAGCTAAAACCAGCTTCTTCCAGTTTAAACCGGCTAAGACCAGCCTACCAGCCTAGCAATAATGTTACCAAAAGTAAATGTGAGGTAAAACGGCATTTGCTGAATCAACAATGCTATTTTATTATGACTTGTGTTTGGCATCTCAAGTGCAGTGCTGTACCAGGTGTGCTACCAAGCAAGTTTACTATGTCAGAAAACCCATACATATGGAACTTATTAAACTAATGCAAACATCAAAACGTATTAATTTACAAATTATGCGCTATGGTAAAGTGTTTTGAGGTTAAAGTGTTTTTATAAGCAGATACGTATCGGATACGACTTGTGCTAGGCTACAGTGTTCTGTTATATAAAATTACAGTCAAACAGGTATTTAAACTATTAATTGTCAAGTCCATGTGCCTGTTTATGATTATATTTATGAACACAAGAATGCTAGATGCAGTATAATTTATGATAGAATTTTTATTTTTAAAGCCCAAATTAGAAATGCATGCCTATGATGACATTTGTGCAAAATTATATTAGGTTGTCTCTTGCACATTTCGCGACACTTTCAAAGTAAAATGTCCAGTAAGTGGCACTAAAAGTGGTGGAGGTTTAACAGATGAATGTGAAACTGACAAAGCTCTTTAGCAATTTCAAATATCTAAATGCTACTCTAAACATAAGCGATAATGTTAACAAAAGTAAATGTGAGGTAAAACAGCATTTGCTGAAGCAACCATTTTATTTTATTATGCCTTACGTTTCTCTGGACTTGTACTCAAGTGTTTCGCATCTGAATTGCAATGCATACCAGGTGCGCTACCAAGCAAGTTTACTATGTCAGAAAACCCATACATATGGAGCTGATTGAACTGATGCAAACATCAAAAGCATTAATTTACAAATTATGCACTATGGTAAAGTTTTTGAGGTTAAAGTGTTTTTATAAGCAGATACGTATCGGATACGACTTATGTTTCCCTGGACTTGTACTCGAGTGTTTTGCATCTGAATTGCAATGTGTACCAGGTGCGCTACCAAGCAAGTTTACTGAAAAGCCATACATATGGAACTGATGCACACATCAAAACATATTTATTACAAATTACACACAAAAGTGTAAAGTGTTTTAAGGTCATAAAAAATGATATGCAGGGAACAGCCTAAAATATGGGGTTGTTAATCGATAATCTGCCCCGTAAAAATAATTTGTGTGAACAAGAATAAAACTTCTTGGTGTTTTACTGAATCTAGTGTTCATTTCAGCTAAAAACTGTATAGACACATTTCAGGAGTTTCGATGGAGTCTTTGTCAGTCTAGTTATTTCTAAGATCAGTCTACAGTTGCTGTGTACACTCTATATAGATTCTTTACTTTTCTCTATTTAACTACCATTTTAGTTTATTAGCTTCAGGATTTAGAGGTAATTTGGGGAGCAGACGGGGCACTCATATTTGCAGGACACTAGCTCATTCATATTCGAAATCTTACCTGAAAGTAAAATAAGGCCATGCGGCTGAAGGAATATTTGCATCGATGTATTTGCATGCCATGCTGTTGGTGCTCCAAAAAGGGGGGATGCTTTCTAAAAGCATTTGAAATTATGCGGTTTTGACTTTTAAAATATGATACAAATTCACCAAATCATTTACTGGAAAATTAGCAGCTGCACCAATAGCATTGCACAAACCTAATAAGACATTACATTCACATTGACACATTTGGTAGATACTTGTATCCAAAGCAACTTATATTGTGTGCACATTTGTATTAGTTCTTTTCCTGGGGATCGAACCCATGACTTTGGTGTTGCATTGCTTTTGGGTTTCCAATATAAAGAGTACAATGGTTTGGATACAACTGTGAATGCAACCTGATGCCACCAATATTTTATATCTGTTTTCATCAAAACAAAGTGGCTTTAAATTGAAAGCATTTAAAAAATACTTTTAGGAGTACACTAGCCTTTCGATGGCCTCAAAATTGAACATAACAAAGGTTCAGTTCTGATTCAATGGGATTTATAAAAATTCTCATTCGTACATCAAATATGTATGCCCCGTCACTTGTTTTTATTGCTTTCTTGTTTTCCTCATATCCCTCAGGAAAAGACTTTTGACGTACAGCAAGCTTGTAAACAGGAACTGGTAGTTAAAGAAGAGTCTTTGGATGTGGAAATGAGCTGCGAGCGTTTTTTCTCTGAGAAGCAACTGCAGGAATTAATGTTCAGGAAGCCCTGTCACAAACAGACAGGCAAGCAGCTAATTTTAAACACTAAATTAAAGAAGATAGCGCTTATTGTTTCGGCATAGGGTTGCCCTCTGAAAACCACCAGTCAGTGGAAGTGACAGTGTGTTTCCGTGACAGTGCATTATCACATCCTTTTCACTAGCAGCACATCTTCCTGTGAAGCATTTACATTTTTCACAGCTTGCGTTCAAGGTGCTTTTAAGTACAAATTTAGTTAAGAGTAGATGACCTAGTGTCTGAGCTTATTTTTAGTTCGTTGTCGTTTCTCCTTTCCATCATATGAAAGCTCTGCTTCTCTCAACTCAACTGGTCGTTTGAAGTCTCTGAGTTTGAGAGCTGCAGGTACAGTATCTGCACAGACAGAGGCTCCTGATATTTCTCGAGAAAGGCAGATTCAACACACGGGGGAGGAAGGATTTTCACAAGACTGCTGAGAAATATCCAAGTCATATTTCACTCTAAAATCAAAAGAAGGGACCAAAAAATATATGACCCTGGACCACAAAACCATTTGTTAGAATAGGACAATATTTGGCCGAGGTACAACTATTTGAAAATCTGGAATCTCTGGGTGCAAAAAAAAAAAAAAAAAATCAAAACATTGCTAAAATCGCCTTTAAAGTTGTCCAAATGAAGTTCTTAGCTATGCATATTACTAACTAAAAATTAAGTTTTGATATATTTACAGAATGGAATTTACAAAATATTTTCATGGAACATAATCTTTACTTATTATCCTAATGATTTTTGGCATAAAAGAAAAAATGATAATTTTGACTTATACAATGTATTGTTGGCTATTGCTAATAAATCTGTGCTACTTAAGACTTACAGCATATTTTGAACAAATGTTTTGAGTCATTTTGTTGATCCAATTCATACATTTTATTTAATTGTTGATTGTTTACAAATTAGCTTGATTCAAGTTTTGTATGACATGAAATACCAGTAAGAGTTTTTAAATGTTTTTTAAAGAAGTCTTTTATCAAGTCTACATTAATTAATATAAAATGTGAAATATTATTGCAACTCAAAAGAACCATATTCTATTTGAAAATATTTTAAAACGTAATTTATTCCTGTGATCAAAGCTGAAAATTTTAGTGTCATTACTCCAGTCTTCAGTGTCACATGATCCTTCAGAAATCATTCTAATATTCAGATTTGCTGCTCAAGAAACAGTTCTGATTATCAGTGTTGAAAACAGTTGTGCTAATTTACTGTTTTATGAATATTTAAGAAATAGAAAGTTATATATTTTCAACCATATAAATATATTTTAATCAATTGAATGCGTCTTTGTTGAATAAGAACAAAAACAAAAACGGTAAAACAGACAAAAAAGGAATAAATAATGACAACATTGTGACACTATTTGATTGACATGACAATTAAGGATATTTTTGAATGTTGATTTTAATAAATAATAAAATGTCAGAATAAAATAATAGTATAACATTTCTTTCTTACTGTAATGACAGTGAGATTCTTTTGCATTATGGTAATTATAATTTTAACAAACTTTAAAAGTCATAAAACAGGCTTAATTTTCTTTTCAAAATATTTTTTATTTGTGTATTTATTTTTGTTTAAAAAAAAATTCCCACATGTCATAATCAGTATTTCACGGAGCCTAAAACCCAGTTCTTCAAAACAAAAGCATTTTGTTCCCAGTTCCCATGTGGATAATAATCTGTCCAGGTTCCCACTCCCGTGGGAGACCTCAGAAGAAAAAGGATGGTGTTTTGAAGAAACATCCGATAAACAGATCAGGTTTTGGTTTGAATTCATTGTTGTAGTACCACTGACCTTCAGAATACAGTGTAAACTCGCAGCTCCTGTTTAGACTATGAACTGCAGGTGGATTTACTGACATCCCTGAGGGTTGCAAACACTCGTAATCTCTTGCCCAAGCAGCTGGCAGACAACCAGCTCTAATCACCCATAGGATATGAGCTGCCGGCGGGACAGTGTGTCTGTGTGCGTAATCAGTCTAGAACTGGATCCTATGACGTGATATCGACCTCCATTGTTGAGAGCAACTAGAGTTAGTGCTCTAGCCTCCCATATCTGTATGAGGAGCAGTACAGTGGAGCATCAGTCTTCAGTTCAAGTCCAGCTGAAGACTTGAACTGGATCTCACCACTAGTGTCTGCTGAGACTTAGAGGAGGAGTTCACTTCCAGAACAAAAATTTACAGATAATGTACTCACCCCCTTGTCATCCAAGATGTTCATGTCTTTCTTTCTTCAGTCATAAAGAAGTTATGTTTTTGAGGAAAACATTTCAGGATTTCTCTCCATATAATGGACTTCTATGGTGCCCCTGAGTTTGAACTTCCAAAATGCAGCTTCTAAGGGCTCTAAACGATCCCAGCCGAGGAAGAAGGTATTTTTCTAAAAAAAAAACAAAAAAACAAACAAAAAAAACCTGACAATTAATATACTTTTTAACCTCAAATGCTCATCTTGTCTAGCTCTGTGTGAACTCTGTGTATTCCAGTTCAAGACAGTTAGGGTATGTCAAAAAACTCCCATCTCATTTTCTCCTCCAACTTCAAAATCGCACTACATCGCTGTTTTTCCTTTTGTTGTAAAGGACGTTTGATCTTCTTTGCATGTTCACTTTGTAAACACTGGGTCAGTACTTCTGCAGAGATGTAGAAAGATTTTGAAGTTGAGGGAGAAAATTAGATTGGAGTTTTTTGACATACCCTAACTGTCTTGAACCGGAAAGAACAGAGTTCATGCAGAGCTAGAAAAGATAAGCATTTGAGGTTAAAAAGTATATAAATTGTAATTTATAACCGATCGTTTTTAGAGCCATTTGAAGCTGCATTTAAACTGCATTTTGGAGCTTCAAACACGGGGCACCATAGAAGTCCACTATATGGAGAGAAATCCTGAAATGTTTTCCTCAAAAAACATAATTTCTTTACGACTGAAGAAAGAAAGACATGAACACCTTGGATGACAAGCGGTGAGTACATTATCTGTTCTGGAAGTGAACTTCTCCTTTAATGTCCCTATTAAAATATATCAGTGTTTTATGGAGATATACCTTTTTATGTTAAATGTATGCATTTTTACAAAACTGTAGCCTAACACTCAACAGCTGTGCTCCAAAACCTAGTGAGCAGCATTGCTGCCTTGCCTGCATCACTGAAAAAAACAGTAACACTTTACAATAAGGTTAATTAGTTAACATTTGTTAACATGAACTAAGAAGGAACAATACTTCTACAGCATTTATTAATCTCAGTTAATGTTAATTTCAGGATTTACTAATGCATTATTAAAATCACAAGCTGTTTGTTAACAATGCACTGTGAACTAACATGAACAAACAATGAATGACTTTATTTTTATTAACTAACATTAACAAAGATTAATAAATTGTGTAATGAATGTATTGTTCAGTGTTCATTCATGTTATCTAATACATTAATGTTAACAAATGACACCTTATTGTAAAATGTTTCCAAAAAAATAAGACTTAATTTTCACATTTTATTTCCTCCTAAAGCATATTCCAATACTGTTTTATTTCTAATTTTGAAAAATTATTTTTTACAGTGTATGCAGCTTCCAAGATAGCATCAGAATTGTTTTTGAACTTCATAAGTGACTTTATGTTAAGTAGCAACTCTATTCATCATAATCATAAACCAACTTTTTATTTTTATTTTGAGTAGCTATTTTAATTATGGCTTTATGAGAATAACCCAGTACCAAATCATAGCTAATGCCTGTGATGTAAATGAAAGGCAATTGGCTATTTAAACAAAACAAAACTGTCCCTTCAGAATATCCCGTCTAAACTTCCTGTTTCAAAAGGAAATACTGTATGCAAAAACAGGAAAGAAAACTGTTCATCAAGCCATTAACGGTGTGTTTAACAGTCAGTCACACGCATCGCGCAAATACTAAATAATAAACGATTATTGTTTTCAAAGGAGTCTGCAGTTAACATGTTAATCACAAATGATCTTTTTTGTTTGATACTTTGCAGAATGTCAATGTTTTATATATATATATATATATATATATATATATATATATATATATATATATACATTGTAATAATCTGTAAACACCGCAATACTACCTGAGATTGTGGATAAATGGGCTATCTAGGTTTACTAGTATTGTACGAGTATTTGTTTTCATACAAATCTAAATATGACTTTGTATGAATTAAAACATTTATAGGTAAAACATAACCAAGAAAGGTCTACTAAAACATAACACTCCAGATTACATAAAAGCGCACAAATTAGTTTGTATGAACTTGCAACTGATTCATTGTGAAATACTTAGAAATCGTCATTAAACTGTTGGTTTTGGAACGGAGCTACTGTATTGTAAATGAAGCCAGCATTAATGAAGGCTAGAACATCAAAATATAAGGAACACAAACAATATAATGATGTTGATTCACCAATCACAGGTTTCATAGATGAAGCAGCAGTGCAGTGAGTGTTGTTGGCACATTTCCAGCGGTGCTGCCTTAATTCCCGAACAATGGCACCATGGCCCATTGGAGCAATGAAATATTAACCATGTGAGTTCAAAGAGTCCTGCTGAAAAGTACATCTGTTGGGCCCTTGATTGAGCCACTTAACCCCTAAACAGCCTCTCAGGGGATGTTATAACTCAGCGCCTGTAGCCACACCACAACACCAGCGGTGTCCAGTGTGCCAGAAGGAAAGCAGTGGCTCCCTCTCAATATATCATGAACTGATTTAACTGACAGACGTCTATGTCTATGTTGATATTTGAGTTTCTCACACACCTTTGATTTTTGCTTGCTTTGTACCAAATTTTTGAGTGTTGTGTGGTTGCCAGTGCATTGTTATGTGGTTGCTAGGGTGTTGTGGGTGGTTGCTAGGTGTTTGCTTACTGGCGCACCCCCAAGTTTCTGATATTTTGGTCTGTATATGACTCAATGTAACGTCTATGGGATTTTTTTCTTTCTTTTTTTTAACCATTGTATCATGTGCAAGGTTAAAAAAAATTCAGGTGGCTTAGTAAAGTTGTTGTCCTGTCTTTAGTAAGCCATAATTTCTGAGGTATCATTCATGATAGTTTGGCATAATCTAATGCACACATTTTCTTTTTCCTTGTGAAAAAGAAGTGTTTTTAATTGTACTGAATGTGCACTTTAAATCCTAAAAAATATATATTTAAAGAGATGGTTCACCCACAAATGAAAATTCTGTCATTAATTACTCACCCTCATGTTGTTCCAAACCTGTAAGACCTTTGTTGATCTTCAGAACACAAATTAAGATATTTTTGATGAAATTCGAGAGCTTTCTGACTCTGTATAGACAGCAACGGAACTGACACGTTCAAGACCCAGAAAGGTAGTAAGGACATTGATAAAATAGTCCATGTGACATCAGTGGTTCAACCGTAATGTTATAAAGCTACGAGAATACTTTTAAATATTTTTAAATATACAGTCATTAAAATATGTAAATATAAAACATATATTTTTAAATACAGAAACAAAATCATTTTAAAATTTTGAGATTCTAAAAGCATTGTCAGAGATCTTATAGTAATTGAATATAGATTTATAGTAGTAGCAACAAATGATATTTTATTATATGATATGATTAATAGCATGTTTTTAAATATGATGGTTTCATTCTAAACATGGTGATTATCTCCAAGATGGACACCCAACATAATATATGATATTCACCATCTGAATCTAACAATGTAATGTCAAAAAAAAAAAAAAAAAAAAAGGCAGCCTACTATTAATTTTCATGTTAATTATTGTACCTTTTAGCCCCAACAGCAGGGGTGCTTTTTACCCCAATTACAATACTTTTACATATTCTTTCGTTATTTAAAAATACTTTAATTAAGCAAAGCAGAAATCATTTAGAAGACCTTTGTCTCAAGATATATTCCCAAAAAATTGCAATTCTCGTTTGCTATTTAAATCTACAACATTTTTAAAACATCAAATATTAGATCAAGTAAGCACAGAATTGACTTATTGTCAATTGTTTTCTGCCATCCAGTGGTTTAGAGAAAGGTGCCTTTTACCCCGGGGAACCTTTAGCCCCATTTTACTCTACCTGTCACAACAAGCCTAACCTGATGGCAACTGCAAAGTTTCAGCACAGCGCCACCTACTGGTCGAGATATATGAAAAATTTACATTTTTGCTTAGAACTGTTTGGCTAAAAAGCATAAGATTGATGATTCAGCCATTTTGAATTTTGTTGTAAAATGCTGTATTTGATGAATGCATTGGCGTACCATTATACCCTGAAGCAACCTATGAAGTTTTGGGTCAACGCCACCTAGTGAATCAGATATAACTACATTTACAAATACAGCTTTTGCGAACTTTGCTGGATGGCCGTGAATCTCACCTGTTCCCCTACACAATACAATGGTATGTTTTGCCAGATTTTTCATTTTGTCGCAGCCATTTTGATGTAGGTTAAAAACCTGCTTTTTCTAACTCGTTTTAGACTGTTTGTCTGATCTCCATCAAATTTTAAACAGATCATCATCACACCATGCTGGCAAAAAGTTATTAAAAGCTTTGATATCTCAAACCATTTTCATATAACTCATCATCAAAGATGATGGAGGGATGCCAAACTGGATCTGAGGCTGTATTTCTGAAACGGTTTGGTATATTAACACCAAACTTTATGTGTGTCATTGTCACCCCACATTGACCACATCAGACCAATTTAGTGGCAGCGCCACCTATTGGTCAAAATTGACAAGCAATTATGTCACATTACAATTGGGTTTTGATCCATTCTGCCTAAAATAATCAAAAACTATCTTTACTAGGGATGCACCGAAATTAAAATTATTGTCCGAAGCCAAACAAAATTAATTACCAAACGCGGTTTTGCATGTTTTTCCCCCATGCATTTTGCCAATTTTTTTCATCATTGCATAAATTAAATAGCCAATATTTGCTTTTTACAGTTTTGTCTTGCTTTTCAAAGAAAAAATAAATTACAAAACAATTTAAAAATATTTATTCAACACTGAACATTTTTAACATTATAGTAGACATTATAGCCTACCAACAAAGCACAATTTAATAAAAATTAATAAGTTAGTAAAATAATATCCTTTGGCCATTTTAAAGGTTGTATCAGCGATTTCTAGCCTAAAACATAAAGTGTCAAATTCAGCTGAGCTTTCTTCACGATCCGCTCGCTGTCTGCCCCATAAATTGTCTGTGAAAAAACCGCGTCTCTCTGGTCAGCCTAGGGTCCGAGATATGCCAAAAAAACAATCGGCACTACCAACCTTTCCACAGATAAACAAACAGTGTTCCAACCAATCAGCGTCAGGGGTTTGGTGTTGTGGACTTTCCTACTGGTGCAGGGATGTGAGGGAGGCGGAGTGAAAGTCCACAACACCAAACCCCTGACGCTGATTGGTTGGAACACTGTTTGTTTATCTGTGGAAAGGTTGGTAGTGCCGATTGTTTTTTTGGCATATCTCGGACCCTAGGCTGACCAGAGAGACGCGGTTTTTTCACAGACAATTTATGGGGCAGGCAGCGAGCGGATCGTGAAGAAATCTCAGCTGAATTTGACACTTTATGTTTTAGGCTAGAAATCGCTGATACAACCTTTAAGCCCACCTTCTTGAATCAGGCATGTGTTTTTAATGTACAAATAAATGCAGCCTTGCTGAGCAAAGGAGAATGTTATACTAAATGTATTAATAGAGCTATTGTAATGATTGTTATCATTATTTTTGTCTTACTTTTTATTTTATTTTACAGAACAACAGTGAAATTACAATACTAACATTTATGAATGTTGACTTTTATATTGGGGGAAACCTGCAAGAAGACCTCAGTACTACTTTTTGCTGACAGCAGCAGATTTATGAATGATTCTCATCACGCAGATTTTCCTCACGCTTTGGACTTTAAACCCTGGCTAAGGAGCTCACGCAGCGCTGTCAGAATAAATACAATTTGTGCGTGTATTAGACAACATAACGTTCTGTAGTTTATTTACTAATGGTTTAAGGCCATTTCGCTATTTCAGTCATCATACATTAACCAGCAACAACCAGTCCTTTCTCTTCTCATGGAAGACATGCGATGTGATACTAAACTGTCTTGCGTTGTCTGTGCTTATAATGATTTTTGCGTCTTTCTCTGACAGTTTTAAATGCTTTTACACTGCCCACATGTTTGCTGCATTAGTGCACGCCTCTATTTGATCACGTCATGTTATTGTGCGGTATAATTTATTCGGCCGAACACTGAAAGAGCTTGCTATTTTCGGCTAAATAATTTCAGTTGCCGAATATTCGGTGCATCCCTAATCTTTAATTACTGACTTAAAATTGTTCTGATGCTTCCAATAGTTGCTTAGCTCCTAATTTTGCTGTGCTTCACAGCTTAATTGCTGCTTACAGCTATATTTTAGCGAACAATTCCTTAGTACACTTTATTATAAAGACAATAGAAGTAATTCTGAAATTACATATAGCTGCATTTTCATTAAATTACAATTAACATGCAGTTTAGTGTCTTATACATTCAATACATTCAGTTTGAAAACAATACTGATTCTTACTTTAGAGATTGCTAGGGCTCACTAGATACGAGGCACGTTATCTTTTCACTGTAAATGTCATCTGAAAATAACAAAAGCCCTGAAAAGCTGGAGCTCTACAGGACGGACCGCAGAGCAGATAAACCTTGACGGACAACATGTCTAGTCTTTGTGTTGCAGCTCAGCAGCTGTAAAATGCTGCACATGTGCGCAGATACACTGTCAGCCCAGGTTACAGATGCTCTGCTCGTGAATCGGTGACAAGCATGTCGTAGGTTCATTTACAGCTTGAGTGGTTTCTCTCTCCTCCCGCGGGCACTGCAGTCCGGCTCTGCTGCGTCCACTGCAGAACTAGTGCACTTCCTCTGTGAGATCTCTGCATGATGCTGCTGTGGAGCAGTTCCCTTTCTGATACGAGACCATCAGATGCATTTCAACGACGAGATCACAACTGAAAATAAACACACTTACTGAAACACCTTACTAATACTAATGCCTTAGCATACTAATTTTAGTTTAAGCATTAGCAGAAATTCCCATGGTAAATTCCACCGAAGTGTCTCAGTTTCTACGGTAAATAGATGTTTATTGTGTATTTAAACCCTTTCCAACAATCACTGTATGATTTTGAGATCCATCTTTTCACACTGAGGACAACTGAGGGACTCATATGCAACTATTACAGAAGATTTAAACACTCACTGATGCTTGAGAAGGAAAAATTATGCATTAAGAGTCATTCTGGGAAACATGTAAGTATCTTCTGTAAATTTGAAACAAAAATATGATATTTAGGCAAAATAAGAAAAATGTATATTATAACATGAAAATAATTCTTCAAGAATTTTAATATTGGTACATCCAAGTTTTGTTATTAAAAACAGATTTCATGAACTGAAATGAAGCTAAAATAAAAATATATAATTGTATATATCATTATATAATGATGTTGTTTTGTTAAGTAATTAAAATAAATTACTTTAAAGTACTAGAATTGCTCAAATGAAAACTGGACATAAATAAATAAAGCCATATAAAAATTTTTAAAAAATACCAAAACGTAATAAAAATGACTAAAGCAGATAGCACAATTTTTAAAACGTAAATAAAATTAAAGAATTAAAAACTTAAAATATAAAAATAAAAGCTATTTCCAAATATGAAACTAATGCATTCTAACACTAATGTATCCTTAGCCACAATAATATAATGAATCATCTTATCATCTTCCTTTGATATGCTTTGACAACCACCCTACAATGATAAAAATCCACCCACTCCTTATGTTTTAATCCCCATTAAAACAAATAAGTGTCATTAGACCAGCCGTTTTGATTCTCAAAGCAGTGTGATGTCACATTGTTTAGGCCCCGCCCATGGTCGCTGACTGTCAGTCCTGCATTGCCATAGTTTCTACCCTCAGCAAGTTGTGCTTAGTTGTACACTGTCCTACATTTTCACCGTGCTCGAGCAGCTGTAACTTTAACAATGTCTTGTAACATTGAATTACTGTCACACATTGAATTAGTAGGACTGCATGTTTGTTCAGAGGTTTTTGGTGAGGTGTCAGTCTGTTCTGTGGCTTGCAGGCATACACACTTCAACACTCAGATTTAAAATTGAATTAGGATCCAGAGGAACTCTTTACACCACAATAGAGTGTATATTCTGTGATCACAGGTGTCCGACTCAGAGTCCTGAAATGTATCCCAGACTGAATGAAGGGGTCAGAGGTTGTGACCGAGCACTTGAGGAAACCAAAGGAGCGTTAATAACAGCCGGTAAAGAGAGAGAGGCAGAAGTTAAGAAAGGAGTGGCACACACAAAAACACACACACACTCTGTGAACCATAAGAATTCAACACAACGGCAGCTTTGTTAGAGAGATTCTCCTAAGAATTGATTTTGCGGTAAACATGAGGTATCGTAATTGTGTATGACAAGCACTTGATTGTTTGAGAGAGAGTGTCGTGTGTGAATGAGCATGTTTACAGGGATGTAGACTGACAGGAAGACATTGTTTTGGCCAGAAGGAAAGTGTTCCTTTGTTTTAATGCAGAGACTTGATAACCCTTGCAACGGGCCGTCATCACGTGCATCTGGAGTTCATGACCTGGACAAAAAAAAAAAAATGTGTGTGAGAAGATGGATGGAGGTATATTTTTAAAATGAAGAAACCAAATGTTCGTCATTACACTCACTTCCATTAGTGATTTAGTCAAAACCAGTGTATTTTAGTTTAAATGAGATGCTAATAGATTTTAGTAATTTGATGTTTACTCGATCTAGTAATTATCTTTTTTCCCGAAAATACTAGTTAATGTTGTGGCACTGGACTCAAACTTCCTGACTTTGTTTGTTTGTGTTTTGTGGGTTTTATTTCGCCTAGTCACACTTGTGGTGTTCCCGGTCAAAAATGACCAGACTCCAAACAATTGCTTATAAATCTCTCACTATGCTAAATCTTCACAAAGTATTGGATTCATTCTTTTTGTCAACTTGTTCTCTTTCATTTAGGACTTTCATTTATGCTTTTATTTTTTTACAAAATTGCACAAAGTCACACTTTTCAAAAATAAGCAATTGTTTGAAGTCCGGTCATTTTTGACCCAGGAACACCACAAGTGTGACTTTTTGCAATTTTGTACTAAATAAAAGCATTTAAAAGCAAACTTCCTGTTTAAACATTAAAGCACACTAGTGTGATAAACAGTGCACATTTTTTTTTAATTGTTTAACATTGTGAAAAATTATTCATAACAAAATATTTTTTTCACTCAAAAAACGAGGAACCTACTTTTGGATAAATGAGGCCTATGATTAATCAGATGCAAAAAGAAACACAAAACCAGTCCTAAATGAAAGAAAACAAGTTGAATAAAAAGATTGAACCCAATATTTGGTGATAATATAGCATAATGAGAGATTTATAAGCAATTGTTTGGAGTCTGGTCATTTTTGACCCGGGAATGCCACAAGAGTGACTTTTTGCAATTTTGTACAAAATAAAAGCATTTAAAAGCAATCTTCCTGATTAAACATTAAAGCACACGAGTGTGATAAACCGTGCAAAATGTTTTGAATTTTTTGTTTAATATTGGGAAAAATAATTTATAACAAAATATTTTTTTCACTCAAAAACGAGGTACCTACTACTTTTGGATAAATGAGGCCTACGATTAATCAGATGCAAACAGAAACACAAAACCAGTCCTAAATGAAAGAAAACAAGGTTACAAAAAGATTGAACCCAATATTAGGTGTGTCACAACCCTGTCTGTCATTGGTCTCACCCATTGTCTTCCCCTACCATTCTGTTGTCATTTGGTTTAGCCCTCGTCACCGTCATCTGTTGCACCTGTCCTTGTAATTATTAGTCATCTGTGTCACCTGTGCTTGATTAGTTTGCCTTTATAAGTCTGTCTTTGAGTTTAGTCTTTTGTCGGTCTTTAACGTTATCTGGATGTGTGTGAAAGCCCTCTGTGTTCCTGCCTGTTCCTGCCTTGTTCATCTTGGAGAATTCTATTAAATTTACTGTTGATTGTTAATCTCGTCTATCGTCTCGTCTCGTCCTGCACACCCGCGTGACAGAAAGACCGACCCAAAAAAAATTCACGGCGTCTTCCCCTGCGTTTATTTTCCGTTTTTTTTGTATCAGTGTTTAGTTTATTTTTTTTTCCCCCGTCATGAATGATCCCGCCGTCCTCATCCTCCTCCTGAAGCAGGGGAACCGCTCTCTCGAGGACCACACCAGAGACTTTATATTCCTCGCCCCGTTTACGCACTACCCGGACAGTTGCCTATGCACGTTCTACCGCGTGGGACTTAATGATAACATCCAGAGGCAGCTGTCCGGGGAGGGTCCTCGAGAGAGCCTCGCCGACTACATCGAGTGGGTGCTGGTGTCCAGCAGAGCTTCGTTGACCGCGAAGGATGACACCAGCCCCACTCCAGACCCAGAACCCAGCCCAACATCACCCCGACAAGCGGAGTTGCAGCCCGAGCCCACCGACGATGGAGAGCCCGAGCCGAGAGCGACAGAGCCAGAGCCGGACCCATCGGACCAGGTGCGAGAGCCGACTGCTACATCCGCGACGGTGGAGTGTGACGTGGAGCAAGAGAGGGCTACAGAGAGCCCTGCCCACTGCACCACCACTGGGGGTGAGAATGAGCAACACTCTGGGGACTTAATAGACTTTTCCACAGAACCACTGGCCTGCCTGAACTTCCCACCCACCCGCCCTCTTCTGCCTATGCCTGAGTCTCCGCTGGTCCCGTCCAGCCATCCTGAGTCTCCGCTGGTCCCGTCCAGCCATCCTGAATCTCCGCTGGTCCCGTCCAGCCATCCTGAGTCTCCGCTGGTCCCGTCCAGCCATCCTGAATCTCCGCTGGTCCCGTCCAGCCGTCCTGAATCTCCGCTATCACCTGTCAGTCCCCCTGCTCACCCTCAGTCATCCACCTGTGCAGTGGGCTCGCCGCGGGACTGCCAGCTTCCATCGGCGTCTCGGCTGGAGGATTCCTCAGCTCCGCCTCCAGCCTCCGAGTCCTGGACTCCGCCTCGGCCCTTCGACCCCGCGGTTCCACCACGGCTCTCGACGCCCTCCTCTCCACCGTCGCCCGTCGATCCACCAGCTCCACCGGGCTCCATCGTCTTTCCGGCTCCGCCCTGGTCAGTCGTCACCCCATCGGCTCCTCAGGACTCTGCTCCTCCGGCTGTGCCTCGTCGCGCCGTCCCACCGGCTCCTTGGGACTCCTCCTTCCTGCGGGCACAGCCTCCATCCTCTGTCGCTCCGGCTCCGCCGCGGATCTCCGGGACTCCGCCTCCGCCTCGGGCGCCAGAGCCTGTTCCACCTTGGCCCTCCGGATCCTCGGCGTCACCCCGGATCATCGGCTCTCCGTCTCCGCCTCGGGCTCCTCCACCATCTGCTCCGCCTCTGTCGGTCGGCCCCATGGAGTCGGCACGCCTTCCTCCACCATGGTTCCTCCCTCCGTCGGCTCCACCGTGGGCCGTCATCATGGCTGTGGTCTGGGTCAGTTCCTCCTGCTTCAGATCCCTCCTGTTTCCTCCCTGGCTCCTCCCACCTTCGTCGCCCCCCTGGACTCTAACGACTTTGTTTGTTGTCCCCCTCCAGGGGTACCGTCCTCCGCCCAAGCCTCCTCCCTTATGTACTCTGTTTTTCCGCCCCTCTCGTTTCTTCCACGGCGCGAGGACGCGCCTTTCCGGAGGGGGGCGTGATGTCACAACCCTGTCTGTCATTGGTCTCACCCATTGTCTTCCCCTACCATTCTGTTGTCATTTGGTTTAGCCCTCGTCACCGTCATCTGTTGCACCTGTCCTTGTAATTATTAGTCATCTGTGTCACCTGTGCTTGATTAGTTTGCCTTTATAAGTCTGTCTTTGAGTTTAGTCTTTTGTCGGTCTTTAACGTTATCTGGATGTGTGTGAAAGCCCTCTGTGTTCCTGCCTGTTCCTGCCTTGTTCATCTTGGAGAATTCTATTAAATTTACTGTTGATTGTTAATCTCGTCTATCGTCTCGTCTCGTCCTGCACACCCGCGTGACAAGGTGATAATATAGCATAATGAGAGATTTATAAGCAGTTGTTTGGAGTCCAGTCATTTTTGACCGGGGACATCAAGGTGTGACAGGAATCCGAACAAAACCAGAGGGTTAATAAACTATATAGTGGCTTTCTATGTAATTTCTTGAAATCTTGAATTCTACTGCTGCATGTTGATGATGCATGGACAGTGGAACTGATAAGTTAGATATGCATTTGCGCATGTAGCCTTGATCTTTAGACTGTTTTGGGCTGAAGAAGGGTACGTCCAGAGCATAAGAAACGCATGTTCAGTGTGTGACAGAACGCTGTGTCTCTGCTCGCATCCGGATAGACTGTGACACAAGTGCTGTTCAATTATTCATCACATGGAGTAAACAGAGATAAGCTGAACACAGACTGGGACGGGGTTTGATAACGACTCCCGCTTGAGTTCACTCAGACATGATACCCAGCGCAAATCTTACACTGAGCCCAAGCTAGGCCTGCAGAGATGCGGCTCTGTCTCGGCAGATTCCTGGAATCTCTCTGAATGCAATGGAGTCTTGCGGTGCGGAGATGAATTTTCTGTTTTGTTGTGGTAAGGCATAACAGCGTAAGTCAAGCCATTATGAATGTGGAAACACATTCAGTGTAGCTTCTCATGCAAACATGGGTGTGCCATAGTCAGTCCTTACTGTTTGCCAAGCGTTCCTCATGTGGTCTTATAGACAGGCAATATACAAGATTAATGTTGATGCGGCCATAATAGTGACCAAAGTCCTGATTTACTGAAGCATTTGTTTGTGAAATACTGTTTTGCGGAGACATCATGGTGGCATGTTTAGTATAATTTGCTCTATTCATATCTTATCATTGAAGGATTTATGCAAATGGTTAAAGTGAGGTACTCTGATATTTCACACCATAAACAAATTGTACTGAATGTGTACTTGTAGTGTACTTCAAATCTTAAAAGTATCTTTAAAATAAATTGTACTTGCAGATAATATAATATTAATTAAATAAAATGCTGCTGGATTTAAAGAGAGACACTTTTACTGTACACTGTGCTTAACATGCTTAAGTAAACTCTGTAATAATGTTTTTAAAAAGAGTACTTATTACAGAAATAATACACTTTAAAATAATTTTCTTAAGTGTGAACTTAATGTTTTCAGGCACTTGTTAATTGCAGTTAAATGAAAATGTGTTAAATATTGAATTTATATTAAATGCAAATAGCTGGGCTTGAGACACTCTTTTACACACTTAAACAGTTCACTAAAAAAATGAAAATTACCTCATGATTCACTTACCCTCAAGCCATCCTAGGTGCATATGACTTTATTCTATTAGATTAATACATTTGGTGTATGCAGTGAATGGGTGTTGAGATATAGGCTATGTGTCATAATATTATGGGAATAAAGTCAGAATATTTTTAGAATAAAGTAGAAATTATGTGAATAAAGTCCAAATTATAAGAATAAAGTCAAAATGTTTTGAGAATAAAGTCAGAATCTTTTGAGAATAAAGTCGAAATGTTTTGACTATAAAGTGGAATTTATAAGAACAAAGTCGAAATGTTTCTAAAATAAAGTCAAAATTATAAGAAGAAAGTCGAAATGTTTCTAGAATAAAGTCAAAATTATAAGAAAAAAATGTTTTGAGAAGAAAGTCAAAATGTTTCTAGAATAAACTCGAAAAGTTTCAAGAATTAAGTCAAAATGTTTTGAGAATAAAGTCGAAATGTTTAGACAATAAAATGGATATAATAAGAATAGTCAAAATGTTTCAAAAATAAAGTAAAAATTATAAGAATAAAGTCAAATTTGTAAGAATAAAGTTGAAATGTTTCGAGAATAAAGTCAAAATGTTTCGAGAATAAAGTCTAAATGTTTCGAGAATAAAGTAAAAATTCTAAGAATAAAGTCAAAATATTTCGAGAATAAAGTAACATTTTTTGTAGAATAAAGTTGAAATTATAAGAATAAAGTCAATGTTTAGAGAATAAAGTCAAAATTATAAGAATGAAATTGAAATGTTTCGAGAATAAAGTCAAAATTATAAGAATAAAGTCGTAATGTTTTGAGAATAAAGTCGAAATGTTTCACGAATAAAGTCGAAATGTTTAAAAAATAAAGACTAAATGTTTAGAGAATAAAGTTGAATTTACAAAAATAAAATTGAAAAGTTTAGAGAATAAAGTCGAAGTGTTTCATGTTTTCATGAATAAAGTCAAAATTACGAGAATTAAATCGTAGAAATTAAAGTTATAATATTTTAAGAGTATAGCATGCGTATGCAAATGGCCCAGATTGTGAGCACCAGGAGAAGTTGCCAGGCCACTGGAACTGATTTGAATATATGTGGGATTATTACCAGAAATCATACCATGTGTTATACTTGCTTGGAAATAATATTTTATGCCTTTGATTGCATTCATTAGGCCTATTTGTAGCGCACCAGCCATCCAGTAATCACAATAATTTTGTGCTTTGTTGCTTTTAATATAACACAGCTCAGCTTTCAAATTTTGTCAGTTTTATAATGAAATACAAATTATAAATGTGTTTTTTCTCTTCATTACAAGTTTATAGCAAGATATAAACATGAAGGAACATCAGAAGGAATGTCTCACTGTAATCGGAAAGATGACTGATTCACATGCTGCTTAAACTGAAGAGAATACAGCGATCTATCATGCCGCATTAAATAGCATTAAAAACACATCATTGTAATAGACATATTGTTTGTATTTCGCTATAAAACTGACAGATTTTGAAAGCTGAGATATTGTAATATCTCCCAGTGCTCCCAATCCAGGCTGTTTGCATGCACAATAGGCAAGAATATACTCTCAAAATATTATAACTTTATCTTGTATCTCGTAATTGATATGAATTAATTCTTGTGATTTTGACTTTATTCTCAAAATATTTTGACTTTATTTTTTAAATGTTTTGACTTTATTCTCAAAATGTTTTGACTTTAATCTTGAAATATTTAAACTTTATTATCGTAATTTCTACTTTATTCTCAAAATATTTTGACTTTATTACTTAAAATATTACTTTAATTATTTTTTTAACAATGGCACTAAACGCCATTGTAATATTTAAATATGGTTAAAGTGTTGTGCATTTTTTAATATATTTGTAATTACACAATTGTAATGATGCGGTAATTCAGCACATTTAAAATATATGTACATTAAATGTAATATTGAACATTATAATCATGTATGAAGTTCTTTACATGTGCTTTAGTATGTTAGTAAACATTAAATATGTATATTTCTTTAAAGCATGACAAAAAAGATCATTAAGACAATGATTTAAATGTACAGTAAAAAATCATTTGACATAAAGTGCACTTTTTCAAAAGTGTACTTAAGTGTATTAAGAAACTCTCTTTAAGTACACTTCAGTGGCCTTTTGCTTCATTAATATTATATTATCTGCAAGAACAGTTTTTTATATACTTTAAAGACAAGTACACATTCAACATAATTAAGAACACTAGCAAGAAATCCACTTGCCTTTTTGTTTGTAGTTTAAATATGCAGCTGAACCAACCTGAAATATAACGGTTTGAACATTTTAAGCTACATTTATGATGGAGCTGTTGTCAGGTTTCATTGCTGTTGCAACCTGTTATGGAAGCATAATTTTGACAGGACATTTTGCTCTTTCCCCATTCAAGTCGATGGAGCTGCACTGGACTGTCTATCACTGTACCTTCATAGAAAACAGCCGCCTGGGGGAATTACAAGATGGTCGCAGAGTGAGCTAACTCACCTCAAAGGGACTTAAAAGCACACCTTACGACTTCCAAACTCATAAAAGGTACATTAAAAAAGTAGCCTGTAAATAACTACAACACTGTAGAGTTATATAATGGTGTTTTTAATAGTGGGTCCTCAACTGCAAGTTGTTTGCTAACTAAAGCTAAGTGGATAGGTGCCTATTAGATGAACAGTGTAGTCAGCAGTGTTTTTTAAACCCTGTCTTTCCGAAAGAGGGGCTTTAATCTGTGCCATCATTGTCTAAGTAATTAAACCGTTTAATATCATCATCTGTTAAAGTCGAGTCTCAAACAATTTAGAGTTTTTCTTAAGATTGTATGTGACAAAGACCAAACCCCACAAAACAGATTGAAAGATGTACTTTTAGATCCTTCATCCATCAGGACAGTCGCTTCACTAAATGGGTCCATCCGTGACATGTCTTCCAAGTCTGTAAATGGTTTTAGAGGTTTCTCCACTGGGAGGTCTTTATTAACCCCACAGATCCATGTGGAGCACATTTTATGATGGATGGATGGACTTTATTGGACTTTACAATCTCAACAGCCATTCACTGCCATTATAAAGCTTGGAAGAGCCAACTATTTTTTAATATAACTCTGATTGCATTCATCTGAAAGAAGAAAGCCATATACACCTAGGATGGCTTGAGGGTGAGTAAATCATGGGGTAATTTTCATTTTTGGGCAAATTAAAGAAGTATCCTTTAAATATTAGACAGTGTAGAGTTGTATAATGATGTTTTTGATAGTGGGTCCTCAACTGCAGGTTGTTTGCTAACTAAAGCTAAGTGGACAGGTGGCTATAGATGAACAGTGCAGTCAGCAGTGCTTTTTTGCACCCTTCCTCTCCAAAAGAGGGGCTTTAATCCATGCTATCATTGTTCAAGTAATTAAACAGTTTAATGTCATCATCTATTAAAGCTGAGTCTCAAACAATTTAGAATTTTTCTTTAGATTGTGTGTAACAAAGAGCAAACCCCACAGAACAGATTGAAAGATGTACTTAGATCCTTCATCCATCAGGACAGTCGCTTCACTAAATGGTCCCATCCATGACTTGTCTTCTCAGTCTATAAATGGTTTTAGATATTTCTCCACTGGGAGGTCTTTATTAACCCCCTGTAGCCATGTGGAGCACATTTTATGATGGATGGATGGACTTCAAAATCAAAATCTCAACAGCCATTCACTGCCATTATAAAGCTTGGAAAGGCCAACTTTTTTAATGTAACTCTGATTGCATTCATCTGAAAGAAGAAAGCCATATACACCTAGGATGGCTTAAGGGTGAGTAAACCATGGGGTAATTTTCATTTTTGGGAAAATTAAAGAAGTAGCCTGTAAATATTAGATGCTGTAGTATAATGGTGTTTTTCATAGTGGGTCCTCAACTGCAGGTTGTTTGCTAACTAAAGCTAAGTGGATGTGGCTTTTAGATGAACAGTACAGTGCAGTCATCAGTGCTCTACACCCTTCCTCTCCGAAAGAGGGGCTTTAATCCATGCCATCATTGTTCAAGTAATTAAACCGTTTAATATCATCATCTGTTAAAGCCGAGTCTCAAACTATTTAGAGTCTTTTTTTTAGATTGTGTGTGACAAATACCAAACCCCACAGAACAGATTGAAAGATGTACTTTTAGATCCTTCATCCATCAGGACAGTTGCTTCACTAAATGGTCCCTTCCGTGACTTGTCTTCTCACTCTGTAAGGCAGGCCCGGATTGGCTAATCGGGAGGACCGGGAGAATTCCCGGTGGGCCGGTCCGTTTTTTTGGCCGCGAGGGCCGGTGTCCCTAGCTGCCTGCACTCACAGCAGTCGCCAGGGGCGGACTGTCCATCGGGAGAATTTTTGGCCCGCTACCCTCCAATTTTTATTATTATTATTTAATATTGTTGTTGTTATTGTTTTTGTTGCCGGCCTAATGTACTAAAGTGGTTATTTCAGAATTAGCCATTCAATAATAAAACTCTAATAAATCATAAATCGGTTAGTTTTAACTGGCACGCGTTTCATCTCGCGCGCGCTCCGTGCATCCGCGCGTCCGCCAAAACGACGCGAGACTGAAGTAGAAGTGCCCAGGTGGAGCAGAGAGACAAATCTGTCCTGTTTAGGACCTAAAGTGCAGGTCAGTTACATCTGTAAACAGACTATTGTAGTTTTGTCTTCGTTTACTTAAGTATTGAACTGCTAACAAATGTTAATCTATAAAAAATATCGTTTTAAAACAGGTTTAGGGAGCTACCCTTTTTAAAAATTAACTGTGGTTTTACAAAACATGTTTACTATAGTTATACAATGGTTTTGCTACACTATAGTTTCACCATGGTATAAAATTGTGATTATACTAATGGGAATCAATCCTAAAAAAAAAAAAAAAAAAAAATGGTTACAATGTTTACCATAGGCTCAATAATATCATGGTTAATTTTCCTTTGGGCCAAACATGACCCATGATAATGCAAAACATGTTTAGTTTTAAGATTTTTAAATAAAGATATATTCAAGATGTAGCTAATTTTTGTTTTAATTTTAACATTACGACAATAAATAACACATGGTCCTAATGTAGTGGCCCTCTTTTTTTCTGTTGCCCTTTTCTCTATCAAATGTTTTAGTACTAATCATAAATTATATATAATTTTGAAATCTTAGAAGCTAAAGAACCATCCTGGTGGCTGTCTCCTCCCCCTTAGCAGCAATGTCAAGTGTCATTTTACAAAATCACAACTTTTTACAATCTTGACAAAAACATGTCTTTAAAAAGGTCTCAGTATTTCTGCAATAATCTGCTGATTGTCTTCTTTAAAAAAGACCAACCTTAGATCTGTACTGTATAGGTGGTTGTAAAGGTGGAGATGTGTTTATGACAAAAGTGACAGATACAAGAAAATTAGTTTAAAAAGTAAACACACATGAGAGACAGAGAGATTAAAAGAGATTAAAAGGCAAATTGGAAGTTCAAGAGATAGCATTTAATTATTTTACCCAGTTGATTTCAACTTTTCTTTATGTGATGATGAAAAATATTGTTGTCCAGGGTTTCAAATTTTGGTGTGGGATGGCCTGGATAAGTGTGAGATTTCCCGGCCTGAAATTTTGTCCCAGTCCACCCCTGGTTAACGTCAAGCTAGTTAGGAGCAGTGCAAAACAACGATGTCTGCAAATCATCGTTCATGTTTATGTATCAAACTTTTTCTTGTACGGTTGCTCTTCAGCAGCAGCAGCCTCTAGTCCAGTTTGCTGCTAACAGTGAAGAGCCAGGCCCCGTAACGTTACCAAGCACCAGTCATGAGCCCAACACACTAGAATGGGCAGGTAGGACAGTGCAATACTTGTTCTATTCTTTATTTGTGTTTAAGGACTGGATATCTGTGAACAATTTTGCACAGAATATATATTCAGATATTGCAGAGAAGGACATTGTGATGTTTAAAAGAATAGTGTTGGAGATTTACCCTTTAATGTTCTCATTTATGAAAAATATTTGAACTTATAAAGCAGCTGTTTACTTGAAAAAGACATGATAGTGTAATTAGAAAGTTTAATACATTTTATTTTAATCTTTATTTTATACATATAGCTTAATATATATTTGTATTTATTTGATATTTTTTCATTTCAAGGTTTGGATATTTATGAGCACTAATTCTAACAGAAAATAGATACTGATACTGTTAAACATTACATTGTGTTAACTGTTCAAATAAATCTTCACTGTGAAGCAACAATTAGGCTACTGTATTTGCACTGAATTGGAAATTACGTCATTTTAATATAGTCAGTCGTGAACTAAAGTGGGCCGGTCTAAGGCTTGAAACTCCAGGGCTGAAAAGGAGTCCCACTCCGGCCCTGCTGTAAGGGGTTTTAGATGTTTCTCCACTGGGAAACCTGTAAGTTAACTCAACTAAATTAGGTTTCTTTTTGCTAATAAGCAGGAGAGCTCTGGCAGATTAAAGGACAAAGGGTTTTGTTAGAGGCTTTTCATGGATTTACTGGAGTCTGTGGGTCGTCTTCCATACTCAGGACAGACATTTTACATGTGACCTTTTTTAACTTTACACAGCCTGAGGGTCTCGTCTTGTGTGCCTTTCTCCCATGTGACAATGGACTGTAAAAACATGAGGGTTTTTCCAGGCATTGCATGACTCATTCATCACATTTTGGTCACAAAATCTGATGTTTATACTTCAAAATAAATGAATACAATCAGCCAGTGGAACGACAAATACTCAAGATACATTCCTGCAGTCATAATACTGCATGCGTTATTAAACGTTTTAATGTTGTGATTCATATTGGCGCTGGTTGGTTTGGTTAATGGCTTATTAATCTTTTTTGGAGATGCTTATTAAGAAAAGAAAAAATACTTCAAGAACCAAAGCAGCTGTAAACGTGAGTGTAACTGTTGTTTTATTGAGTTAAAGGATAAAAATCCATGTTTCATTTTCCAAATTAAATTTCCATTTATTGGCGTCTCACATTAGTATGTCACTAATGTGATTGTATTGAGCTTTTAGTCACCAACCACATGCTGAGAAAGAGACTGTCGGTCCTCTCTGTATTACGGCCTCCTGGGGAGAAAACTGAAAGAAATGAGTTCATTTTTTCAATTTCAGTTTTATTTACTTTTTATTCACTGTGTGATGTGTTGAATTCAGTCATCGCAGATAATGATTATTATACACAGTAATGACAGTTGTTCTTGATTGCTAATGCACTATAACAGATTCATTTGGCCCAGTTTTCCAAACTATTCATTTAGTTCTCGAAACAAGGACACATTTCTCAAAATACTTTCACCTGTTTTCACACGTTCCAATTTCCTCAATGTTTTCTGCCAAACTCGACACATAAATGCCCTTTTTTAATACAGGTTTAACCATTTTCTCATTCAGAAAACACAAGTACACAATATAATTTTCCTAAATTAATAGTTCACCCAAAAACTAGTTCATCTTCAGAATACAAATTAAGATATTCTTGATGAAATCTGAGAGCTTTCTGACCCTGTATAGACAGCAGCACAAATGACATATTTAAGTCCCAGAATAGTAGTGAGAACATTGATAAAGTAGTCCATGTGACATCAGTGGTTCAACTGTAATGTCATGAAGCTATGAGAATACTTTTTGTGCGCGTAGAAAACAAATAGAACTACTTTATTCAACAATTTCTAATTTTCGTAGCTTCACAACATTACAGTTGAACCACTGATGTCACATGGACTACTTTAACAAAGTTCTTTCTACCTTTCTGGGCGTTGAACATGTCAGTTGTGTAGATGTCTGCAGAATCAGTAAGCTCTCAGATTTAATAAAAAATATCTTAATTTGTGTTCTGAAGATGAACAAAGGTCTTGGGTTTGTAAAGACATGAAGGTGAGTAATTAATAACAGAATGTTCATTTTTGGGTGAACTATCCCTTTAGGCATCACAGTGTGAACTCAAATACCACACATTTACCTTGTGTAAACATCAGAATCTCAAGATAATATAAACAGGAGCACAGATAATTATGTGCTTTGGAAAAGTAATCCTAGTGGTGAGAGACAAAGAGCAAGTGAAGAGGAAAATAAAAATAAAGGGGGTCAAAGGTAATTTGTTTCTAATGAAATACAAAGCACTACAGTTGACCATGTCTATACTGACCATCAGACTGACCATCAGTTTGTATACAAGCAGGCTCATCTACAGTGTTTTAGGCCAAGTGTCCACCATAGTGTTTTTCCCTGTGGCTAGCGTAGTTTTTCTAGTCAGCTAACCAATCAAAGTGGAAAAGGGGCGGGACTTCCGACCACCCTGGTTGTACTACGACTGAACAACAATGGAGAAGTTAATATTGCTTGTCTCCGAGTTTTTATGTCTTTACCAGAGGGAATTGGCAGACTACCAAATTATTGTTATGAAAAATAATGCTTGGAGAGACATTTAATTTGCGATGCATCTGCTTTTTATAGTAGTCAACATTTGAAGTGGATCAAAAAATGTTTATCAAAGGTTTTAGGACAACTTTGATGAAAGGTTTTGATCCACTTTAAATGTTGACTACTATACTTACAGTGGATATTCTGTATCATAGCAAACATATGGGAAAAAAAGCTTCGCTCTCGAGTGCTCATAGCTGGGCATTTTGGTGTAAATGCAGCTTTACACTACTTACAGTTGCAGTATAATGACAGAACAGCAGCAGTACTTCAGATGAGAGAGCTTTTCCTATTCTGTGTACAGTAAATACTGTAGAACATGTTTACACCCACAAACGCATAACTGTTGATCTTGTTGAATTTGTGGCCAAGTGCTTCATACATGCACTGCATTTTTGCAGAACTGAGAGACGACTGTGTAGGGGAGGTGAAGTCTTTTTGTAAGATTACTGTAAGAAACTGCTCTAGTATGGCAAATAAGGTCATTATCAATACTATAATGCAATTTGACAGAATATGCTGAATGTAAATATTTAAAGGGGTCATATGATGTTGCTAAAAAGTGCATTATTTTGTGTATTTGGTGTAATGCAATGTGTTTATGCAGTTTGAGGTTCAAAAACATATTATTTCCACATACTGTACAGTCGTGGCCAAAAGTTTTGAGAATGACAAATATTAGTTTTCACAAAGTTTGCAGCTAAACTGCTTTTAGATCTTTGTTTCAGTTGTTTCTGTGATGTACTGAAATATAATTACAAGCACTTCATATGTTTCAAAGGCTTTTATCGACAATTACATGACATTTATGCAAAGAGTCATTATTTGCAGTGTTGGCCCTTCTTTTTCAGGACCTCTGCAATTCGACTAGGCTTGCTCTCAATCAACTTCTGGGCCAAATCCTGGCTGATAGCAACCCATTCTTTCATAATCACTTCTTGGAGTTTGTCAGAATTAGTGGGTTTTTGTTTGTCCACCCGTCTCTTGAGGATTGACCACAAGTTCTCAATGGGATTAAGATCTGGGGAGTTTCCAGGCCATGGACCCAAAATTTCAACGTTTTGGTCCCCGAGCCACTTAGTTATCACTTTTGCCTTATGGCACGGTGCTCCATCGTACTGGAAAATGCATTGTTCTTCACCAAACTGTTGTTGGATTGTTGGAAGAAGTTGCTGTTGGAGGGTGTTTTGGTACCATTCTTTATTCATGGCTGTGTTTTTGGGCAAAAATGTGAGTGAGCCCACTCCCTTGGATGAGAAGCAACCCCACACATGAATGGTCTCAGGATGCTTTACTGTTGGCATGACACAGGACTGATGGTAGTGCTCACCTTTTCTTCTCTGGACAAGCCTTTTTCCAGATGCCCCAAACAATCGGAAAAAGGCTTCATCGGAGAATATGACTTTGCCCCAGTCCTCAGCAGTCCATTCGCCATACTTTTTGCAGAAGATCAATCTGTCCCTGATGTTTTTTTGTTTTTTTTGAGAGAGAAGTGGCTTCTTTGCTGCCCTTCTTAACACCAGGCCATCTTCCAAAAGTCTTCGCCTTGCTGTGCGTGCAGATGCGCTCACACCTGCCTGCTGCCATTCCTGAGCAAGCTCTGCACTGGTGACACTCCGAACGCGCAGCTGAATCCTCTTTAGGAGACGGTCCTGGTGCTTGCTGGACTTTCTTGGACGCCCTGAAGCCTTTTTAACAAGAATCGAACCTCTTTCCTTGAAGTTCTTGATGATCCTATAATTTGTTGATTTAGGTGCAATCTTAGTAGCCACAATATCCTTGCCTGTGAAGCCATTTTTATGCAACACAATGATGGCTGCACGCGTTTCTTTGCAGGTCACCATGGTTAACAATGGAAGAACAACGATTTCAAGCATCACCCTCCTTTTAACATGTCAAGTCTGCCATTCTAACCCAATCAGCCTGACATAATGATCTCCAGCCTTGTGCTCGTCAACATTCTCACCTGAGTTAACAAGACGATTACTGAAATGATCTCAGCAGGTCCTTTAATGACAGCAATGAAATGCAATGGAAAGTTTTTTTCGGGATTAAGTTAATTTTCATGGCAAAGAAGGACTATGCAATTCATCTGATCACTCTTCATAACATTCTGGAGTATATGCAAATTGCTATTATAAAAACTTAAGCAGCAACTTTTCCAATTTCCAAGTTTTATGTAATTCTCAAAACTTTTGGCCACGACTGTACATTACTGTTGCTCCCCTCTGCCCTGCCTTACTGAAATGCTTCGATTTTTATAGCCATCTATCCAGTGCATTGTGATTGGCTGAATACCTCAAGCGTGTGAAGGAAATTTTATGCCCCTAAGCATGTTGTGATGCCATTTCTCGGCGAAACTAGACAGAAACAATAAAACCCATTATAAACGAGGCATTTGTTGCATTTAGTGGCAACATACTGATTTTAATGACTCATACGGCCTCTTTTGCTTTGGGATTTTAAGCTTTGCAACTTTACAGATCTATGCACAAACAGCTTGTAACACTCCAAAGACATAGGAAAACAAGAATCTGCATCATATGACCCCTTTAACTATTTATTTTAATGGTGGGCATAGATAATTTTTTTTAATCTAGATTAATCTCACTGTAATCTTGAAATTAATCTAGATTAATCTAGATTAAAATGGCTAATTTGAATTCTGCCGAAGGCATTCAGAATATGTGTGCTACCCAAATATGACTAAAAGTAAGTCTTTGAGAATGGGTTTCCAAAGCCAGGTGGCACATTAGACCAGTGGCTCATCTCCTGTTTCCAAAATGCATTACAAACTGCTTGACAATTGCATTTACAACACAATTAACTATACAAACTTGTGTAACCAACTATTCCTACACTGCATGTACTTCTGCGTAAAAGGCTGCGTTGCAGTTAAATACACAGACGCGCACGGGCATGGATATCTGCGTGCATAGTCTTCGGTTAAACTGCGTTGCTTTTAGAAGCGTCAAATCAGTTGTTGCATATAGTTTAATGTCTTTATTTCGGGATGATCAAATTAAATTATAACTCACGCGCGTGCCCCAGTAAAAAGGGTCTAGCAATGCCACTGCCCTGAAGCAAACCCAGCGGCTTCATAGCTGCATCCATGTTAGCACGTCTTGTTTGATGTGGTAATTTCACAGTAGGCATACACACAGGTTCGAAGACTCGTTCTCGCCCCCTACAGTGAATTTTGGCTAGGTATACATCTGCGCTAAACTATCAAGGTGAAAGTCATCATAGCTTGCGTAGTATAGACCCAGCTCCCAACCCAACTTTGAGAATAGATTAACGGCGATATTTTTTTTTATCGCCCGATAAGAGTCTCACGTTAACGCAGCACGTTAACGCAGATAACGGCCCACCACTAATTTATTTACTTGGGTAATTTACCATTTGCAAAACCCGCCCTCCTTAATTACTGTTGCTTTGTCCAACAAACAATGCCGCTCTTACACTACACATCATGTTCTCACGCAGTGAAAAAGACATCGCGGAACAAAGAGAAAGCTGACAACATGCCGACAGACAAGATAAAGCAGATTACTTCTGGTGTGAAACAAGGTCATTTGTTTGTCATTTTTTCTAAAGAAATTTAAACAATGAATACAATTTTGTGGCTCTTTAATGTGTTGTGACAGATCGACATCAATGTGACATCAATCGACACTCGTCTTTTCTTTTTACTTAATGTACGAAATAAACATGAATGAACATCAGAACACATTTTATTTCAACTGCGGAAAGACGACAATACACACAATATTTCAAGTTTAAGTCCACCGAAATTAATCCACTCTCCTGTCTGATTTGTTGGTCGAACAAAATTGGGTATTCTCTGTTCTGATTGGTTAGATTACCTGTCAATCAAGCTGTTTGCAAAGGGTCAATTGAAAGTACGCTGTATTGTGGTGCATATGCAGAGCTTATATTCAATTCTTTGGTATTTTAACTCTTCTAGTACTTTTCATCTACCATAGCAAGCTTTACAGCTTTGTAATTAAAGTAAACATTTTTGTTGAAAGTAAAGCTCATTGTTGAGTTTCATTGTATCTGCACCTCTCTATGTATGTTGTATTCTGTAATTGGCGTGCATTGATTCATGATTCCCAAAATGAGTTTTTTCTAATAGTGTTTTAAAAATGATCTCACTAGTGTTCTCTAGGCAGTGAAGTACTAGTCATCTAAGGCCAAATATTAGATTCTGACGAATGAGAATGTGTTTTTGACTAAAATATTTGATTTTGTCTTGGAAGTTTGAGGTTTGTTGGTGTTTAGTGTTGAAATTGTGTTTATAGTTGTGAGAAAATGGTGAATTTTTTCATGAATTGTGTGCTAGCCATTGAGAAAAACTGTAAATATATATATATTTATTTTTAATGCATAATTTAATACATTTTTTACTTCTATTTGTGACCCTGCACCACAAAACCAGTCTTAAGAAGCGCAGGTATATTTGTAGCAATACCCAATACATTGTATATGTCAAAATTAGCAATTTTTCCTTTATGCCAAAAATCATTCGAATATTAAGTAAAGATCATGTTCCATGAAGATGTTTTGTAAATTTCGTCCCATTAATATGTAAAAACGTCATTTTTGATTAGTAATACGCATTGCTAAGAACTTCATTTGAACAACTTTAAAGGTGATTTTCTCAATATTTAGATATTTTTGCACCCTCAGATTCTAGATTTTCAAACAGTTATATCTCAGCCAAATATTGTCCTATTCTAACAAACCATACATCAATGGAAAGCTCATTTATTTTCATCAAAGAATCCCAAAAAAAATATTTTCAGTTTTCTACAAAATCAGCATATTAGAATGATTTCTGAAGGATCATGTGACACTGAAGACTGGAGTAATGATGCTTTGATCACAGCAGTACATTACATTTTAAACTATATTCCAATAGAAAACAGTTTGTTTACTGCATTTTTGCAATACATAAAGTATAGTATGAATTGTTTCATTTGCAATAGATTTTACAGCATGGCAGGCAGATGACAGGACAGCATTGACATGTTGAGTAAATTGAATGTGAAATGCTCTGCCATCTGCTGGCAGCAAATGTAATTACAAAATGCCAAGATGCCTGACAGGATATGAGCTCTGAACTGCTTATAAATAGCAGATTGCAATGTCATAGATAAACATCTAATATCTGTCATGGCAAATATCATCCGCGTTTTCAAAGCCCTCGCAGGTTTATCTTCACAAGCAGCGGTTTTTATTTGAACGGGCTCACTGCGTCGAGTGGTCTCAAGCTGTCGGGAGTCATATTTTTATGCTGCGGAAAAACCAATAAAGATGCAGTGGCTGAAGTGGAGAGATGAAAGTTATTACCGAGATAGATTTTCTACTTGCCCATCAGTTGCTTCAAAGAATATGTAATTGACCAGGACCATTTTCTCTCAAACAAACCCAAACTATGAAGATTGCTTTAGCATGTTGGGGACAGTCTGCAGATCTTGATGGTTAGATTATAAGGCTGGTGAATGGCTGTTGATTGGGGTGTTAATTGTTGCGGAGGCGTAATGGTGGTCACGTGATCATTGCGGGTGGGTTGAGGGGGATGTCTATTAAACAGGCCCATGGCATGAGTTTGACAGCTTTCCCTGTTCTGAAACGGATCTCTTACTCTGATTGTCAGACTGACACACTCTAAATATCCGATTTTTTTGCCTGGTAGTTGATGAAATTGGTGAAAAGTATAATTCATTAAGCATATCTTTGATTAAGTGACAGTATCACAGAAACTTAAATTATCCCTTTAGACCAGTGCTTTTTTTGATGAACAGAGAGCACTGATATATTAAATTAACTAGTCCTCTCTTTACGGTTGTCTTCTGAGGACAAAACATCAGAAAAACAGTGTATGATGCATCTAATAATCACAGATCATTTATTTTTCACTGATTATCAAAGGTAATTAAGTAAACAAACAAACACTTTATTTATGTATCTTTGACAAGGTTTTGACATAAGAGAAAATAAGGAGATGTTAAGACAAATATTCAATATTATTTAGAATTATAATATACTGAAAAAAAACCCATAGGAAAACAGATGATGCATTTAATTCCATAATCACAGACAATTTATTTTTTTATT
Source organism: Garra rufa (assembly GCF_049309525.1). Taxonomy (NCBI): domain Eukaryota; kingdom Metazoa; phylum Chordata; class Actinopteri; order Cypriniformes; family Cyprinidae; genus Garra; species Garra rufa. Next base: position 11,271,213 of record NC_133378.1, read on the forward strand.
GATTATCAAAAGTAATTAAGTAAACACACACTTTTTTATTTATATAGTATTTTTTTTTTTTATTTGACAATGTTTTGAAATAAGAGTAAATAAGGACAAAATGTTAAGAGAAATATTTAATATTATTTTGTATTATAGTATACAGAAAAAAACAGAAAAACTGTTTATTTTAATAGTTTAATTCCATAATCACAGATAATTTATTTTTCATTGATTATCAAAGCCAATTAAGTAAACAAACACTTGTTTGTTTGATTGATTGATTGACTATTTATTTATTTAGTTAGTTAGTTAGTTATTTTTATGTATTTATTTTTTTTTTATTTGAAAAGGTTTTGAAATAAGAGAAAATAAGGACAAAATGTTAAGAGAAATATTTAATATTATTTTGTATTATAATATACAGAAGAAAACAAACAAACAGGAAAACAGTTTATTTGAATTTTGCGTTTAATTCCATAATCACAGATCATTTATTTTTCACTGATTATCTAAGGTAATTAAGTAAACACATACTTTATTAATTCAGGCTTTAATCTAAGACAAAGGACAAAATGTTAAGAAAAAATATTTAATAGTATTTAGTATTATAATATACAGAAATGCAGAATTAATTTTGTGATTTTGTTATTAAAAACAACAGTGATTGAGATGGGAGAGGATAAATATATATTTATATCATTTATTAGTTTGATTTTATTATTTATTATTTCTATTATGTAATACTGTTATATAAACAATCATTTTCAGTTTATCTCTTGATTTTGTGTGTTTTTTTACATTTGAATTTAGATTGAACTTTGACTATTTTGATTATTTTTCAAATATTCTTTTGCAAAAATATTGGTAATGAAACAACACTGGAGTGCATTGACTTCCGTTATACAGATACAAATTCTCAAAATGTTCTTTTATGTTTGCACAGGCGAAAGAAAAAATTAGTAATAACTTAAACAACCACCTAGCAACCATCCTACGAGCAATTATAAAATTATGAAATGAAATAATTGCATTCGTTTTTTTTTTTGTTTTTTTTGGAATTATGAAACTGTTTATGATAATTCTGCTAATTCTTTTCTTCTGAAAAGCCTCCAGGTTGTTTTAAAATCAGCACAGATGCATCATCCTCTGCCTGTGATATCCCACAATCCTGTGCGTGCGGTTTGGCAGTTTGTTGAAGGAATACAAATGGTGTCTAGAGCAGATGTGAGAAGTGTTTTTATGATTCAGTTTCAGTAAGAAATAAACGTCGTCGTCATTTCTCACTTGTCTAAAGGTTATCAGATGTGCTTCAAAAGTTAGAGGTGCCTTCATACAAAAATCCTTAATTGCTAAAAACCGTATTGCACACAGATTTCTAACTTTAAAACTCACTTGTTTTGTTTTTGAAATGGTTGTTTTTATGAGTAATTAGAGGTGTCATTAGATTTGAAGACATGAACGGTGTTGTAGTGTTTCCAGATGAGAGACTAATGGTGCATGCATCAAACTAGATGCATGAAGCTTGCAACGCTTGCTTTTTGGTGCGTGCACACCTAACACGTCAGGCAACGCTCCCAACGCATCTAGTTTGACGCATGTACGTTGAAGCTTGCAACGCTTGCTTTTTGTTGCGTTCACACCGCACACGTCAGGCAACGCTCCCAACGCATCTAGTTTGACGCATGTACGTTGAAGCTTGCAACGCTTGCTTTTTGTTGCGTTCACACCGCACACGTCAGGCAACGCTCCCCACGCATCTAGTTTGACGCATGTACGTTGAAGCTTGCAACGCTTGCTTTTTGGTGCGTTCACACCGCATACGTCAGGCAACGCTCCCAATGCATCTAGTTTGACGCATGTACGTTGAAGCTTGCAACGCTTGCTTTTTGGTGCGTTCACACCGCACACATCAGGCAACGCTCCCAACGCATCTAGTTTGACGCATGTACGTTAAAGCTTGCAACGCTTGCTTTTTGGTGCATTCACACCGCATACGTCAGGCAACGCTCCCAACGCATCTAGTTTGACGCATGTACGTTGAAGCTTGCAACTCTTGCTTTTTGGTGCATTCACACCGCACACGTCAGGCAACGCTCCCAACGCATCTAGTTTGCCGCATGTACGTTGAAGCTTGCAACGCTTGCTTTTTGTTGCGTTCACACCGCACACGTCAGGCAACGCTCCCCACGCATCTAGTTTGACGCATGTACGTTGAAGCTTGCAACTCTTGCTTTTTGGTGCATTCACACCGCACACGTCAGGCAACGCTCCCAACGCATCTAGTTTGCCGCATGTACGTTGAAGCTTGCAACGCTTGCTTTTTGTTGCGTTCACACCGCATACGTCAGGCAACGCTCCCAACGCATCTAGTTTGACGCATGTACGTTGAAGCTTGCAACTCTTGCTTTTTGGTGCATTCACACCGCACACGTCAGGCAACGCTCCCCACGCATCTAGTTTGACGCATGTACGTTGAAGCTTGCAACGCTTGCTTTTTGGTGCATTCACACCGCACACGTCAGGCAACGCTCCCCACGCATCTAGTTTGACGCATGTACGTTGAAGCTTGCAACGCTTGCTTTTTGGTGCATTCACACCGCACACGTCAGGCAACGCTCCCAACGCATCTAGTTTGACGCATGTACGTTGAAGCTTGCAACTCTTGCTTTTTGGTGCGTTCACACCTCACACGTCAGGCAACGCTCCCAACGCATCTAGTTTGACGCATGTACGTTGAAGCTTGCAACTCTTGCTTTTTGGTGCATTCACACCGCACACGTCAGGCAACGCTCCCAACGCATCTAGTTTGACGCATGTACGTTGAAGCTTGCAACTCTTGCTTTTTGGTGCATTCACACCGCACACGTCAGGCAACGCTCCCAACGCATCTAGTTTGACACATGTACGTTGAAGCTTGCAACGCTTGCTTTTTGTTGCGTTCACACCGCACACGTCAGGCAACGCTCCCCACGCATCTAGTTTGACGCATGTACGTTGAAGCTTGCAACGCTTGCTTTTTGTTGCGTTCACACCGCACACGTCAGGCAACGCTCCCAACGCATCTAGTTTGCACACTTCCCCTGAATAAACAATGGCAAACTAGGGACTGGACATTTTGGAATCTTCTCATGACCATGTTTCGCTAGCTAACGAAATGGGAAATAATTACGTTGAGAAATGATTTGATAACTTACCTGACATCCCGATCTCTTCAGCGATCTTCATCCAAGCAAGTTCCTTTACATTCCTGTCTTTATACAACAACGAGGACGGATCATACAATTCTCTGTGATTGCAGACGGCTACAATGAGCTTGTTTTCCATTGTTGAAAATGATTTTTTTCTGCTCCCGCTTCATTCAAGATACGTGTGGTGACATCGCTACAGTGAGACGCTCTGATTGGTTGACCCACTGCGTGAAGTCCATCCAAAGTTCAGCTAGCTGAACTTCTGCGTTGCTTGCGTTTGCCGCGTTGACGCTTGAAACGCAGGTAACGCTTGAAAAGTTGACGGATCCAATGCACACAACGCACCGCAGAACCTCTGACGGACTCAACCATAGACTTTACATGTAATCTTGCCGCAACTGACGCTGACGTTTGGGGCGGTGTGAACACACCATAACGGTGCGTTGACACTACAGCGTCAAATTTGCGCTCAGTGCTGCTGGCAACGCTACAACGCCACTGCTTTGGGGAGTGTCAAATTTAGAGCAGAGCACGCCTCTGAAAAGCAATGTTTACACCCTGTTTGCGCTTCATTTGTCTTTTTTAATGGCGGTTCACAAAATAAACTGTAGCATATAATGAAAACATGCAAAGTACATTTACTTTTCAATACTATGTGATTTCAGCTCAGTAACACACGTCATAGTTGCATAGTTGCCCTACTTCTCACAGCGATTGGTTGTCGCCCAGCGTTTTGCGCTCGAGATTTGCATAAAGTTGAGGAATGCCCAACCTTTTGACGCTCTCAGCTGCTCTCAACGCCTTCTCCACGCCGCTTCCAATCCCAAAATGCACCACGCGACCTTTACGCTCAACTTCCATATGAATGAATTGAAAACGCTCGCTTCGCCCCGCTTGCTACATGCCAGTGTGAACGCACCGTAAGACTGGAGCTGGTGGTTTCTCTCTAATAACAGCACAGCGCTGTGATCCGCTTAAAACGATGGCCTGTAATTTCAACATGCTGCGCTTTTCCACACACTCCCGTCAGAGCGATAAATCCCTCCTTTTCTAAACACCCTGCTAATAAAGTGCACTGGAATGGGTCCACGCATGACCTAATACTCAGAAACATAACAGTTGTTATTTATTTTCCACGGCTGATGAAGTAATGATGAGTCATGAGGCTGGGTTCACCTCTCCTGTCCTTTTTTCACACAGACGTCGTGTCGTAACAAGTCCAGTCAGTCTAGCAGAGGAATTTGCTTAAAAAAAAAAACAATTGATTTGAACATGTCCTCCCTGGCTAGAATCATCTGCATCCAAGAATATTTCTGAACATAAAGACACAGATGCGTTGCGTTATACTTATATTCTTCAAAGACACTGAGCTGGGGCTTTTTTCTTCAGTGTCACTGACATTTCTGACTTTGTGAAACTAAAATATCAAAATTAATTTAAAAACATGCCAATCATACAGTATAAGAGGTGCATGCAAGTCATTATATGAATTGTTTTTTTTAATACATTTTAAAAGTGACATATCATGAAAATCCGACTCTTTCCATGTTTGAAGGAGTAGTTCACTTTCAGAACAAAAATTTACAGATAATATACTCTACCTCCTTGTCATCCAAGATGTTCATGTCTTTCTTCAGTTGTAAGAAAATTATGTTTTTTGAGAAAAACATAAGGATTTCTCTCCATATAATGGACTTCTATGGTGCCCCCGAATTTGATCTTCCAAAATGCAGTTTGAATGCAGCTTCAAAAGGCTCTAAACGATCACAGCCGCGGAAGAAGCTTATCTAGAGAAACGATCGGTTATTTTCTAAAAACATTTACAACTTATATACTTTTTAATCTCAAACGCTCGTCTTGCAATATAAATTGCAATTTTGTTTAGAAAATAACCCATCGTTTTGCTAGATAAGGCTCTTCTTTCCTCGGCTGTGATCGTTTAGAGCCCTTTGGAGCTGCATTTTGAAAGTTCAGACTCAGGGGCACCATAGAAGTCCATTATATGGAGAGAAATCCTGAAATGTTTTACTCAAAAAACATACTTTCCTTACGACTGAAGAAAGAAAGGCATGAACATCTTGGATGACAAGGGGGTGAGTACATTATCTAAATTTTTGTTCTGAAAATGAACTACTCCTTTAAGTGCTATAATCGGGTCCCCAGTGTATCTGCCAACCTAGAAAAAATGAAAAAGGACAGACAACCCAGTAACTTTGTTTTGGTAAGAATTGCGAAAGGAGATGTTATTATAATATTACCCCCCCCCCCCCCCCTTAAAGGGTTACTCCACCCCAAAATGAAAATTTTGTCATTAATCACTTACCTCCATGTCAGTCCAAACCGGTAAAAGCTTTGTTCATCTTCGGAAGACAATTTAAGATATTTTGGATGAAAATCGGGAGGTCAAGGCCCAAAAAAGTATGAAAGACGTTGTCAAAATAGTCCTTCTGCTATCAGTGGTTCAATCATAATTTTACGAAGCTACGAGAACACTTTTTGTAAGCAAAGAAAACAAAAAAAAAATCGACTTTATTCAACAATTAGTCTCCACCGTGTCACGTAGTGCCATTCTGGATGGTATTCCCTGTTCGCAAACAGTGTACGCTGTTCTCTGTCAGCTGGAACACTTTCCAAAATGGCGCTACAGTGACGCAGAGGTTTTTTGAGGAAAACATTACTGGATTTTTCTCCATATAGTGGACTTCAATGGTGCTCAATGGATTAAAGGTTAAAAATACAGTTTCAATGCAGCCTCAAAGGGCTCTAAACGATCCCAGCCGAGAAATAATAGTCTTATCTAGCGAAACAATCTGTCATTTTCTTAAAAAAATTATATTTATATATATATTTTTAACTACAAATGCTTGTCTTATCTAGCTCTGCGATGCACATGCGTACTCTGTGCACTCCTGTTCAAGACAGTTAGGGTATGTCTAAAAACTCCCATCTAATTTTCTTGTCCAACTTCAAAATCATCCTACATCACTGTTTTAGCTTTTTTGTAAAGGGCATTTGACCTTCTTTGCACGTTCACTTTGTAAACACTTGGTCTGTACTTCTACAGCAATGTAGGGCAATTTTGAAGTTGGAAGAGGAAATTAGGAGTTTTTTGACATACCCTAACTGTCTTGAACTGAAATACACAGAGTTCAAGCAGCGCTAGACAAGACGAACATTTGAGGTTAAAATGTATATAAATTGTACTTTTACAATTTATATACATGTATTTTATACTTTTGTATTTTTAGAAAATTACCCATCGTTTCACTAGATAAAACCCTTCTCTCCTCGGCTGTGATCGTTTAGAGCCTTTTGAAGCTGCATTTTGGAAGTTCAAACTCGGGGCACCACAGAAGTCCATTATATGGAGAGAAATCCTGAAATGTTTTACTCAAAAAACATACTTTCTTTACGACTGAAGAAAGAAAGACATGACCATCTTGGATGACAAGGGGGTGAGTACATTATCTGTAAATTTTTGTTCTGAAAGTGCAAAAATTTACAGATAATGTACTTACCCCCGGTCCCCAGTGTATCTACCAATGCAGAAAATGTGAAAAAGGACAACTCACTAACTTTGTTTTGGTAAGGAATGCGAAAGGAGATCTTATATTATAATATTACTGCCCCTTAAAGGGTTACTCCACCCCAAAAGGAAAATTTTGTCATTGATCACTTACCCCCATGTCGTTCCAAACCCGTAAAAGCTTTGTTCATCTTTAGAACACAATTTAAGATATTTTGGATGAAAACTGGGAGCTTAGTCCCATTGACTGCCAGATAAATACCACTGTAAAGGCCCAGAAAAGTATGAAAGGCATCATCAAAATAGTCTATCTGCAATCAGTGGTTCAACCATGATTTTACGAAGCTACAAGAATACTTTTTGTACGCAAAGAAAACAAAAATAATGACTTTATTCAACAATTTGTCTCCTCCACGTCACCGTAGTGCCATTTTGGAGAGTATCCACTGAACACAAACAGCGTACGTTGTTCTCTTTCAGCCATGTCACGCGGATACACTGTTTTCTTTCGAATCAAAGCATAAATAAACAGAGAAAACTTATTTGTGTGTTGCGACTGACAGAGAACACTATTTAGAGTCCCAGCCTCAGAGAAGATGAGAGCAGTGGATTTATTGGCTGCTGCCACATAGATCTAATATAAACATGTGCTTTTTCTACCTGCAGACATAACCGACTGTTTTTGTAACTCATTTGTTTTCTTTTTAACATCACCTTGTGTGTATTTAACAGTTTTAAGCGTGAAAGAGAACTTCATTTAGTATTCACATGCTGTGTGACAGCTGCTTTCTGTGCCTGTGCTTTGGATGTGTGTGCTCAGAAAACAGCCTGTTTCTGCTTCCACTCAAAATGGGCATTTTTTAAAATGATATAATAAATGATCTGTGAGGTATTTTGAGCTGAAACTTTACAGACACATTCTGGAGACACCTGAGACTTAACATTACATTTTGTAAAAAGGGGCATAATAGGTCATCTTTAATAGTGATGTACCGAAACACTGAAACCAAAATTAAAGTTTGGGTAGTTGAGCACACTAAATTTTGGTAGTTGGGTACCTAATCTCAGTGTGTTGTTCATAAATTAAAGCAGTTGTAGTGCAGTTCTTCAAAAAAGATGTATCATTTAAAAGTGGTAATTAGAAGCTTTGGTAAATTATGATTTCTGCAGGTTAAAAGGGTCTTTAAAAGCCTTATATTGTCCAAATTAAGGCCTTAAAATTTTATTAAATTAGAGCACAACGTCTTTTTTTTAACTTTTATTTATATAGCGCTTTATTTAATACAGATTGGGTGAAAGCAACTTTACAGTATTAAACAGGAGAATAGTGTCAAAAATGCAAGAGGACAATAGTAAACATTCTATTTTTAGACAGTTAAAGTAAATTCATCATTGATTCAGTGATGTCTTCGTCCAGCTCAGTTTAGTTGAAATAGTGTCTGTGCAATCAAGTCGACGATATTGTCAGAAATTAAGCATCTCCAACTAAGCAAGCCAAAGGCGACAGTGGCAAAGAACCAAAACTCAATCAGTAAGAGAAATGGAGAGAAAAAAAACAAAACATGGGAGAAACCAGACTCAATCGTAGGGACAGTTCTCCTCTGGCCAGATGCAACCAGCATGGTGGTTTCAACACAAGTCAGATTGAGCAGAGGTTCTCATAGTCTTGTGCCGGTGGATGTCTAGCTCATAAATTCATGGCATTAAATGTTGCATGCACTGTGACCAAATGAATATCTTCCTCAGTATTTTGTCTTGTTTTGCAATACAAATATCTAAACAGTCTTCAATTAAGATACATTTACTTGTATCATACATGTATTCTTGTTTTTTTTTTTTTTGTTTTTTGCTATAGTTGCAAAGAAATTAAGTTTTTAAGGAAAACACTCTTCATAAATTTGACTTTAGTGGTGGTCAACAGATTGAAGGTTAAAAATGCAGTTTCAATGCAGCCTCAAAGGGCTCTAAAGGATCCCAGAGGAATAATAGTCTTAAACAGCAAAACAATCTGTCATTTTCTTAAAAAATTAATACTTATACACTTTTTAATGTTCATCTGCTCATCTTGTCTAGCTCTGCAATGCACGTGCATACTCTGTGCACTCCTGTTCAAGACAGGGTATGTCTAAAAATTCCCATCTAATTTTTTTCTGCCAACTTCAAAATCATCCTACATGGCTGTTTTAGCTTTTTTGTAAAGGGCATTTGATCTTCTTTGCAAGTTGGAGGGGAAAATGAGATACATACCCTAACTGTATTGAACTGGAATACACAGAGTTTACGCAGCGCTAGACAAGACAAGCATTTAAGGTTAAAAAGAATATAAATTGTGTGTGTGTATATATATATATATTAGTGGTGGGCCGTTATCGGCGTTAACGTGCTGCGTTAACGTGAGACTCTTATCGTGCGATAAAAAAAATATCGCCGTTAATCTATTCTCAAATTTGGGTTGGGAGCTGGGTCTAAACTACGCAAGCTATGATGACTTTCACCTTGATAGTTTAACGCGGATGTATACCGAAGACTATAGAATATGGTCGCGCGTAAGTCTCCTCCGCCAAAACACAGACGGGATCGCGTCGTCCTCCATTCATAAAAACCGAATCTACTATAGCGAAATGCCACGTAAATTCGTCGTTTTTTGGATTCATAAATCAAATGTTGGTCAGTCACTTAATTCAAATCGCGATATGGACTAGTGTATGTGAAAACTGAAATGCAAAAAGACCGTTTTAATATGAATCCGATATGTTCCGTTTGCCTAGCTGTATGTATGAATGATGGAGACGAGCTTTTACTACACGCATACTGAAACACACGTGACGCTCCCGGTAATTTTTGGCATTTGCATCTCACATGAACAGATAAACTCAATCTCCAAAACTGCTGTGAGTGTCACTTTTACCGTTTCATTTGAGAAAACTAGCATCATATCATACTGTATACACAGAAACTTCACGGCAACCTGTCAAAATAAAAGTACGGTGTAACATGTACGTAGAAGTAGTGGAAACGTAGGGGAAACACTGGCTACCATAGATATACATACGTAGATGTATATTTTTATCACACTGTACAACAATAATACTGTTTTTTTTTATTACAGTAAGGGCTAAATTTAGGGTTGGGTAGGGCTGACGTTAAAAAAACACAATCTAATAGGTAGAAAAAATAATTTCATTGTTAGTTAGTTAGTAAACAGTACATCTTATTGAACATAATTTATTTTCATCAACAAATTATCATAGAACAGCTTTATGAGCTTTATGATCCATTCTCAAAGACTTACTTTTAGTCATTATTTGGGTAGCACACATATTCTGAATGCCTTCAGCAGAATTCAAATTAGCCATTTTAATCTAGATTAATTCCAAGATTTAATCTAGAT
>NC_133378.1:11281799-11360113 GCF_049309525.1 Garra rufa
TGCCTTTCAAGTAAATGTATCTTGATTCAAGAATCTTCAGACATTTGTACTGGAAAACAAGACAGAATTACCTATGAAGAACACCACTTTTTTGCAGTGTGATCAGAAGGTACAGTAAATTCCATATTTTCGTTCAGTTTTTATATAAAATAATCAAATGAATGAATTACTAATATCACTAATTTTTCAGCTTCCTAGACATTTACATTTAGAGAAAGATGTGCACTCCCTTCAGTGGAAAATTAGCTCTGAAAAGGCACATACACAATTATTTCCCACCCTCACTATTGAAAATGCATTTGTAGGAGTTTTCCTTTCAGACGCAACATTGATGGGAGGAGAGTATTAAAATAAATCATGCAATGTGTTTTACTATCTTTGCTCTTGTCAAATTACTGGTATTTGCGCTATTATTTAACATCCAAAAAAAGCATGTCTTAAAGCAGGCAGTAATTTGCCCTGCTCTTGGATTGCGCTGATCATTATGGAAATGATCTGGCTGCGTCTGTGTTCTTTAATGTGTGCATTGTCAGTAAATCACACACAGAATTTTTCCCCTCCATCTGCACTTTTATGGAATTGCACTCTAATGCTAATTTGCCCTGTTTAGGAAAACTGGCCCTTGGTGCTAAAAAGTGCTTTAAAAAGTCTTAAATTGGTGTGCAGAAATGCTGTCAATATTTTCAGCTCTCCAAAACTATATTAGCTGACATTAATTGTTTTTTGTTCCTTCTTTTTGATGCAATGCTAAATGTTAGATAAGACAAAATAAAAGCACCATAATGCAGGTATTTTGGCTAAGAGTGTAGTGTTGAGATCACTAGAAACTCTAGAGAAGACAGTTTGATATGTTGATTTAACATGAGATTTACTGTACACTGTAAAGTGTAATAAGTTGACTTTACTTAGAAAAGTGAGGAAACTGATTGCACTAAAAAAACTAAGTAAAGTAAAATAGGAATAGTATGTTGAACTGACAAATGTTTAGTTAGTATAGTTTACTTACACAAGATTAACTAAAAAGAACTGTAAGGGATACTTGATTCTTTAGTATTGCTACTCACTGACTCCCAGAGTACATTGCGGCATACAGTAAATAAATTATGTAATTGCATTGTCCTACTGTTGTTGTTTTTATTTGCCAATTTTATTTGCTGTCTTGTGTCAGTAATAGCACAACAAAAAGAGCAAATAAAATAGTTACTGTTACAATTAATAAAAATAAACAAAATTGAATTGTTACCATTGTGGTTTGCATGCTGTATGTTAAAGTCTGTGTGTGACTTGAGTATATTACCGTAGCACTGTATCAACACAATTAAAAGCTTTTCAAGGTGTATCTTATAAACAACAATAAAATAGTAAATGATCATTAGAAACATCTACAAACTCTCTAAATCTACACAAAGGTGCTTCACGATGTCATAGAAGAACCTTTTAGTCTAAATGGTTCCATGAAGAACCTTTAACATCTGAAGAACCTTTCTGTTTCACAAAAGGTTCTTTTTGGCAAATAAGGTTCTTCAGATTATAAAAAGGTAAGCAAGAAATGGTTCTTTAAAGGATAACTATTGCCAAAATGCAACCTGGGCTGTTTTTTTTTTTTCCTGTAAACGAGACAAACTTGTATCTAAAAGCATAATTACGACAAACGAGCCGTTTTTGAGATTGACCGTGATTTCGTTTTCTGGTCAATGGCCGGTGAAATGGATAACTAAGGGCATAAATTTGAGCGCATCAAAATTGATATTTTTACAACACTAAGAAGGCTTGACACACCATGAAACTTTGCTCGAAGTATCGCCTGGGTCTCTACACATGAACTCGAGCATTGAGAACATTGTTTGTGTACACAAAGTTTACTAAAAATTAAGTTTTTGAACAACTCACTTACACTGTTTGAGTTTCCGCTCGCGGCCTTCTTGCAATGTCAAGAGGTGTCGATCTCCGAATGTGAGGATGGATAGCTCCTAAAGCATATTTCCATATAAATGCATGGCTAATTCATTGGTTTGTCGCAAGTGAAAAACAATATTAACCTTCTAGTTGTAAAAAGAGCCTCATATAAGCCTAATATTTCGTCCTATGGAGTCCATTCATTCGCATTCTGAGATCGACTCTTCTTGACTGGCAAGACGGCCGCGAGCGGAAACTCAAACAGTGAAAGTGAGTTGTTCAAAAACTTTCTTTTTAGTAAACTCTTTTAGTAAACTCTGTGTACACAAACAATGTTTAATAAAAAATAACATGCATTTACTATGTTCCCCTTTTATTTTGGTAAAATTATTAACATTTGGAAGATTCTTAGTGTTGTAAAAATATTGATTTTGATGCACTCAAATTTACGCCCCTAGTACTCCCATTCACCGGCCATTGACTACAAAACAAAATCACGGTCAATCTCAAAAACGGCTCATTTGTCGTAATTATGCTTTTAGATATATGTTTGTCTCGTTTACAGTAAAAAAAAAAAAAAAAAAAAAAAAAACAGCCCAGGTTGCATTTTGGCAATAGTTTTCCTTTAATGAACCTTTGACTAAATGGTTCTTTGTGGATCCAAAAATGGTTCTTCTATGGTATTGCTTGAAGAACCTTTTGAAGCACCTTTTTTTTTTTTTAAAGAGTACACTTATTATTTATCTTCCCTTACAATCAGATACCTCTGATTTCATGATGCATTACTGCATCAATAGGAATAAAGTTATAATGAAATAAAGTTCCAAGAGCCCAACCAAAGGGAACACTAATCACTATAACGGTAAGTAAGTTATAAATGTGATTCCCTTTCGGGAACTCTACACTGCGTCATCAAACGCTCTGGGGAATGCCATTGGCGAACCCGGCTCTGAATCAGTCTGCAACCAATAGGATGACGGGAGTGACGTCACCGACGTGATGACGTCATACGACCAGGAAGTATATAAGCACGTGCGTTTCAAACCGGCTTCAGCTTTTGTCATTCAGCGAAGCGCTCTATGTTGGTCTGTTTGTCTGTACATTGCTGTTTTTCTGTGCCAGTTTGCACAACGTTTATTTGAGCAATGTCAAAAAGGGATAGAAGGTTTGTGGCGGTGCAGCAGACACATAAACGGTGTGTTCCTCCCTGCCAGCGATTCATCGTTGGTGGGGATACACACAGTTTGTGTGTGCTCTGCTTGGGAGCGGAGCATGCTCAGTCAGCCCTCGAGGGGGCTGGCTGTCTGCAGTGTGAGCGCCTTCCACTGCGGGTGCTTCGTTCCCGGAGGGCTCTCTTCGAGGAGGGAGCCTTCACCAGCGTTCCTCGCGGGTCTGGCCCCGCTTCCGCCGAGGCGGAGCGGCAGCTGCACTCGTGGGGTTCGCAGCTCGATCTGCTGGAGGGTATGGAGACGGGTGATCCCCTATCTCCTTCCTCACCCAGCAGGTCGGTTGATCTCCTCCTGGATGTGGAAGCCCGCACTGCGGTTTATTCCCCCCGGGAGGAGGTCTCAACACTTCTCCTGTCTTCCTCCGAGGAGGTTGACATAGAGAGTGTTGACACACCGCAACCGGCCATTAAAAGCCCGCAGTTTGAGGAGCTCTTGGAGGTGGTGACTCGTGCGGTGGCCAGGCTTAACATCAGCTGGCCCGCCGAGCACACTCATGAGCCGCATGAAAGCAAGCTAGACGAGCGCTTTCTGCGGACACACAAGCCACCTCCAGGACAGAGCCTTCCGTTTTTCCCTGATCTCCACAGTGAGCTGTCGAGATCATGGGAAAAACCATTTTCAGCCCGTGTCTTCACCCCATCCTTCGGTTACTACGGTAACGTGGGGGGGTAGAGGAGCATGGCTATAAGATGATGCCGAGGGTTGAGCAGACGCTGGCAAGCTATCTGTCACCCGCAGCGGCATCATCTTTGAAGGCTCCATCCTTGCCCACCAAGCCATTAAAACTCACTTCGAGCTTGCTGGGCAAGGGGTACGCGGCAGCAGGTCAGGCTGGTTCTTGTCGGCACACAATGTCTGTGTTGCAGGCATACCAGGCCGACCTGCTCAAAGACCTAGACGAAGGCAGGGAGGTGAACGTAACGGAGCTGAGGCGTACAGCAGATCTGGCTCTCCGCGCCACTGAGACCGCCCGCGCTGTTGGGCGGTCTATGGCAGCCCTTGTGGTCGCGGAGAGACACTTATGGTTGTCCCTGTCCGACATGAAGGAGAAGGACAGGGCCCTTCTGCTGGACGCCCCGCTCAAATCTCCTGGTCTGTTTGGCGACTCGGTCGAGGCCGTCGTCAGCATATACCAGGAGGCCCGCAAACAATCTGTGGCGTTCCACCAATACCTCCCTCGCTGTGTCTATTCTGGGGCTGCCGGACGGGAGCAGCCCCAGCCGCGTACCAGCTCCTCTCACCGCCAGGCCCAAAAAGCCAGCGTGGCTGCTCGCGCCCCTCCTGAGAGAGCTAGGGGGCGAGGCAGGCAGCGCTCTAAGTCGGGGGCCTCTAAGGCCAGGCCGGACCTGAGGGTCGTCCTGCATTCTAAGAGGTCCTCGGCTAAACGGCCCTGACTTTTGTGGCTCAGGGCCATTGAGGGCAGCCCCTCTCTGGGAAAGAGCGGGTTTTCCACCCTTTATGGTACCCACTCCTCCTCGGGGCCCTCAGGAGACCAGTCAGCTAACCCTGCCAGTGTTTCAGGGCGCGACAATCTCCCGCAAACCTCTGCTGGGGTTTTCGCCCGATTTCGTAGCGGACTCAGTATGTTTGTCACCCCTACGGGGGTCCTCAGAGCAATTAGTTCAGGTGTCGCTTGCCAGTCAGCTGTTACAGGCCACCGAATTAGTTCCTCAAACTCTACCAGAGGCCAGTCTCGAGAGGCTGGTTCCCTTAGTACATTTTCTGGCAGCGTGGAAACTACTGCCAAATGTGTCTTCATGGGTTCTCCGTACGGTAGAAAGAGGCTATCAAATCCAGTTCGGCGCTCCTCCGCCTCAGTTCAGCGGAGTATTTCCTACTCTTGTAGGCCCAGAGCAGGTTCTGGTGATGGAACAAGAAGTAAATTCTCTTCTAAGGAAGGGAGGCATCGAGGTGGTCCCCCCTCAGCACAGAGAATCCGGGTTTTACAGCCGGTACTTCATTGTTCCCAAAAAGGATGGAGGGCTGAGGCCCATCTTAGATCTCAGGCTACTGAACCGCTCAGTCATGAAACTGAAGTTCAGAATGCTAACTGTCAAGCAGGTCGTGTCTCAAATCAGGTCCGAGGACTGGTTTGTCACGATAGATCTCAAAGATGCATATTTTCATATCTCCATCCTTCCTCAGCACAGGAAGTTTCTCAGGTTCGCTTTCAGGGGCGAAGCTTACCAATATCGAGTTCTTCCTTTCGGCCTAGCACTTTCACCCCGCACATTCACGAAGTGTGTGGTTGCTGCGCTGGCTCCTTTGCGACTCCAGGGCATCCGCATACTCAACTACATAGACGACTGGCTTATCCTAGCCAGCTCAGAACAGTTAGCGGCTCAGCATCGAGATGTTGTTCTCGCTCATATGAAGAATCTGGGGTTGAGGCTCAACGCCAAGAAAAGTGTGCTGTCTCCTTTACAGAGAACCACTTATCTAGGTGTGGCGTGGGATTCGACCACGATGCAGGCACAAATGTCTCCTGCTCGGATCGAGTCGATCCTTACTGCAGTCAATGCGGTCAAGCTAGGCCTGTCACTCACTGTCAAACAGTTTCAAGTACTGTTAGGTCTCATGGCAGCAGCAGCCAATGTAATACCTTTTGGCCTGCTGCATATGAGGCCACTACAGTGGTGGCTCAAGACCAAGGGATTCTCCCCGAGGGGAAATCCATTCCGCAGGATCAAGGTCACGCGGCGTTGCCTTCGTGCCTTAGACATGTGGAAGAAACCTTGGTTCCTATCTCAGGGCCCGGTCTTGGGAGCTCCATGTCACTGCGTCACGCTAGAGACGGATGCATCCCTCACCGGGTGGGGAGCGGTCATGAGTGGCCGTTCGGCCTCCGGCATATGGACCGGTCGCCATCTCTTGTGGCACATCAATTGCCTAGAGATGTTAGCAGTGTTCAAGGCCTTGAGGCATTTCCTCCCAGACCTGAGAAACCGTCATGTGTTAGTTCGCACCGATAACACAGCGGTAGTATATCAACCACCAGGGAGGTGTGCGTTCACGCCCCTTATTCAAGTTGGCGTACCATATCCTCCTGTGGTCCCAAGGGAAACTCCTCTCACTGAGTGCAGTTCATATCCCTGGGCATCTGAACATAGGGGCAGACATCCTGTCGAGGCAGGGGCCGAGGCCCGGGGAGTGGAAACTTCACCCCGAGGTGGTGAAGCAGATATGGAGAGTGTTTGGCCAAGCTCAAGTGGACCTCTTTGCGACTCAGGAGACCTCGCAATGTCCCCTCTGGTACTCTCTAGCGCCTCCAGCTCCGCTGGGGCTGGACACCATGGTACAGACGTGGCTGAGGCTTCGTCTGTACGCTTTCCCCCCGATCGCTCTGCTCCCAGGAGTTCTAGAAAGAGTACGCCGGTACGGAGTCAGCCTACTACTAGTAGCCCCGTACTGGCCGGCCCGAGTATGGTTCTCGGACATCATTTCCCTCCTCGACGGCTCTCCGTGGGAGATTCCGGTCAGGAAGGACCTTCTTTCTCAGGCTGGGGGCGCAATTTGCCACCCCCACCCAGAGAATTGGAAACTATGGGTATGGCCTCTGAGGGGGCACACCTCATAGACAGTGGTCTCTCAGCCGAGGTTGTTGAGACCATCCTTCACTCTAGAGCTCCCTCTACAAGGAAACTTTATGGCCTTAAGTGGAAGGTTTTCACTTCATGGTGTGAAGAGCGACACGCTGACCCAGTTCACTGCCCGATTGGTACAGTGCTGGAGTTTTTGCAGTCTCGCCTCTCCACAGGGCTAGCCCACTCCACCCTGAAGGTTTACGTGGCGGCATTATCGGCCTTCCACACCCCTCTTGGTGGCATGTCAGTGGGTAAGAACCCTCTGGTCACACGTTTCCTTCGTGGTGCACTCAGGATAAGGCCACGGGTGACACCCAGAACCCCATCATGGGATCTCGCTGTGGTCCTTGAAGCCCTCTCTCGGCCTCCCTTTGAGCCCATTGAGGAGATTTTAGATCGCTTCCTTACAATTAAGACGGCGCTGCTGTTGGCTCTTACTTCTCTGAGGAGAGTAGGAGACCTTCAGGCCCTTTCAGTGGCCCCTTCTTATATCGACTTTGCGCCCGGTTTGGCCAAAGCGTTTCTCTACCCTAGACCAGGGTACGTACCGAAGGTCCCAACAGCGGTACCACAGCCAGTCACCCTACAGGCCTTTTATCCTCCTCCATTCGTGGAGAACGAGCACTGGACACATATGTCCACAGAGCTGCCCTGTGGCGAAAGTCAGACCAACTGCTAGTTTGTTACGGTCCCCCTAAGAGGGGGCTCCCGGCAACTAAGCATACTATCAGTAGATGGATTGTGGATGCAATAACTACTGCCTATGAGTCCTCTGGCCTCCCATCACCGATGGGCGTCAAGGCTCACTCAACTCGAGGCATGGCCGCCTCCAAAGCTCTGCTAGCAGGTGTCCCCATTCAGGACATCTGCAGTGCGGCGGGTTGGTCCACCCCTTTGACCTTTGTGAAGTTCTATGAACTAGACCTAAGAGCTACGAGCTCGTCTGTCCTGAGCTGACAGCGAAGGCGCTATCCCTCGTGAGCCCGAGGGCCGAGGTAGATGTTCCCTCTTGCGCTGGGTGCTCCCCAGGCAGAGATGTAATTCCACTCGCGTCCTGGCAGTTTTTCCAGGCGGAGTTATTTTAGTGTTCTGGCCAGAATTTCCAGACACTACTCGGGTCCCTGTTGTCCGGGTGCACCCCGACAAAGGGATTACCCTTCCTCGTGTGCCTGAGGGCCGAGGATGCTTCTTAGTCTGGCTGGTCACCAGACGGAGGCCTATCACCTCGGGGCCCGAGGGCCGAGGTGTATAACTCTCCCTCTTCGCTGGGTGCTCCCCAGGCAGAGATGTTATTCCGCTTGCGTCCTGGCATTTTTCCCAGGCGAAGCAACCTAGCGTCCTGGCGTACTCCCCAGACGCTACCTGTCCCTCTACGTCTGGCTGGTCCCCAGACTGAGGTAGACACTCTCCTCATGAGCCCGAGGGCCGAGGCAGATCATATCCCTCTTCGCTGGGTACTCCCAGGCAGAGATGTAATTCCGCTCGCGTCCTGGCAGTTTTCCAGGCGGAGCTAATTCAGTCCCTCTCGTGCTGGCTGTTCCCCAGACAGAGCTTGGACTACTCTCCTCGAGCGCCTGAGGGCCGAGGTTCCTGATATGATTCCTCTTGCGCTGGGCACTCCCCAGGCAGAGATGTAATTCCACTCGCGTCCTGGCTGTTTCCAGGCGGAGCCATCTCCCGTGCTCTGGCCAGAGTTTCCAGGCACTAATTGCATCCCTCTTGATCCGGCTGCGCCCCGACAAAGGATTGCCCTCTCCTTGTGTGCTCGAGGGCCAAGGAGGACCCCTCTCTAGCTGGTGACCAGACTAGGGTGTATGACCTTAACCTCGTGGGCTCAAGAGCCGAGGTTTATATAATCCCTCTTCGCTGGGCACGTCCCAGGCAGAGATGTAATCCCGCTTGCGTCCTGGCACTCTTCCCAGGCGAAGCAACCTATCCACCTATCCAACCTTGATCCACCAGAAGCAGCACTTCCTTTCTTTCCCAGACAAACACCACTGGGCAGGAATTTGAAATTCTGGAGGCGTTGGCATATCGTTCCCCAGAGCGTTTGATGACGCAGTGTAGAGTTCCCGAAAGGGAACGTCTCAGGTTACGTATGTAACCCTGGTTCCCTGAGGGAACAAGACACTGCGTCATGGGCCATAATTCCCGCATTCCTACCGCGCATCGCTTCACTCCTGGAAGCTGAAGCCGGTTTGAAACGCACGTGCTTATATACTTCCTGGTCGTATGACGTCATCACGTCGGTGACGTCACTCCCGTCATCCTATTGGTTGCAGACTGATTCAGAGCCGGGTTTGCCAATGGCATTCCCCAGAGCGTTTGATGACGCAGTGTCTCGTTCCCTCAGGGAACCTGGGTTACATACGTAACCTGAGACGTTTTCTCTTCTCTCAGATATTTCAGTTGTATTGAAAGTTCAAGATGACTTTGGGAAACTAGTGAAAGAAAGATAACTGCAGACATGGAGGAAATTACTGAAAAGTCTATTAAGAATTGCCTCACCTTAAAAACGTTTCTTTTTTTTTCTTATTCTGTTGTTAATTTGCACATTACCAACATATTAGTGCACTGCTACCTCTCACTGGTTTATTAATGTTATTGGTTCCTTTGAATATTTTAAGTAAGCATTACTCGAAGTAGTAAGTAAATAGTTTTACTTTGCTTGAAAGTAGCTGTAACTTAATAAAACCTAGTAAGTATAACAAGTAATTAAAGACAACTAACTATATCTAAGTAAGGTAAACTATTGGATTTCACAGTGATAGGCACAGCCTTCATTTACTTTTCATTTAATCACACTGTGTCAGTTAAACCCAATAAATGTCTCACTGCTGAAACTCACAGGCATTTTTGTGGAGCTGTAGGATTGTTACGTATATTTTAATCTGCGATGTAAATCCTCAAACTTCATGACAAGCAGTAAAGGAGGGACGGGAGCAGAGTTTGGGACACGTGGACAGGCCGCAGAAAGAGATGTGGCAGATCCTGGTTTACTTTTGGAAGCAAAATGGTAGGATTGTGTGTGGAATCAAATCTGTGCTTTAAGTTTCAAGTATGCTCAAAAAAGTGCAGTAAAATGGTGAGCTAAAATCGTGGCTGGCAGTGCAGTCCCACAAACCTCAGCTCTTTCCTTCACTGCCTGGCTGCCCTCCCAGAGTCTCCGGCTCTAACCTCAGCGCGAAGACGGAAAAAAGAAATTCCCCTGCTCTGCTCTCCAGAGGCGCAGAGGAGTCTCCACGAGCATGGGGAATGTAGTCGAAACGCATGTCACCTACTTGTCGATCTTGCGTGAGGAGGCAAAGATTAGGAGCTGGTGAAAGAACACTCTGTTTAGAGTTTGACCCAGACTAGGTTTGGTTGCGTAAGGCGGGGGCGACCCGGGTACCAGCCGGTGGCGGTGCTGCCATGGCTTGGGGTTTAGTGTGTGGGGTGGAAGCTCTGCTGCTGCGAAGCGGCAGTTTCATATGGCAGATCATTTTGTGGATGATTCGGAGGTGTTACCTGCAGAGGATGAGGTCATGCCAGCAGTGCCTACAAACCTGTTTCTACCTGGGCGAAGTTTATCAGGTATCGGCTCTTTTGTATCAGCTTGAAGTTGCTTTGTGATAATTTCAGTTGGTTTAAGAGTTCTGCATGTTGCTTGTGGCAGTCTGTTTTGAATTCTTTCAATGTTTTACAGTAGAGTTTGGTCTGCATTTCATTTTTCATATTTGTCTGCTATCCAAAGTCAGATTTTAATGTGAACGTATAATGAACTCAATATGACAAGTTTTGTAAAAGGATGACTAATCTCATTTAAAATACTGCTCTATACTCTAAACTTGTCTCAGTTTTTATTTCTCTTAGATTTTTTAGAAGAAACACCTGAGACAATGTGATGCCTTACTGCTTCTTTAAGTTTACTATTTTTTATATTTGATGTATATATGAAAATACATTTTCTCTGGATTGCTTTGATGATTCACTTGCTGTCTTCACTGCAAAAATGCTTCACTGCAAAAATGCTATTCTTACTTAGATTTTTTGTCTTGTTTCCAGCCAAAATATCTTAAAAAAATTATTAAATCAAGAATAATTTTCTAGACGAGTAAAAATAGTTTTGTTTTCATAAAAAAGTCAAAATTGAGTGAGTTTTTGCTAAGAACAAGCAAAATAATCTGCCAATGGGGTAAGCAAAAAATCTTATTTCAAATTTTTTTTCCAAGCAAGATCATTTCTTACCCCATTGGCAGTTTATTTTGCTTGTTTCAAGCGAAAACACTTAATTTTGACTTCTTTTTTTTTTTTTTTTTTTTTTTCTCAGGACAGTTTTTACTCGTCTAGAAAATCCTTCTTGATTTAAGAATTTTTAGATATTTTGGCTGGAAACAAGGCAAAATATCTAAGTAAGAAAGTGTTGCAGTGTTCATAGTGAAGCTTAGAGAATGGAAATATGTTGAAATGTATACTCAGATATTTACAGTGTAGTTCAAAAGTATAAAAGCATATTGAAAATCTCATTAAAGTAAACAGAAAAGGATTTTGGATTTAAACAGAGAAAAGCTGTGTTGTTGAAAAAGAACTGGTAATGTGGCTGTTATACATTACATTATACATAAACTGACAGTATAATTTGTAATGGGAAGAAACAAGATGTAATTAAAAGCCAAATAAACAAATCCACTTAGTGGTCTCTGATCTTTGTATCCTATTGTGCATTGTTAACTGTAATGCCGCTGCATTGTATACACAATGCAAAGTTAATTTTCTCCAAAAACAGATCATGCAAATAAAAATTACAGACTTGGAAAAGGGCTTTTAAAACTTTCCCAGAATATCAGTCATAATGCAGTAATCTTGCCCATAAGATTAGCCCTCAGGAGTGAAGTGCAGATGAAAGATCTGTGCTAGTAAACACGTTTATATACCAATAATCTGGCATGAAAATGAGTCGACTAATAAAACTTTAAGTATTATTTTCCACATTTATCCTGACCGAAGAATGTATCATATTTTGAATCTTTTGGATTGGACTTTTACAAGAACACCTCAGGAGTTGCATCAAATTATACATCATCTCCACCACAGTATATTGTAAACAGACATTTTTGGTATTGGTCGGTTTATAGCACAGAGTCTTTGAGTTTGGGCTGAAAAACAAAGCAATTTTGTGCTGTTTTTGTGGTTACATAAGATTCTGCTGGTTTGTTAACAGATGTTTTATCTATTTAAAAATGCACAACTTTGTTTCTTCGTCCAACATCCTGTTGTTATTTTCAGTGACAGAAAAACAACTAGTTTCTGGTTTGTTCTGCACACCAAATGTGTGCTTTTCCACAGTAATCTATGTGCATGGATTCTGGTGGCACAAATCCATGAAGAATTTCTACAGTCCTGCAAAAAAACTTTAAATGCATCTTATTTTAAAAATTCTTAAAAGTGTTTATTGTATTTGTCTTAAAATTACCCTGCAAAAACAGCGATACCAAAAACAACATATATACATAATGTTACCTCAACTCTGTAACTCAACTCTTGAATGGTTTGATTATTTGTTTGGTTAACTGGTTGTTTATTTGATTGGTTGGCTGTTTTGTTCTTTGGTTGGTTGGTTGTTTGAATGGTTGATTGGCTGATTATTTGTTTGGTTGGTTGACTGGTTGTTTGGTTGTTTATATGGTTGGTTGTTTGAATTGATGGTTATTTATAAGGTTAGTTAGTTGGCTGGATGCTTATTTGGTTTGTTGGTTGTTTAAATGGTTAAATGTCTGGTTGGTTGTTTGTTTGTTTGGTTGGTTGTTTTGTTTATTTTATTTGTTTTTTGATGGACTGATTATTTGGTTGGTTGGTTGTCAGGTTGTTTGTTTATTTTATTTGGTTGTGTGAATGGTTGATTGACTGTTGTTTGGCTGACTGATTGTTTGTTTGTTTATTTGGTTGGTTGTTTTTTGGTTGATTGGCTGTTTGATTAGCTGATTATTTGTTTGGTTGGTTGACTGGTTGTTTGGTTGTTTATATGGTTGGTTGTTTGAATTAATGGTTAATTATAAGGTTAGTTAGTTGGCTGGATGCTTGTTTGGCTTGTTGGTTGTTTAAATGGTTAATGGTCTGGTTGTTTGTTTGTTTGTTTGTTTGTTTGTTTGTTTGTTTGTTTGTTTGTTTGTTTGTTTGTTTGTTTAAATGGTTGATTGGCTGTTTGTTTGTTTGGTTGGTTGGTTGATGAAATAGTTGATTGGCTGGTTGTTTGGTTAGTTTGTTGGTTGACTGTTTGTTTGTTTGTTTATACAGTTGGTTGGCTGGTGGTTTGTTTGTTGGTTTGTTGGTTGTTTAAATGGTTGATTGGCTGATTATTTGTTTGGTTGGTTGGTTGACTGGTTGTTTGGTTGTTTGTATGGTTGGTTGACTGGTTGTTGTTTATTTGTTTTGGTCTTTGTTTGGTTGTTTGGTTGGTTGAATGGATGGTTGGTTGGTTAGTTGACTGGCTTGTTCATTGTTTAAATTGTTAATTAGCTGGTTGTTTGGTTGGTTATTTATATAGTTGGTTGTTTGTTTATTTTATTTGGTTTTATTAACGGTTGATAGGCTGATTGTTTGTTTGGTTTGTTGGCTGGTTGTTTGTTTATTTTTTGTTGTTTGAATGGTTGATTGACTGGTTGTTTGGCTGACTGATTGTGTGTTTATTTGGTTGGTTGTTTAAATAGTTGACTGGCTGGTTATTTGGATAGTTTGTTGGTTGACTGGTTGTTTTTGTTTTAATTGGTTGTTTGTTTTTTGGTTGATTAGCTGGTTGTTTGTTGGTTGGTTGAATAGTTGTTTGGTTGACTGGTTGGTTGGTTGTTTATGTGATTGGTTGGATGTTTATTTAGATGTTTAAATGGTTAATTGGCAGATTGTTTGGGTTTTTTTAATTGGTTGTTTGTTTAAATTAAGTTTGTTTGTTGTGTCACAGTTAGGCGGGTTGAGGAGTGGAGATGGAGGAGGAGAACCGGAGTAAATGAATTTAATGAAAGTTTATTAAATAAAACACTGAATATAATAACAAACAAACAAAAACCTGGAGCATTAAACGGGAACATGTAACATCAATGACGGACAAGGGGTAGTGAGCAGACACAGACTTAAATACACTGAAGACAGGGCGTGGTTACAAACGAGATAATAGGATGACGAGGGGGAAATACAAATATGGGCATGACTAGACCAAATGAGACAGAACTAAAGGGGGAGACAAGGACTAAACCATTAGCATAGGAAACATATGGGGAAAAACACTGGGAAAACAGAACAGAGACAGAAACAGACTACAAAACCTGACAAGTTGATTGGCTGGATGTTTGGTTAGTTTGTTAGTTGGAGGACTGGTTGTTTGTTTGTTTGTTTGTTTGTTTTAATTGGTTGGATGTTTAAATGGTTGATTGGCTGGTTGTTTGGCTAGTTTGTTGGTTGACTGATTGTTTGGTTGGTTGTTAATTGGTTGGCTGGTGGTTTGTTTGGTTGTTAAAACAGTTGGTTGACTGCTTGTTTGTTTGCTTGGTTGGTGGTTTGTTTGTTTGTTTGCTTGATTGGTTGTTAATACAGTTGGTTGACTGATTGTTTGCCTGGTTGTTAATACGGTTTGTTGGTTGGCTGGTGTTTTTTTTTGTTTGGTTGGTTGGTTGACTGGTTGTCTGTTTGTTTGGTTGGTTGTTAATACGGTTGACTGGTGGTTTGTTTGTTTGGTTGGTTGGTTGGTTGATTGTTAAAAAAGTTGTTTGACTGGTTGGTTGTTTGGTTGGTTGTTAATACGGTTGGTTGGTTGTTTGTTTGTTTGGTTGGTTGTTAATATGGTTAGTTGGTTGGTGGTTTGTTTGTTTGTTGGTTGTTTATATGGTTGATTGGATTGTTGTTTGGTTGTCTGTTTCCCATGTATTATGTGGCACAGATTCAATTTTAAGTGTACAGGCTAATTCACTTCCCCGACAGGTGCAGACCAATGTTGATGGTCACCAGATTACAGTACGTCACTTCTCAGACACTCCAAGGCCAGACAAACACTGATTCAACATGTTCAATCAATAAAAACAAGCAGCAACCAACAGCAACAGATGCCAACAGGGGTAACACACTTATCTGACAAAACCCGAAGAACGTGTCTATTGCTGTTTGTCTGCGTCTGTCAGTTCAGTGTGAATTGGCCTTTCCCAACTTATTATTAATGTAGGTTAATTTATTTCAAAAAGTCATTTGAATTTCAAAATAAAAATAACAATGTTTAGCTTAACACTAAAATGATTTTTTTTTTTCGGCATCTGAAAATTAATCTGCTATTTGCAGAACCTTGTCAATGTACTGCCATAACAGATCCTGTCTGGATTGTTTTAGTTGTTGCTGAGAGATGCCTTGTGACTCATTGCTCTGCTCTGGTTGACAGTCATTATATACTGTGGTTTTGAAATATTTCTGTTTGTTTACTTTCCTGTGTGTACCAACTGAAAGAAGACATTTTACAATTTGAATTTTGAAGCTAATATGTTAAGTTAGTGTTCAGTTAGCCGCTATAATGAGTGAGGAGGTGGCGATAGTGCATTGTCAATCATCTAGTGTCATTAATGTTTCCACAGATGACCGAGGGACGACTCTGCCAGGTGCAGCTCCTGGATGACAGGAAGCTGGAGCTGTTGGTTCAGGTATAATCTCTCACAGCACTGATCCCAGTTCTAGTCTATTATACCTCCCACTCAAGGGTAATGGACCTCTATAAACCTCACTGTCTCACATTATATTGATCAATGGATTTTCTCTCGCAGCCAAAGCTGTTGTCTCGTGAACTCTTGGATTTGGTCTCATCCCATTTTAACCTGAAAGAGAAGGAATACTTTGGGTTCACCTATGTGGATGACACGTGAGTAACTCTTTTATTGATGTTGTCTATAGAGGTTCCTCATTCCTGTGGAACATTTATAAAAATCTAGCTTTTGAAAACATAAGAGATAAAAGTTACTGAAAAATTACTGTTTGATTCACATGGATTACTTTTAAGATGTCTAAATGTACTTTTTGAAGCAGCAACATTTTGGTAGAGGGAAAGAAGTCTCTTAGATGTTATTAAAAATAAGATATTTTTAAATATCATAGATATATTAAATTACATTTTATCAATCAAAAAGCATGTCTAATTAATCGAAATACTTGGGTATTTAACAGCAAAATATTCCATGTTTACAAAAAATGACATTTTTAAGGCCATATGAAATCCGTTATTGTTCTCTCTCAAATTCTGTTTTATTTTTACCAAATTCTGTGTTTTCCATTAATTTTCTGGATTCCATTTTAATGGTTTCATTAAATTCTAATAATCAAAAGCATCTCTCATTAACTGCTTTTATTAAAAAATGTATTGCTGTTTTATTTATTTAAAATATATAAAGGAATAAGGGAGCATATTATATTTTATTGTGTTTTAAATGAGTAAAAAAATCTTACTGACAAATGGGCAAAACCTAGGATAGTGGCAAAATTTAAAAAATGTAGAATTACAACTAATTAGTATTTGGGGTGAAAGTAATATGTCATAAATTGCTTTTTGTTGTAAACATGCCTGACAAGATTCTTACCCTGAATGACATTTTAGTGGGTGTCTTCTGTAAATTAGGAGAAAATGTATGCTATTTATTTTTGCTGTAAAGACCCATACGTTTCTGTTTGTTTATAATATGATGGTAGTTTTTCTCAAAAGAAACAGTAAAATGCGTGTACTCACACATTGAGGTGGCAGAGGCTGAAAACACTGTGAGCGTCACAGTGAACTTAGATATATTTTAGAGTAGTCAATGTGCAGCTTGTATAGCAGTATAGACTTAGGCCCAATCCCAATTC
Organism: Garra rufa; assembly: GCF_049309525.1. Classification (NCBI taxonomy): domain Eukaryota; kingdom Metazoa; phylum Chordata; class Actinopteri; order Cypriniformes; family Cyprinidae; genus Garra; species Garra rufa. The sequence goes on from NC_133378.1 coordinate 11,298,349, forward strand.
TATTTTCTACCCCTCCGCCTACCCCTCGCCCCTTCCCCTTGTCCCTTGAAACAAAGTGTAAAGGGGAAGGGCTAAAATATTTCCCCTAAGAAATGGGACACCACTACAACACTGTGATACGTCATCATACGTTGTCGCTAGTTCCTAATGTTACGTCAGAGGACATGCGCAGATGTTTATCATCATTCCAAGATGTCAAAATGTTGTCATGTTGCAAAAAGTAAAAATGTACGGTGTACGCACCGTTCATTCACATGTGGCCGTAAGCAAAACAAACAACGCATTATCACATGCGCGGCAAATTGCTAATCAGTGTAGTGGTGCCTGGAGAAGTATATATGCTTCATTTGTGAATTTCGTTTTGAACTTTCTATTTGAACGCATTCGTTTTCTGGATCCTTGGACTAAAATGTTTACAGGGGTTCACTGGTTTAAGAAATTTCTGATCGTAAAAATCAGCTTCTTTTTATTTGTAAGGTATCGTTTTTATTATTATGTACTGATTTAAATTACTGGTGCGGTGAGCGGGCGCATTAGGCGCAATCATTAAAGACATTTCAAAGCAAGCCGGCTCCACGGTCCTGACTGCATCATCACTGCCTTTATTGGGTGTTTTGAGCGAATATTTCGTTTATTCACATGACTGGATGCGGTGGACTGCCGTGATTTTGGCGAATGCAGGACACTACTGAATAATGCGCATCAGAGGGGATTTAAAAAGTGGAAATTGCCGTGCCACTGGTCTTTCATGTTTCTAACATGCAGTCAAGTGTAGGCTATATGACATAAAAATATATTTTGTAATATCGTGCAATCAGTGCTATCTGCTAGCAAACTTTAGCGATTTTTTTGCAAACGTTTATTTACAAAACAACACCATAAACACAAACACAAGATTGAAGGTAATATAAATATAATGAAACATTGTCATGAAAATCCTTATTAAAGGCAAAAATTACTTATATTTACGAGTCTGCTTGCTCGAGTGAGCAGCCATGTTGGAAATTTCTCTTAGCCCTTCGTTTGAAGTGAGGTCCTGAAAAATCTTCGTTTGGAGGGCTATCTGGCCCTTCCCCTTACCCCTACCCCTCCAACCAAAAGAGAAATGAGACACCCCTACCCCTTCACGTGAACGCGCCAAACGGAGGGGTAGGGCTAAGTGTAGGGCTAAGGGGTAGAATTGGGATTGAGCCTTAGTGTCCCCCGAAAATTACTCAACATACAAATTGTTGTCAAAACAGCTGGCAACAAAAGTGAGTACACCCTAAGTGAACTTGTCCAAAGTGTCAATAAATTGTGTTAACACCATTGTTATCTGGCACTGCCTTAATCATCCTGGGCATGGCATTGACCAGAGCTGCACAGGTTGTTGCTGGGATCCTCTTACACTCCTCACGGAGCTGCTGGACGTTAGACACATGGTGCTTCTCCACCTTATGCTTGAGGATGCCCCACAGGTGCTTAATAGGGTTCAGGTCTGGAGACATACTTGGCCACCCCATCACCTTCACCTTCAGCTTCCTCAGCAAGGCAGTTGTCATCTTGGTGGTGTGTTTGGGGTCATTATCATGTTGGAAAACTGCCATTCGGCCTAGTTTCTGGAGGGAAGGCATCATGTTCAACTTCAGTACATAATGGACTCCATGTTTCCCTCAATGATCTGCAACTCCCCAGTACCAGCAGCACTCATGCAGCCCCAGACCATGATGCTACCACCACCATGATTGACTGTAGGCAAGACTCAATTTTCTTGGTACCTCACCAGGGCATCACCACACATGCTGGACACCATCTGAGCCAAACAAGTTTATCTTATAGTCTCATCAGACCAAAGGACATGGTTCCAGTAATTCATGCTCTTGGACAGGTTGTCTTCAGCAAACTGTTTGTGGGCTTTCTTGTGAGCCAGCATCAGAAGAGGCTTCCTTCTGGGATGACGCCTATGCAAACCGACTTGTTGCAGTGTGTGGCGTATGATATGAGCACTGACAAGCTGACCTTCTACTTCTGCAACCTCTATAGCAATGCTGGCAGCACTCATGCATCTGTTTTTTGAAGCCAGGTTCTGCACCTGACGCACAGAACGAGTGCTCAACTTCGTTGATCGACCATTGCAAGGCCTGTTCTGAATGGAACCCATCTTGGAAAACCTCTATGACCCTGACCACTGTAGTGTAATTCAGTTTCAGGGTGTTATTGAACCTCTAATAGCCTTGGCCATCTTTGTGGAGAGCAACGATTCTAATTCTCAAATCCTCAGAGAGTTCTTTGCCATGAGATGCCATGTTGAACATCCAGTGGTCAGTATGAGAGAATTGTATTTAAAGCACCTAATTTTAACTGCTCTAGATACACAACTTTGTATGGTCCTGTCAAGCACACAAAAACATAAACATGATGAACAGGACATGTGGCTATGCATGGTTAAACAACATATTGCTGTTATCACTTAGGGTGTACTCACTTTTGTTGCCAGCTATTTTGACAATAATGGCTGTATGTTGAGTTATTTTCAGAGGACAGTACATCTATACTGTTATACAAGCTGTATATTGACTACTATAAAATATATCCAAGTTTCATTTCTATAGTATTGTCCCTTGAGAAGATATACAAAAATGGTGATACTAAATGTGAGGGGTGTACTCACTTAGATACTGTATACTACTGTTATTATTCCAATCGAGCTCTCCCAAACTTAGTTTAATTCTTTTTAGAGTCAAATGTTGGACAAAATCTTTACAAATGTGTTTAAGTGAACCATTTAAAATAAACCAGTTAAAAAATATGTAACTATTTATATATAAGCGATTCAGGCAACACTATAAGGCACAAATCTCTTGTATTGCTGCCCAGTTCCACTTCAGTTCTGCTGAAGTAATTTCTGTGTGGATGATTTTCACCTATTAGTGTTAAATTGCAGAGCGTTTACTGGATTGAAAGTGGGCTTGCACATTTCACTTCAATGACCTTTTCTCTTCCAGCGGTCAGTGCAAATGGCTGCAGCTGGACCGCAGAGTTCTGGAACACGACTTCTCCAAGAAATCAGGGCCTATTGCACTTCAGTTCCTGGTGAGGTATGTGATCTCTGCCTCATGATGTCTTAAGTCACATGACCACAGCGACCACAGAATGCAGCACATTCCTGGGCTGAATCACTGTGGTGCTGCTGCTGCTGCTGCTCCAAAGAAACACCTTGTTTTAGATTTTAAGGTTTTGGTCTTTGGCTGGTGGTTATTGTTACAAAATTGTGATTTGTCATTTGCAGGTTTTACATCGAGAGTATTTCACTTCTAAAGGAGCACACAACTGTGGAATTATTCTTTCTGAATGCTAAGTCCGCCATCTATAATGTGAGTACATTTGTGTCTGTTTACCCACCGAAGTGATTCACAGTCTCATTTCTCGCCTCTATAAACAATTAGGAAGCCACAGACCTTAGACAGTTCATATGAGTTATTGAGTCCCAGGGCCAAAGGAAGGCAATGTGTCACTGATTGGCCTGTGAATCAAGACAAGAGAAATTCTTGCAAGATTCTTCATAACCATCAAGACCATAAGCATTATTTTGGGCATCATTTTTTTCCCTGTTCATTATGAGCTGGGTTTTCCCTACCATTTTATGAGCTTGTGGCAGAATTGTAACTAATTCAGAGGCAAAATTAAATTTGTGTTTGCTCTGAAAGCTTTTATTTTTAATTTGGTTGTTGAGATTGCTGTCAGTGATGGAAAGCGCAACATGTGTATGTTTTCTCCTATAATTTTGAGGTTTACACTACTAGTCAAAAGTTTTTGAACAGTATGATTTGTAATGTTTTAAAAGAGGTCTCTTCTGCTCACCAAGCCTGCATTTATTTGACCCAAAGTACAGCAAAAACAGTAAAATTGTGAAATATTTTTACTATTTAAAATAACTGTTTTCTATTTGAATATATTTTAAAATGTAATTTATTCCTGTGATTTCAAAGCTGAATTTTTAGCATCATTACTCCAGTCACATGATCCTTCAGAAATCATTCTAGTATTTTAATTAGCATCATTACTCCAGTCACATGATCCTTCAGAAATCATTCTAGTATTTTGATTTGCTGCTTAACAAAACATGTATTATTATTATTGTTAGTTGAAAACAGCAGAGCAGATTTTTTTCAGGTTTCTTTGATGAATAGAAAGTTGAGAATGACAGCATTTATCTGAAAAAAATATTTTGTAACATTATAAATGTCTTTATCAGTACTTTTGATCAAAAATGATGTGGTGGTACCACAATATAGGATTGTTTTACATGGTTTTACTTAAATATAGACTGTGACACTAAATAAATAAATAAAATAAAATATGAATACTATGGCACTTTTTAAAATTACATAATTATTTATTTTTTCCAAATTCTGTTTTAATTTGGATTCTGTTTTTTTTTCCCTAGACTCTGTTTTAACATTTAATTTTAAAAATATTAATCAAAAAGCATATCTAATTAATTGAAATCATGAAACTTACACAATTTTAAAAATTATTCTAAATTACATTTTTAAGGCCCTATGAAATATGTTTTATTTTTTCTCAAATAATGTATTCTCCATTAATTTTCTGGATTCCATTTTAATGGTTTCATTAAATTTTAATAATCAAAAATATCTGTAATTAACTTTTTGTTTGTTATTTATTTATTTATTTATTTATTTATTTATTTATTTATTTATTTTCAGAAAAACTGTGTTGTGTTTTTATAATTTTCTGGTATATTATTTTTGGTAAATATTTTTTCTGGTAAATACTCCTTAAAAAAATTATGTTTTAATAAATATTTTATTATTAGTAGTAGTAGTAGTATCAATTTAAAGTATCCTTGCTAAATAAAAGTATTAATTTCTATCATTTTTCCCCCAAAATAAAAATAAATAAAATAAATATACTATCATTCTATACTATCAAAATATTGATGATAATAATAATATAATAATACATCAACAGCAAATGCTAAACTGCTTTAGCTTTGATCACAGGAATAAATTACATTTTGAAATATATTCAAATATAAAGCAGTTATTTCAAATAGTAAAAAGGTTTTTAGAATTTGACTGTTTTTGCTGTACTTTGGATCAAATAAATGCAGGCTTGGATGAGCAGAAGAGACTTCTTTAAAAAACATTAAAAAATCTTACTATTCAAAACTTTTGACTGGTAATGTATGTATTTGAACAGCAAATAAAATGTACAGCGATTTAAATTATAACAGTTTTAACACAAACAAGCTATTAATACATAATTAGGCAGTCATACATAAATGAAACCGGTAATATTTCTGTAATATTACTAATAAACTGAATGTGTTTTAAAACACAATTACCGGGTTTATATATTTATCATCAATAAATCCTGAATCTTAAAAGCTAATTAAATATTGCTTGGTTCATAGCTAGCCATATTGAACCATTTTCTTATTTTACTGAATATGGTTCACAATAAACAGATTCTAAGCAATTTAAATAAATGCATTTTGAAAATACGATTATTTAAATATTTGAATTGGATGTCAAATTTCCATCTATTTGGATTATACAGCTTTAACAAACTAATAAACGCAATGTGTTATGTTAATGTGATTATATTTGTCATACATGACTAATACTGTACATAAATGCAACAAATCAGATTTTTGTAAAAGTACTAATTAACTGAATATGTTTTAAACGCACAATAACCAGATCTGTTTCAATCTTATAAAGTTTTGTATGAATATTGCTTGTTCCACAGGCCATGTTATAACCATGTTCATACTTACTACATTAATAAATGTATTTGTTTTCAGACAAAACAGATTTCAAAGCAATTTAAATTCCATTTTAAATATATGATCATTTAAATACAATCAAATAAATGCTAACAGTTAATTTATGTATGACAGAAAAAATACATTACATTAAGTGTATTAATTAGATATTATCTATGCAATTCATAAATTATACATTTGTGCGTGTATATATATATATATATATACACTGTAAACAAAATCTGTAGAAATTACAGTAAATTACAGTATTACTGGCAGCTGGTTGCCAGTAACTTACTGTAGATTTAAATTTATGCTATTTACTGGCAAAAGTTTGTTCAAAGTTAATTGAACATTAAACATTAACAAGTCTTTATCTTTACAGAATAAAACTAAAATAACAGCCTCATGCAAAGCATTCTGGGAACCAAAATCTGAAGGGAAAAAAAAAACAGAAAAAGGTTGATGAAGGTTTCTGGTTCCCAGAATGCTTTGCAGTAGGTTGTTAATGCATAGTTTTATTCTGTAAAGATACAGACTTGTTAATGTTTAATGTTCATTTAACTTTGAACAAACTGTTGCCAGTAAATAACATAAATTAAAAATCTACAGTAAGTTACTGGCAAACAGCTGCAGAACTACAGCAAATTTTTTACAGTGTATATATATATATATATATATATATATATATATATATATTAGTGCTCACACATCTATCAGACACACCCTCAAATCTGTTTTGCTTTTCCGCAGCTTTCAATCTTTTACAATTAAATCACATACATCATATAAATATGTGTCTCCAGTGTAAAGTGGCAATTTATCTTTATTATAATGAACTGTTATATAAGGACATTTGGTTGACTGAATTTTTCATATACATGACAGGCTATTTATTGATGAAAACAGTGAAACATCAATTTTAATTATTTGTGAATAACCTAATTATTATGCATGAGTAAAGCTATTTCACTAAAACAAATTGACGCCCATGGCAGGAATATTACATGCATAGTCCGTGCCACATTTTCTCATGACGTTAATAAATTGACACGATGAGTAAGATTTCAAAGTGCTGTTATTCACAGAATATTATATGTGATTCAAAACGGTTTGCTTGTTTGTACACAGGGTGACATTGAGGTGGAAAGTGAGCTGGTTTTTAAATTAGCTGCTCATGCATTGCAGGTAAGACTCTTAGATTTAAAACATGAGATGTTCAGTGTTATGTATTAAATATTGAATACACATACTGAAAGTGTTTTGTTTTACAGGAATCTAAAGGAGACTATACAAGGTTTGTGCTATTTTTTTTTTTCCACACTTATTTACCACAAAGTTTGTGAAATTAGAAAATGTCTATTTTAAGACTTTAATGTCACTTTGTACTGTCAAGTGTTGAGATAAAGCAAACTGGCTGTACAGTGTCAGGCAGTACAGTGACTCAGTGAATCCAAGATATGCCAAAAGACATTAATGTTTTTTTAATTGAGAAACAAGGTCAGGATGAGATTAGAGTCATGTAATGATGAAAGTCCATTTTTTATAATAGGATCAGAAAAGTTCGACAACCTCTGTATTAAAGGAATAGTTAATCCCAAAAAAGTTCTAAGTCAGCATTTACTCAGAATCACATCTTTTTAAACTTGCGCTATATTGCCAGTATTGGGACACCCCCTTCTAATAAAAAGGTTTGACTACTTTAGTCATTTCCATGAGAACAAATCTTAATGTTTAAGCATATAATAATATTCTGGGAAATTGTGTGCTTCTAATTATAGAGCAACAGTTTGGACAGCACTCAAAAAGGTTCATATAGAATTATTGATTCAGTCAGTGTGGAAGAACTTGACTGGTCTGCATAAAGCAAAGTCCTAATCCCAGCTGAACACCTCTGGTGTGACTTTAAATGCAGACCTTGAGGCAAAAACTCATCGCCAAACACCAATGACTTGTATGTATGATTACACTCAATTTAGCCACTTCCAAAACTGGTGCAACAGAGATGGAAATACAATTTTTAAATACATGAATCATGTTTTCATCTTTGTTGCCACAGTTTTGGAAGTGCCTTTTTCTGTTCTAAAGAAGGGGGTGTCCCAATACTTTTGTCCATATAGTGTAGCCTATGTACAAGTCATTGGTGTTTGGTGATGAGTTTTTGGCTCAAGGTCTGCATTTAAAGTCACACCAGAGGTGTTAAACTGAGATTAGGTCTAGGCTTTGTGCAGAACAGTCGAGTTCTTCCACACTGACTGTAGCAATCATTTCATGAACTTTGCCTTATACACAAAGGGATTGTCATGTTAGAATAGAAAAGGGTTGTGTCCAAACTGTTGCTATAAAAATAGAAGCACACACTTCCCTAGAATATCATTACATGCTTAAACATTAAGATTTGTACTCATGGAAATTACTAAAGTAGTCAAACCTGTTCATTAAAATGGGGTGTCCCAATACTTTTGGTAATTATAGTGTATATGACGTTCTTTTTGCTGTCTTACTGTACATAGGAGTTATTTCGTAGCATATTTAAGCTGCTGTTTTACAAACAGAGAAAAAAGAGCTTGATTCTGGCTTTCAAAAGAACTAAAAAGCACCATAAAAGTTGTCAATGTGATTTGCGTGCTATGTTCAAGTCTTCTATATGATACAGCTTTTTATTTAAGCTGTTTTTCACTTACCTAAAGCAAACTTAACCTCTGCTAACATTCTTTCGTAAACTAAATATACAGTTGAAGTCAAAAGTTAACACCCCCTTTCAAAATCTGTAAAATTGTAATTATTTTTTCAAAATGAATTTTATTGTTTATTTAGTACTGACCTGAATAAGATATCTCACAAAATATATGTTTACATTTAGTCCACAAGAGAAAATAATAGTTGAATTTATAAAAATGACCCTGATCAAAAGTTTACATACACTTGATTCTTAATACTGTGTTGTTACCTGAATGATCCACAGCTGTGTGTTTTTGTTTAGTGATAGTTGTTCATGAGTCCCTTGTTTGTCCTGAACAGTTATACCGACTGCTGTTCTTCAGAAAAATCCTTTTGGGTCCCACAGATTATTTGGTTTTTCAGCACTTTTGTGTATTTGAACCCTTTTGAACACTGACTGTATGATTTTGAGATCCATCTTTTCACACTGAGGACAACTGAGGGACTCAAATGCAACTATTACAGAAGGTTCAAACGCTCACTGATGCTCCAGAAGGAAAAACCAGGCATTTAGAGCTGAGGTTGAAAACTTTTTGAATTTGAAGATCAGGGTCAATTTAACTTGTTTCGTCTTCTGGAAAACATGTAAGTATCTTCGGTAGCTTCTGAAGGGCAGTACTAAATGAAAAAATATATGATATTTAGGCAAAATAAGAAAAATGTACACATCATTCGGTTTAAAAGTTTTCACCCCCTGGCTCTTAATGCATCGTGTTTTCTTCTGAAGCATCGGTGAGCGTTTGAACTTTTTGTAATAGTTGCATATGAGTCAACAAAAAACACAGCTGTGGATCATTCAGGTAACAACACAGTATTAAGAATCAAGAGTATGTAAACTTTTGAACAGGGTAATTTTTATAAATTCAACTGTTATTTTCTCATGTGGACTTTATGTGCACATCTTTTATGTGAAGTGTCTTATTCAGGTCAGTACTAAATAAACACTATCATAATTTAGCAGATTCTGAAGTGTGGGGGGGGGGGTGTAAACTTTTGACCTCAACAGCATCTGTATGCAAAAGTATTTATTTATTGTCTAATTAATCATTCTATAAAAAACATAATGAACATTGTTAGATGCCTGCACCCTATTACTTGTCCAATTATGAATCAGTGTATGTTACAGTACGTCATGTGATAATGTGGTTATGTAACTTGAATCGTTATGCTACTGTAAAAACGTCAGTCGTTAAAACTCGCCGCATGTTGAAGTGTATTTGTGTTGTTTTTAGTGATGAAAACACCATAGCAGATCTGAAGAAGCTTCCAGCATTGCCCACTAAAGTCCTGAAGGAGCATCCATCTCTAGCATACTGGTAAAACATGTTTTTATACAACTATTTGAATAGAAAACGCCTGTGTAACATAATAAGATTCAGATTTAGTCATTTTTACGTTGAATCCCAATAATTTAAAATTTAAATTTAGTAAAAAATATATATTTTTTTATTATAAAGTGAATTGTTATAATTATTATATACATTTTATTCAGCAAGGATGCATCAAATTGATTAAAGATGACAGTAAAGAAATGTTTTGAAAAATTAAGCCTGTTTTCATTATTATTGATAATATATATGTTTCTTGATCAGCAAATCAGCGTATTATGATTTCTGAAGGATCATGTGACACTGAAGATTGGAGAATTGATGCTAAAAATTCAGCTTTAAATCAGAAAAATAAATTAAATTTAACAATATATTTAAATAGAAAACAGGTATTTTAAATTGTAATAATATTTCAGAATTTTTTCTGTAAAATAAATGCAGCCTTGGTAAACCTAAGCATTAAAATTGTGTACCGTAATCTGTATACTTTCTGAATATGAGTCCTAATGTCTTACATTACTTATTTTGCTTCTCATGAAAAAGTGTCTTGTTTTTATGAGTTTTAAATATATTATGAATTATAGTACCTATATGTATATTATACCTTTTAAAAAAAAAATGTGTCTCTGATATGTTGTTCTCACAGTCTAAAGCTGTTTAATTACTGCCAGCACTGATGTGTCATTTAAGGCAGCGGCAAAAACAGCCGTGAGATTTACATTGAGAGCCGATGAGTCAGTGATGCTGAAGCTGCATTTATAACCCTTTATGAGAGCTTTATGGCTGATGATCTGTGCTCTGCTGTCTTTATGCTGATGCGCTGAGGTTTGAGGGAGGCTTGGGAAATATGTCCTCTGTGGAGCGGGTTTCATCATCTTTCTCTTTTGCAGCGAGGAGCGTGTGATTGAGCACTACAAGCTGTTGAAAGGACTCTCCAGAGGACAGGCCATTGTGCAGTGAGTATTGGAAAAACAATGATTGGCCTCAAGGGGACGGCCCATTGGGGAACAACTGATTTATGATTGGCTGCTTAAATCATTCAAGCACACACCTCAGGCCTGATGTGTGCTGATACATACTTAAGGTGCTGTTAAACATCAATCCTAAGCAAACATGTAAGTGATGATTACGTCTGTTTCAGGTATTTGACACTGGTGGAGTCACTGCCCACATATGGAGTGCATTATTATGAAGTAAAGGTAAAAGCTATCCATAGATCGATTGCTGTACCCCCTTATGTGTCACCACTGAACTTTTTAATAATAATAATTTAATGTATATTAATTTCAGTATGTAAAATATCTATATCTAGCATTCCTATCTAACATTTCTAATATTTCTATATCTAAATCTCTGAAATCTAACATTTCTTTATCTAACATTTCTAATATTTCTATATCTAAAATCTATCTAACATTTCTTTATCTAACATTTCTACATCTAACATTTGTAAATCTAACATATCTATATCTTAAATTTCTATATCTAACATTTCTAATATTTCTATATCTAACATTTCTATACCTAACATTTTTATTTCTAACATATATATCTAACCTTTCTAACATTTCTATATCTAACATATCTATCTAGCATTTCTAACATATATATATATATATATATATATATATATATCTAACATTTCTACATCTAACATTTCTACATCTAACATTTCTACATCTAACATTTCTACATCTAACATTTCTATAACTGACATATTTATCTAACAATTCTAAATGTAACATCTATGTAACATTTATATTTATAATGTTTCTATATCTAACATCTAACATTTCTATATCTAATGTTTCAATATCTAACATGTTTTATTTTAAATAATAAAAACGTTTTTCTTTTTATGGTTTTATTTTTAGTTAACTAATATGTAATAACCCTGCTTCAGAGATGCCAAAAATGCTTAAAATAATAATAAAAAAGAAAGAATTAATAAATTAATTTATTGTTTGTTAAAGTAAATTCATTACGTGGGAGTTTTTGTGCCTTTTTTGTGTCATTTTAAGGATTATGGGATTTCAGTCATTTTTGTTACTTTTAGTGGCATCTTGCCCCAAGCACTTAATTTCTGTTCGGGGATCTTACATAATTTTTTAGCTTTGACTAAATCCATTTGGCTTCAATTTTGAAATATCTCGGGTTACATTTTCTCATAAGGTGACATTTCAAGGTAATTACATAAATAACTACTGAGTAATATTAATTAACGCATTTATATGGAATTAGGTTTAGGGTTTGGTTTAGGGTTTGTTGTTGTAATTATGCATACTTTACTGCTATTGCTATGTGTACCTACGTCACTAAAATAAAATAAATATTTAGTAAGTAAAGATGCTTCCAGTCACTCAGGATGTTGATGTGTAACTAATAGAAAGGTCTTTCTTGTCTGGCAGGATAAACAAGGTATTCCATGGTGGCTGGGCATCAGCTATAAAGGCATAGGACAGTATGATCAACAAGATAAAGTAAAACCTCGAAAGGTACGTTCTGTTTTCCTGTCTATGTGCATTGGAGTACATATCTGTTATATAAACAGAATCATGAGTCATTGTACGCAGCTCAGTGTATCCTGTGAAATGAGGCTTACATTTCCCCAGATGAGACTTACAGCATGTCAGCACTTGCTCTCATAGTTTATTTGCACTTGAGGCTATGATGATATAGACATGAAATGTAACATTCAACACGTATAGTCTACATTACGTAAAACAGTGTGCTGATGTAACACACAGGAAAGAAAAACAACTGTTGTGCACTGTAAAAATATCAGCTTTTACTGTAAAAAAACATACTAGCAACATTTTAGGTTTTACGGATTTAATTTAAATTCACATTTAAAAAATTGTATTTCATTAACTAACATAATGCTAATATACTAACCTATTATTTAATATTTATCAATATATTAAAATATTAAATCAATATATTAAATAATCTATTATTTAATTTTTTTTTTGGAAACTGATATTTTTTTCAGGATTCTATGATCAATAAAAGGTTAAAAAGAGCAGCGTTTATTTAAAATAGAAAGGTTTTCTAATAAAATACACTACTGTTCAAAAGTTTGGGGTCACTAAATTTTTATTCTTTCTTTTTTTTGAAAGAAGTTAATACTTTTATTCACCAAGGGTTTGTTTTTATGTATTTTAAAGTATATTAAAAAAACAACAACATTATTTTATATTGTAATAACATTTTGCAATATTACTGTTTTTTTTCTGCATTCTTGATCAAATAAATGCAGCCTTGATGAGCATAAGAGACTTCTTTAAAAAACATTACAAGTCTTACTGATCCCACACTTTTGAGCGGCAGTGTAACTGACGAAAAAACAAAAACAAAGAAACATAATTATTTCAATGAAAAAAAAAAACATCAAATGTAACAGTTTTTCACTGTAAATTGTACGTTCTTTTTCACTTATTAAAAAAAAACAAAAAACAAAAACAACAACAACAACAACTGCGTTTTACTGTAAAATTAGATGAAATGTCCAAGTCAGTTTTTTAAGGTATGAAGTAGGGAAACTTACTGTTAACCAATTAATAGGTTTTTACTGTAGCATTTTACAGCCTTCCACTGTTAAAATCATTTTATAGTGTACCTGCGTGCAATGTGAATATTTGATATATTAAATATACAATATTAATTGGATACATACAATATTACATTTTTTCCTTTCCTCTGGATTCCATGTCTTTCCCCTGGACTTAGTTTTAATGATTAAATTACATTTTATTAATAAAAAAACATTTAATAAATTACCGACAATTTATTAAAAATTAACAAAAATTAAATGTTTAGGACCCAGTTTTTCTCCAACTTTATTTTTACCAAGTGTGTTTTATGTTTTTATTTTTTACATTTTCTGGTTTTATTTAATTTTAATAATCAAAAAGCATGTTAAATCAATTTAATTCATTAAAAACAATGTAAGAATGTATTCAATTTGTACATAATAGGGCCAAAAATAGGGCCCTGTGAAATATTTTTCAAATGTATAAATGTATTTTCAGAGATCTGTTTTGTATATTTTTCTGTTAATCAAACAAAGTCATAAAACATTACCAATGTAATTAATATTTTCAGCAAGTGAAAATAAACTTTAAATAAACTTTCTTTTTGGCAAACAAAGAGCTGTACAACAGAGGTTAACACTAATTACACTGCAAAAAAATTGTTTCTTGTTTCCAGCCAAAATATCTAAAAAGTCTTAAATCAAGAAGGATTTTCTAAACAAGTAAAAATTGTCTTGTTTTCAGAAAAAAATAGTCAAAATTAAGTGAGTTTTTGCTTAGAACAAGCAAAATAATCTGCCAATGGGGTAAGCAAAAAAAATCTTATTTCAGAAACAGAAAACAAGATGTAAATGTAAGTGTAAGATTATTTAATTGTTTCAACCAAAAACGCACTTAATTTTGACTTTTTTTTTCTGAAAACAAGACAATTTTTACGTGTCTAGAAAATCCTTCATCATTTAAGAATTTTTTTATATTTTGGCTGGAAACAAGACAAAAAAATCTATGTAAAAACATATTTTTTGCAGTGTAATATTAGTGTTAGTATTACTCTGAGAAGCACATTCTGTATAGTAATGTATTTTTGTCACAATTTCTTCAAGTTAAACCAAACTTTTACTTTGACTGGATGCTGAAAAGCAGTGTTACCAATTTGAAAAGATTATTTTTTAACAGAAAACAAGATTATTTTTCTTACCCCATTGGCAGATTCTTTTAATTGTTTCAAACAAAAACGCACTTAATTTTGACTTGGTTTTTTTTTTTAATTTTTACTCGTCTAGAAAATCCTTCTTGATTTAAGAATTTTTAGATATTTTGGCTGGAAACAAGCATTTTTACAGTGTAATATTAGTTCATTCTGTATAGTAATATATTTTTGTCACAATTTATTCAAGTTAAACCAAACTTTTACTTTGACTGGATGCTGTGAAGCAGTGTTGCCAAGTCTGCAGATTTAACACAGAATTGGGCTAGTTTTACAGACCTTGTGCATCAGAGAAACAAGTCTGCAGCCATTTGTTAACAAAAGTTCGAAGTGGATGTTCATAGACAGGGAAGATTTTAAAACAAATTTGTACAACATTATCTTCACACTTTGGAAATTCAAAAACAGGAAAAAAGTCAAAATTAAGTGAGTTTTTTGCTTAGAACAAGCTAAATAATCTGCCAATGGGGTAAGAAAAAAATCTTACTTCAAATAGAAAACAAGATTACTTTTCTTACCCCATTGGCAGATTATTTTAATTGTTTCAAGCAAAACCGTATTTAATTTTGACTTGTTTTTTCTGAAGTTTTACTCCTGTAGAAAATCCTTCTAGATATTTTGGCTGGAAACAAGACAAAAAAATCTAAGTAAGAAAAGTATTTTTTGCAGTGCAATATTAGTGTTAGTATTACATTGAGAAGTGCATTCTATATAGTAATGCATTTTTGTCACAATTTCATCAAATTAAACCAAACTTATTTTGACTGGATGCTGTGAAGCAGTGTTGCCAAGTCTGCAGATTTAACACGGAATTGGGCTAGTTTTACAGACCTTTTGCATCAGAGAAACAAATCTGCTGCCATTTTTTTAACAAAAGATGGAAGTGGATGTTAGTAGACAGGGAAGATTTTAAAACAAATTCGTACAGCCTTACCTTCACATTTTGGAATTCAAAAACAGAAAGACACAAGACAACAAGCACATGCTGAAAAGGGGTAGAGCCACATAAGGTCTACATTGTTGCATTATTATTATTTTTTTATCCACAGGTTAAAGCATTATTTTGATGTAGGGGACAGTTATGAAAAAAAACAAAAATGGTTTTGAGCTACTTTGGGCTGGTTTTGTATCGCAGACCTGGCAACCCTATGGTAAAGACCTTTGAGTTTCTGTGTGTTTCTGATGGTAGTTTTTCTCGAATAAAACAGTAAAATACTCATGAAGTGGCACTCAGAGCAGCTCTGGAGATGAAGTTTGTGTGGTCATGGTTCATGTTTTTACAATAGTGGGACTGCAGAGGCTGAAAACAGTAAACTCCATTTCTGCAGTTCAGTTCAGTTCTAGACGAGTAAAAGTTATTGTCTTGTTTTCAGAAAAAAAACAAGTCAAAATTAAGTGAGTTTTTGCTTAGAACAAGCTAAATAATCTGCCAGTGGGGTAAGCAAAAAAATCTTATTTCAAACAGAAAACAAGATTATTTTTCTTACCCCATTGGCAGATTATTTTAATTGTTTCAAACAAAAATGCACTTAATTCTGATTTATCTAAAAGTTCTTAAATCAAGAAGGATTTTCTAGACATTTTGACTGGAAACAAAACAGGAAATCTAAGTAAGAAAAGCATTTTTTTTTCAGTGTAATATTAGTGTTAGTGTTACATTGAGAAGTGCATTCTGTATAGTAATGTATTTTTGTCACAATTTCTTCAAGTTAAACTAAACTTTTACTTTGACTGGAATGCTGTGAAGCAGTGTTGCCAAGTCTGCAGATTTAACACAGAATTGGGCTAGTTTTTTTTTAAGCCTGCAGTCATTTGTTAACTAAAGTTTGAAGTGAATGTCAGTAGACAGGAAAGAGTTTGAAACAAATTCGTACCTTCACACTTTGGAAATTCAAAAACAGGAAGACACAAGACAACAAGCACATGCTGAAAAGGGACAGAGCTACATAAGGTCTACACTGTCACATTATTTTTTTAGTCCACAGGTTAAAGCATTATTTTGATGTAGGGGACAGTTTTTGAAAAAAAACAAAAAACGTTTTTGAGCTACTTTAGGCTAGTTTTGTTTCGCAGACCTGGCAACCCTATGGTAAAGACCTTTGAGTTTCTCTGTGTATCTGTCAGTGGTTTTACTCCAATAAAACATTAAAATGCTCATGAAGTGGCTCTCAGAGCAGCTCTGGAGATGAAGTTTGTGTATTGTGCATGCATCCTGTCCTTAGTGGGATTGTAAAGGCTGAAAACCGTAAACTCCATTTGACATAGCGAAACTTCTAGTGCCCGAAAATCATCGTAGAGAGATTGTGGCTATAATATTACACAGTTTTAAACAATACATCACAAACACATGGGATTATGAACCGAACAACTGCTTTAGGATTTTTCATCTGGGCTAGAACAGGTGGAGCAGTGACCTAGCCTGAGTGAGAGCGATCCACCCTGGGTTTAGTTGAGTTTCAAAGCAGGGAGGAGAGCCTGATGCTCTGGTATCTGACTGATGTCATGAGCAGCAAGGCTGGGCCAAGACTGCGTGCCTGAGCTCCTGTAGGAAACCTGATGAGACAAGTCAGGAACCGCGAGTAAAGACGACTTCAGCAGAGTAGACGATAACATAATGAAGAAGCTCAGGATTTGATTAACATCGTTTAACCTTCCGAACCACCGGTAAGAGGCTCTAAAAGCTGGATAATTCGATTTCACACATGAAGTCTTGAGAGAGTTTGTTCTTGTCGGTAACTTGCAGACGCCTCTGCTGAAATGTTGTGATAGTGTAAGTGTTTATACTGTATTTTATCATGTTTAGACATTTTTTTTCTTTAGCAGCTTTAAACCTAATGGCCCGGTTTCACAGACAAGGTTTAAGCCTAGTCCTAGACTAAAATGTAAGTCTGAGCTGTTTGAACTGAAAGAAACTTGCACTGACTGATCTTAAAATATATCGGTGTCTATGTTTTGTCTCAAGATGCACACCAGTAATGTTTTTTTCTAAGCATGTTTATAAAAATTACTTAAATATCCTAATTGAACTATCTGCTAATCCTGGCTTAGTCTAAGCCCTGTTGTGAAACCGGGCCATAATGTTTAATTGTACACTGCAATAAAAGGCTTGTCTTACTTAATATTTTTTGTATTGTTTCTAGTAAAAATATCAAAAAAAATTCTTAAATTGAGATTAATTTACTAAATAAGCAAAATGACGCAAGATATTTATCTAGTAAACGCATCCCAGTTTAAGAATTTTTTGATATTTTGACTAGAAACAAGACAAAAATATTAAGTTTGACAAATCTTTTTTGCAGTGTAGAATAACCATAAAAAATAGGCTTATTGTTCAATGTCTAAATTAAAGTATCTTTCAAAGGTTTGGGGTAAAAAAATTATTAAGAAGAAGTATTAAAGAAATTAGAACTTCTTATTCGGTAAGGATGCATTAAATTGATCAAAAGTGACTAAAGATTCCTATTATAAATATAAATATAAAGCAGCGCAACTGTTTTCAACATTGACATTAATAATAATGTTTCTTGAGCAGCAAATCAGCATATTAGAATGATATTTGAGCATCATGTGAATTCAGCTTTGACTTACAAAAATAAATTATATTTTAAAATAAATTGACTTCGAAAACAGTTATTTTAAATTGCAAAAATATTTCAGAATTTTACACTTTTACTGTATTTTTGATTACATAAATGCAGCCTTGGTGAACATAAGAGACCTAATTTAAAAATGTTTTCATAATTATATAAATCTTTCCAATCCCAAACTTTTGAATGACAGCAATATGCATATTCAATATGACTGAATCAATTTAAATATGAATGCATTTTTAATAACAGTTTTAATATTTCACTCAAAAATGAAAATTCATTGTAGTTAACCATTATGTCATTCTTATATGCTGTACAGACAATTTGCTAAAATCATAAGTGAATATAATTGTTGTGGTTACATGCAGTACAGCAGCGGTTGCCAGGTTGACATGTAGTGAGTCATTTTGCAGTGAGGTGTAGTCAGTGAAGCATCTGAACATAATGTGAGCTCTAGAGATCAGCCCATCTGTTTGAACAAGTGAAACTATCTCTCACATGTTGTTCTTTTTTTTTCGCATTAGCTCTTCCAGTGGAAGCAGTTGGAGAACTTGTACTTCAGAGAGAAGAAGTTTGCTGTGGAGGTGAATGACCCTCACAGGTGAGGAGAAATCTTGGATATCTCTGTGTGTGTGAGTTTTAGAGTTGGTTTCCACCTTATATAAAGTACTGTTCAATAGTTTGTGGTCGGGAAGAATTTTTAATGTTGAAAGAAGTGTCTTCTGCTCACTAAGGCTGCATTTGTTTAAGCAAAAAACAATAATATTGTGAAATATTATTCTAATTTAATTTAAAATAACTCTTATATTTAAATATATTTAAAATGTAGTTTCTTTTTGTGATTTAGAGCTGAATACTCTAAATCTCCAGTCTTTAGTGTCACATGATCCTTAAGAAATCATTATAATATTCTGCGTTTAAAGCGGTTGTGCTGCTTCATATTATTGTGGAAACCATCATTTTTTTTCAGTGTTTTTCTATTCTTTGATGAATGGAAAGTTCCAAAGAACAACATTTATTTCTGAAACAATGAATTTACTTTTTGTTTTTTATGTATCCTTGTTAATTTATTGTAACCCTGCTGAATAAAAGTATTAATTTATTAAAAAGAAAATCGTACTGACCCCAAACCTTTGGAATGGCAGTTTAAATCTATTGCTCTCAAATCCTAAATCTTAAATATGTTAATATAAATGAACAATGAATTTAAAATTGTTTAATATATGTGACCCTGGACCACA
Source organism: Garra rufa (assembly GCF_049309525.1). Taxonomy (NCBI): domain Eukaryota; kingdom Metazoa; phylum Chordata; class Actinopteri; order Cypriniformes; family Cyprinidae; genus Garra; species Garra rufa. Next base: position 11,317,742 of record NC_133378.1, read on the forward strand.
ATATTTGTAGCAATATCCAAAAATGCATTGTATGGGTCAAAATTATCGATTTTTCTTTGCCAAAAATCATAAGGGATATTAAGTAAAGATCATGTTCCATAAAGAACATTTTTAAATACATGTATCTCAGCCAAATATTGTCCTATCCTAACAATCCATACATCAATGGAACACTATTTATTGAGCTTTTAGATGATGTATTAATTTCAAATATTTAAAAAAAAAAGACCCTTATGACTGTTTTTTGGTCCAGGGTCACATATAATATTTTAGACGTGATTAATCATGATTAATTGATTTAACAGATTAGTAACTCTGAAAATATGTCTTATTATGCAATGTATTAGTCGCTATTTTCTACAGAGTGTGAATGTGAGTGTTTTTTTCAGTTTCCTCTGTGAATGTGTTCCTGTGACCATGCTGTGTGTGTGTGTCTGCATGCAGGCGAACAGTGACTAAACGCACGTTTGGCCAGACAGGGCTGGTGATCCACACTTGGTATGCCAGTCACTCATTGATCAAAACCATCTGGGTCATGGCCATCAGCCAACACCAGTTCTACCTGAACAGAAAACAGAGCAAAGTAAGTCACCGTACTTTACACACAAGACTGATGTATAAGTACATATAAGTTTATAAGTACAGATTCATATGGATTGATGATATTCAAAACCAAAAAGGTACATCAGGTGTTACACCATTCCAGAATTATGAAACATTTCCTGTTCTTAATAACAGTCACTCTACACCCACTGTCTTCTGGCAGAGCAGAGGTGTGTGTGTGTTTCATAAATATTCATGCTTTCAGGTTGTATCCTTTTTCATCTAGAACAAAAATCTGGAATTGTCAAAAACAAACACTTCTGTAACCCACAGAAAAAAGGGGTAAAATGAATTTAACCCCTTAAGTGCCACCGGTGGGCCAGTTGACGCTCTTTTGTTTGTGCACACCAGGTTTTTCAGCAAGTTTGATGATGTGGATCATTTAAATGCCTATATAAGTAGATTTTATAGGGTTAACCGACGACACCAGCCCCGAGTTCCTACACCTCCGGCGACCGGAGATACGGACCCCCAAACTTCAAATTAGACCGGCTTTAACTCGGCCAAAACGCGGACAATCTCCACTAAATTTGGATCAGTGTTAGGCCTCTGGCAGTCCTACCCGACGGCACCCGCCCCAAGTCACTGCTCCCCCAGGGGCCCGACATACAGACCCCCTAGTTTCAGGGACCAAATCCCTGAGCCCTCTTCGACCCTCTTCGACCCATCCTGAGTCCCTACTCCCCCGGGGGCCAAAGATAGAGCCCCCCAAAGTCCAAAACTACAAATTTTGAATCAAGCCCAAACTGCACCAAGCTCAGGGTAAAAATTAGACCTCTGGGATAGACCTACCCAACAACACCTTTCCTGAGTCCCTACACCTCTGGAGACCGGAGATACGGACCCCGAGAGATACAGACCCCCAAACTTCAAACCTTTTTGTCCCCGAAAAGCGTTCATCAACAACATCATCGATGTAGATTTTGAACGCTTAAAAGGTGGTCCCAATTTGAACTGCTATAGAACGCCAACTCCAAGGCTTAGAGACTCCAAACTCAGGTCAATCGTAGATCTCTACGGCTCCTATCCGATGACACCTGCCCCGAGTTCCTACACCTCCGGGGACTGGAGATACGGACCCCAAAACTTCAAACTTTTTGTCCCCGAAAAGCATTCATCAACAACATCATTGACGTAGATTTTGAATGCTTAAAAGGTAGTCCAAATTTGAACCGCTATAGAACGCCAACTCCGAAGTTTAGAGACTCCAAACTCAAGACCTCCAAGTCTTCTATCCAAAGACACCTGCCCCAAGTCCCTACTCCTCCGGAAACTGGAGATACGGACCCCCAAACTTCAAACTTTTTATCCCAGAAAAGTGTTCATCAACAACATAATCAACATGGATTTTGAATGCTTAAAATGTTGTCCAAATTTAAATCGCTATAAAATGCCAACAATAGGGCCTAGAGACGCCAACCTTGGGTCTCTTGTAGACCTCCACGGCTCCTATCCGACGACACCTGCCCCGAGTTCCTACACCTCCGGTACTGGAGATATGGACCCCCAAACTTCAAACTTTTTGTTCCCGAAAAGCTTTTAACAACAACATCATCGACAAAGATTTTGAACACTTAAAAGGTGGTCCAACTTTGAACCACTATAGAACACCAACGCGGGGCCTAGAGATGCCAAACTCAGGTGAATCGCAGACCTCCACAGCTCCTATCTGACAACACCTGCCCGAGTACCTACACCTCCGGGGACTGAAGATACGGACCCCCAAACTTTAAACTTTTTGTCCCCGAAAAGCGTTCATCAAAAACATCATCTACGTAGATTTTGAATGCTTAAAAGTTGGTTCTAATTTGAACCACTATAGAACGCCAACACCGGGGCCTAGAGACGCCGATCTCGGGTCACTCGTAGAGCTCCAATGCTCCTACCCGACTACACCTGCCCCAAGTCCCTACACCTCCAGGGACCGGAGATACAGACCCCCAAACTTCTAATTTTTTTGCCCCCGAAAAGCAGAGGTGAGGCCAAGTCATTGATTTGCAAGTCACAAGTAAGTCTCGAGTCTTTGCATTCAAGTCTCGAGTCACGTCCCGAGTCAAGACAGACAAGTCTCAAGTCAAGTCCTAAGTCAAGATGGGCAAGTCCAAGTCGAGTTGCAAGTCCTCGACTTTAAGCTTCAAGTCCTAAACAAGTCATAGTGCTTTTTGTCCAAATTATTGTCTCTGTATTAATTACTACAGTAAATTCAAAGTCAATAATAGTCTATAGTTGGTATAATTATAAAAGATAGGCTATAATAATTAGTGGTGTTTCATTGAGGAATTAATCATTGTTTGTGAACAAATATAGGCCTAATTGAGTGAATAATTTATTTTAAGTGCACTGTTTTTTTAGAAGGTAGGCCATAAAGACTTGCCGAGTCAAAGGGTTCAAGTCCAAGTCAAGTCTCGAGTCATTGCTGTCAAAATCTAAGTTGAGTCGCAAGTCTTCTTTGATTATGTCAAGTCAAATCACAAGTCATCAAATTTGAGACTCAAGTCCGAGTCAAGTCTCAAGTCATGCGACTCGAGTCCACAACTCTGCCGAAAAGTGTTTATCAACAACATCATCAACGTAGATTTTAAACACTTAAAAGGTGGTCCAACTTTGAACCGCTATAGAACGCCAACGCCGGGGCCTAGAGACTCCAAACAGGTTGATCGTAGACCTCCACGGCTCCTATCCGATGACACATGCCCTGAGTCCCTACACCTCCCTAATATATTCATATTTTTTCTATCAATTAACAGGCAAAAATCACCACAGCAAGAAGTTTAGGAGACATCGCGGCTGACCTGACAGAGAACGGAGCCTCAAAGATGAGCAAACTTAGCGCAGGAGTGAAAAATCAGCTTATCATGGCCAGTAACGGAAGTCTGGTTTCAACAGGTACATGAGCTCTGATCCTCAGAATAGTTCAGCAGTATTTGATAGTTGAGTCAGCCTTTGTTTATTCACATGTCAACATACATCCACAGATATCCGTTCACATACAGTATTTAGCGTTAATGAGCTGCTCAGATGGCTTCTTTTCCTTTAATTTGTGTTGCTTCCTCTCAAGCCTTTATAATTCCTTTAGAATTGTAGGCCTAACAAAATGTCATTGAAGTTCATTGTACTTTAAATAGTCGTTACGGGAGCTTTTTTTATTACCTGTCATAATGAATGCATGCATTATTTTATTTCACAGGTTCAGCTGACTCTGAAATGAACGACGACCAGAAAAAAGAGAAACTTGCCGAGCTGAGAAAGAAAGAGAGAGAGATCCAGGATGTACTATGCCAAAAGCTGACAGAGCTGAAGGAAATATGCCTGCGAGAAGCTGTAAGTGCAAACAACTGAACTATTTTTTACTTTTTGGCTGTTATGATCATGTGTTATGATGAGAATGAACTTACACTGCTGTTCAAAAGATCAGTAAGTGTTTAATGTTTTTGTAAAAGAAGTCTTTTCTTCTCATCAAGGCTGCGTTTATTTGATTAAAAATACAGAAAAATACAGAAATATTATTGCAATTTAAAATAGTGGTTTTCTATTTTAATATAGTTTAAAGTAGAATTTTTACCTGTGATACAAAGCTGAATTTTGAGCATCATTACTCCATTCCAAATCATTATAATATGCTGATTTATTATTAATGTTGGAAACAATTCTGCTGCTTAATATTTATTTTGGAACCTGTGATACTTTTTTTCAGGATTCTTTGATGACTAAAACATTACATTTATTTAAAATAGACATAAAATAAAATATTAAAATATTAATTTCCTTGTTTAAAACAAATTAATTTATTTTATTCAGAGAGGATGTTAAATTTACAAAAAGTGATAGTAAAGACTTATTATTGTTAGAAAAGATTTCTATTTTGAATAAATGCTGTACTTTTTTTACTTTTTATTCATCAAAAAATCCTGAAAAAAGTATCACAGGTTCCAAAAGAATATTAAGCGCACAACTGTTTCCAACATTGGTGATAAATCAGCATATTAGAATGATTTCTGAAGGACACTAAAGACTGGAGTAATGATGAAGAAAAATCAGCTTTGCTTCACAGAAAAAAATAAAAAAAAATAAAAAAAAATAATATATATATATATAAAACTCTCATTTTAAATTGCAATAATATTTCATAATATTACTTTTTTCCTCTATTTTTGATCAAATAAATGCAACTTTTGAATGTCAGCATTTATTTTAGACAAATCTTGTTTGATTGTATTTTTCTTTTTAAAGAAATTAATATTTTTATGCAGCAGAGATGCATTAAATCGGTAGAAAGTGATAGTAAAGACATGTATAATGTTATATTTCAATGCATCATTTTCTATTTTCTTTCTTTCTATTATTCATAATACAATGATTTATTCCAATGCTATCAAAGGAATAAATTACATTTCTAAATATATTACAATAAAAACAGTTCTTTTAAATTGTAATAATTTTTACTATAATAAAAATCTTAAAGACCCCAAACATTTGATGTGATTTGAATGCGATTTTGCATCTCACATTTTCATTATTCTCATTATATATCAAATTTTTTGCCATTGCATTAATGAGAATGAAATCATATTGGCCCTAATTTCATTTTCTTTATGCAAATTATTTATTATTTTTGTCTTCTAATCTAGAGGTGAAATATGACCTACGCATGTTCTTCGTGTCTTTCACCCATTTACAGCATGTTTTATCTGTTTTCAGGAACTCACTGGCAAACTCCCAAAAGAGTATCCTCTCATCAAAGGCGAAACCCCTCCTCATGTTCGGAGGAGAGTGGGGACGGCCTTCAAATTGGATGACCTTTTCCCATATAATGAGGTTAGTGTGAAACACTGCCACACAACAATGCTGCCAAGTAGAGAACTGAATAATATATCAGACACTGGGGGTTTGGCTCTATTGCTATGAGGCTGTCCTGAGCTGGTCATATGCCAACAAGCCATTTTTAGCTCACGTGTGTCAGTATGTCGAATGACTGATCTTCCTCTAGCATTCGTCCATTATCACCTGTAGGATTGTAGCTGCCAAATAATCTGGCCTTGTATTGGAGATCAGTCTTGAAAAACAGCCACTTGTTTTGGACAAAGAATTCTGCTTATCGATTGGTGGTTTCAACCACAGATTTTAATCGAGAACAAACCTAGGATATGTTTGTTTTAGGTTGTGGTCTTAAAGACCAAATGAGATCATGAAGGGACCAAATGAAATCATTTTATGGGTTATGATTCATCTGTATTAGCTTTGAGGCAATGTACATGCTATTATACTTGGAAAAGTTGACATTTTGTGCATTTTGGAAAATAGACAACAGATATTGATGACGCTTTTCACTTGTACCGACAGGCATGTTTACATTTGTAGACAGATTTATGAATAGAATACAAAATAGTCGACATTGTTTTGAATAACAATTTTTCTTCCCAGGATCCATACCTCAGAAATTTGGAGAGCCGCTTTGCGTTGCAGCAGAAAATCGTGGAGGCGGCCAAGAAGCTCGCTGCTGAGCCTGACATCTCTAAATTAGTGAGGAAAAAAAGGAGGAGGAACTGTCTGGATGCCATGCAAAAGCTGCAGGAGATCGAAGATGAAATGAACCAATACAGACTGAAGAAAGGACAAAAACCCACACAGAGAGCTTCTGTGATCATAGCCGGTATGTCAGATGTTTGCTGAAGTGGCTCATCGCAGGTCAAGGACACCCTGTCAATTATAAAAACAACTAGTTTTATTTAGTGAATATACATATGTTACATTAGGCTATGTGTTGATTTAGTGTGATTAATTATGAAAATAGGGCATAATCAATCAAATTACAATATATGCAATTGATTAATTTGATTAATCAATAATCATGAATTAATTCATGTAGTGTTTCATTAATATAACATAGTTTCTCTATCTTCCATAGATGAACTGGCTCAGTCTGAGTGCAGCTCCCTGTGTGATAGTCTTCCTCTTGATGACGGTAATGACATCAATTATGAAACCACTATCAGCTCTCTGCTTATGTAATTAAGATTTATTGCAACTCACTACCTCACTTACAGTGCTTCTCCCACAGCATTGTTCCCTAATGTAGGCACTGAGTCATGCACATTAACACACTCATAATAGATCATTTATCATGCAGAACCACCAATGAATTTATATAGTGTTATTTGAACTGGATGCAATCAAATGTAGCAGAGCAGAAAACACAGCAGTCAAAAACCATATTTGTGTCTTCAGAAGATGATGGCCAGAGGCCGCGTTCCCGCTCCGTCCAGTGTTCCCCGTGTCTCAGTCCACCTCTGTCAGTGTCCTCAACCAGCGACACACACCACGACAGAGCTCTTAACAGGTGTGAACATTTTTTTGTCTTTTGATTTCTGGGTAAAACATTATGCAGACATGTTCTTGACAGGTTTCATAAGATTCAACATCTGAGCTTTCGGTTTAGCCATCACTGAACATTGCTCTTTTAACAGAAGTGTTCTTTTGTCTGTTTGAATTCAGATTAGATCATGAGGTTCAAGGGCCAGGACATTATTACACTCCCCGAGAGGTGTTCTCTGCCCAAAGCAGTCCCTGTAAAACTTTACCCAGAATGCCGAAGGACCCCCGCAGCTTACCACAAACCCCTGTCATGCCCCGTAACGCCTACAGCAGCAGCCAACTCAGGTGAGTTGACTTGGTCCATTAAAACCACTCAAAAAAATCTCTCACAACCACCGACAACACCCTAGAATTGTGGTGGCGATGCAATGCAAACACAGTTTCATTAAAAAAGTTAAAAGTCTTGATAGTTTTGTGCCTTTATGTTTCTAATTGTTTATTCAGTGCACTATTTATTGTGTTCTGTAGGTCGGAAGGACACATCCGTGCTTTCCGGCATCGCAGTGGCAGTTTGGAGTCCCAGTCGCAACTTCACTCTCACTGCGCAAACAAGTCTGCCTTCCCGCTGTCTCCCTCCCGTCGTAGCAACAGCACTGAGGTGTTGGACGATTGCTCGTCCTATAACAGCATGTCCAGCATGGACTACTGCCTCCCCTGCTCAGCCACTCCTCCTTACCGCACACTGGATTCGCAATCTCACGACTACCGGCTCCACCGCAAAGTGGAGATCTACGGCAATACGGGAAGCATGCCCAACTTGGTCCCTCAAAACTCCAGCTGTTACGGCTACCAGCAGAATCACTACAACCCGTCTGCATACTACATGACTGGTTATCCCGGCTACGATTATGAGCCTTGTTCTAATGGAGCTTATGTTTATGAGAGTGAACTCGAGGGTCACTATAACATCAACCCCACTTACCCAGCACATGGTTACCAGGGTCGTAGTCGGAACAGGCATTATGGAATAGAGGGGTCGGATAATTTGTCACAGAATCCATATGCCACCGTGAGGCCCCCTAGAGGAAGACAGGGACCCTTAAATGAAGTGTTGACAAAGAACATGTACAAGGCTTTGGTGGCAGAGCATTTGAAGGGCTGGTACAATCGCAGTGCTGGGCACAGGGACCCAGGTACATATCAGCTGGTGTACACCTACAAATATGATCGAGGTTCTCAGCACAGTCTGGGCTACCAGACACTGCCTGCACCCTTCAGCCACTCAAGTCGGACCAACTCATTCTCCTCAGGTAAGTACAGTTCATCAAACATACACTGCAGACTAAAAATCAATCATATGGGCAATAAATTGCCCGGTTCTGGTGCAGGGCCACACTAAGCAGTTGTTGGGCTTAGTACAAACCATTCATCATGAGCTCCTTGGCTGAAATAGTGTTCTCAAGTGATCTGGATCCTTCTTGATCCAGTCAGGGCTACCCTCAAGCCAAAAGTTCCAGTTGTCCCCTGTTTTTGGTGGCCCTGTTCTAGTATGACCAAAATGATTACTTACAAACTCAAAAACTCAACTGACAAAATGCCAAGTCCTGGCGGTCTGGATCACCTTTAAGCCGAATGGTCCAGTTGCCCCCCTTTTTGGTGGCCCTGTTCTAGTATGTTTGAAACGATTACTTCTAAACTCAAGAACTCAACTGCAAAATGATATCAGTGCCACTGTAGGCAATTGTTGGGACCAGTATAAATCATTATTTATGGGCCCCTTGGCTGAAATAATGTTCCCAAGTTGCCTAGATCCTTCTCAATCCAGTCAGTGGTGGCCCTGTTTTAGTATAACTGAGCCAATTACTTCCAAACTCAACAGACAAAATGCCAAGTTCTGGTACAGGGCCACAGTAAGCAATTTTGGGCCAAACCATTCATCATAGGCCCATGAATTAGAGTGGTCCAGGCCACTTTGACTTGGGCCAGTTAGTAGAATATCAAAACTGGATTATCAAAATAAAGCTTACACTTTTAATGACATTTAATTTAACATTACTTACCATATCAACCTCTCTTCCTCACAAGTGTCATCTACTGCCAGTGGAGGGGGAAACTGGCAAAATCATTTAGCCGTGGGTCTGACTGACAGTGAACTACCAGACGGTCCTTTGAGTGCTGGGGCTTACAGTCCTTCATACAGTCGCAGTCCTACACACAACAGGTGAGTTTAAAAAAAAAAACAGTTCTTTTGAAGACCTGTGTGAGGCTACTTTGGACAAGACACACAAACCAGCCATTTAGGTGTATTCACAATAGTTATATTCATCAGTTCATTGCATTTTGATATGCATATGTGTTTATGGATGCTGGATTAGGCACTCCATGCTGAATATCTTCAAACTCAGCCTCTACCTAGTGCAGGTTTATCAAGTCCTGCTCCTGAAGGACCATCTTCTTATAGAGTTAAGCTTTAACCTGCTAAAACACACCCGCCTGGAAGATTTTAGTAATTCTGACACTTTGAGTAACAGGTTCAGGTGTTTTTAATTAGCGCTAAAGCTAAGCTCTACAGGTTTGTGGTCTTCCAGGACCAGGAAGGACCAGGACGTTTCTGTGACTTTTGACTGGCGTTCTGCAGGTGACTTCACTGTGAATGTCAAATTCAATCTGAGACAAATTACAATGAGGCTTTAGAGACTGTTATGTCATAATGGCTTAAGGCAAGAAATGTCCATTCCTGCTCCTGGAGGGTGTTCAGCTTCAAAACACCCACCTGGAAGTTTCAAGTGTTTCTCAAGACCTTGATGAACTGGTTCAGGTGTGTTTAATTAGAGCTGGAACTAAATTCAGGATAATGGCCCTCCAGGAAAAGGATTTGACACCCTGGCTCAAGGCACTAGGTAACAGCTAATGTTTACAACATGTTGTGTTTTGACCTCCAGACATTAATGGTAAGGCTTCTATCTTAACTGAGGTCTGCTGTATCAGTATTAGGTCATAGTGAAGTAATTTTGTGTATTAGTTTCCAGTTGTTGCACTTAAAAAAAAAATCAAACAATTTAAAACAAAAAGTAAAACAAAGAGATCAAACAAATAATGCAAACAAAATAAAATAAAAATGATCAGACAAAATAAAACAATAAAACAGTAGGAGATTGAACAAATAATGCAAAACATAATGAAAAATAAGAACAAAAACTGATCAAACAAAATAAAACAAATAATGAAACAGACAAATATCAAACAAATAATACAAATGAAATGGAAAGTAAAACAAAAAAATTATTAAAAAAAAGAATGAAACAAATGATAAAACTGAAAGAGATTAAACAAATAATGCAAACAAAGTGAAAAATTAAAACAAAAATGTATTAAACCAAATGAATAATAAAGACAAATATCAAACAAATAAAAATAAATACAATAAAATAAACAAATAATAAAAAATATAACAAACAAAATAAAACGAATAGTAAAACAGAAGGAGATCAAACAAATAATGCAAACAAAGTAATCAAACAAAATAAAACAATAAAAAGGAAGGATATCAAACAAATAATGCAAACAAAATAAAAAAATAAGAACAAAAACTGATCAAACAAAATAAAACAAATGATAAAACAGAAAAAGATCAAACAAATAATGCAAATGAAATGGAAAATAAAACTTGATCAAACTAAATAAAACAAAGAGATCAAACAAATAATGCAAAAAAAAAAAAAAAAAAAAAATGATAAAACAGAGATCAAACAATGTAAACGATGTGTAAGATTAAAACAAAAAAAAATTATTAAACCAAATGAATAATAAAGACAAATATCAAACAAACAAAAAATGAATAAAATATAAACAGGAGATCAACAACAAGCAATAAACAAAAAAATAAATAAAAGCAAAGACATAAAACAAACAAAACAAATAAAAGCAAAAAGAGATCAAACTAAACAAATAATACAAACAAAAAGAGTTTTAAAAAAGTGCACAATGTGGATGGTACATATCTGGATTACCAAAAAGTCTGTCCAATTTTGGGGCTGGTTTTTCTACAAGCAAAATGGTTTAAAACTGCTGTAGATTTTTAGGATAAGAAAATCAGACCAAACTGCAGTGTTTGTAAGATGTTTCATTTAGGGTTTAAAATCCCCTTCACAATGGTCCTCAAGCTTTGTGGTTTCTTTCCATGGTACTTTCAATTTATTCCCATTATTATGACAACCTCAACTGCAAAAACTGTTGCCATGATTTAATGTTTGCATTTTCTTATATTGCTTTTAGCAGGTTCCCATCAGAAAGCGCCACCTCTCACACATCAGAGCCGGGAGAGGTGTTCGGTGCCATGGCCAGCTGTTCTGACTCAGACCATTGAAGAGCACACGAGGACAGGTCATCTTTCACTGATATGATTTTATTTCGTACACGTCAGAGACTGACACTGACAGTACTGATTTAAAGCTCTTGCTATGCTCTCTTTAAACTTTGAGCTTTATAGACCAGTGAAACAATGAAAGAGATTTATGCTTCTTACAAGATGACCTCAATGTCTAGGATGGGAATGAAATGTCTTTTTGGAATTCTCTTACTGGAATATTCAATTCCGCATGTCAGTCCCGTCACAGAGCACACGCTGATACCGCAGCAACACGACTGCTGTATTCACCATCTTCTGGAGGACCAAAAGACATACCGGCACAACAGAAAGCAGAATGGAAACAGAAGCACCTTACAGACAGATGTGGACAACATGGACCTAATTCTCTCTTGTGCCTCAGAATGGGATGTGTTTCAGAGAACAAGCTGAATTAAATGCCTATAGAGCATCTGTGTTTATGCTCAATGGTGAGAAAAACCAACCAAACAAGATGTGCGCACTTATAGTGAATGTCATTTCATAGAGGACTTTCTGAGAGAGTGAAGAACTTAGCCATATCACCTTTTGGACCTTTTTTACGTTGTCTTATGCAGAACCGTGAAAGATTTTAACTTCATCTCAAAACACTGCAAGAACTAAATAATGTAAATATTATGACTGAGTGGCTGTTTTTAATTTATTGAGCTGTCCGTGCTTGTAGAAGTTTGATTGTGTACCATTACGACAAGTGAGTGGTTTGCTTGCTTGATACTGTACATATTTTGTCCTGCACAAATTCAGTTAGAACAGCACTTGATTGAAGTAAAGCTTGGCGAGACTCTGGATAATCCAGACGTTAGTTGTTCTGCTTTATGAAAAAAACAAACAAACAAAAAAACGCATCAGCACGACATTTTGTGCTTAAAGAAAACTGTAAGAATGTTGTTAGTATTCTTAAAGAAATGTTTCGGTTCATGCAGGTTGAGCTGTAGGACCGCATCTGAAGAATGCTGTCGGTTAGTACATCATTTGCTCGTTCCTCTGTTTGTTTCAGTGCTCTGCGTGTCCAAACACACACGTGTGCACAGCTGCACTTACAATGGAAATATAGCCAAAATGTTACTCAAGAACAAGAGCTTGTATCTTTGTTAAAGTGCCCCTATTATGCCATTTTAAGGTTCCTGATATTGTTTTAGGTGTCTCCTACAAGGTTTTTCCTGCATGCAAGGTTAAACAATGCTTTTGTTAAGTCAAAATATGCATTATTATCACCTTCCAGTGATTCTCAAAGGATTCGTTCAAAGCAGTTCAAAGCAGGGTTGCCAGGTTTTCACAACAAAGTATCCCAATTGCATTTTGAGGGGAGTCCCCCCAGTAAAAAGCAAGTTTCGGAGGGTAAAATACATGTTTTTTGGCGGGGTTCCCCTGGGAAAATTAGCATTCCAAGGGCTAAATATTACGTGACCGCGGACATGAAAAATAACCTGCTGCAACAACGCTAAAGTAGCCCAATTCCATGGGAAAACCTTGCACTTGGCAACACTGGTTCAAAAAATTCAGTCTCTCTAAACTCCACCTTTCTGTGAGTCTACTCTGCTCTGATTAGTCAGATGGCCCAGTCTGTTTGTGATTGGACTATTGCGTACAGCTAGTGTCAAAAACCATACACACATTGTCATAGTTTCGTATACTGAACGCTCGATAGGAGATACCAGATAGCACACGTATGTCTGCAAGATGTCTGTTAAAGATCTCTTGATCTGGAAAGCATCTGCTGTGTAGAAACGTCTGGCAGACGTCTGTAAGATGCATACATTCTAAATCATAAACATCTCAAAGACATCTAATAGACATTTATTTGACATCTGATAGGAAACGTCCAATAGATGAATTGCAAATGAGCAAACTACATCTAGTAGATGTCTTGCAGATGAAAATGCAGATGTCCAATTGACGTCTCTCTGAGACATCTTTCAAGAGCTAGCGTTTTGTAAATCTCCTGTTGAACTCCCCGAGATGTTTGAGACGTGTTTGAAGTGTTTGCAGGTCAAGTTGTTTGTGGCTGGTCAACATAGAACGTAATAGGAATTATGCAAATGTGTCAAACCGTAATGTGCAGCCGTCACAAAAAAGGGATTCGAATTACTAATGACTCATTTAGGGAGTTTTTTTTTGGGAGACGATAACTTTATTTAGACACTGCATGAAAGGCAACATTAGAAATGGCACAATAGGGGCACTTTAATAGGAACCCTGGGTATTAAGACTTGTATGGCTTAATAAAACATAAATGTTACTTACTGACATATGTAGCAGAAAACCTATGAAAGACGTACATTATTTAAAAAGAATCCACATTGTTTTAAACATATTTTGGACTATGGGGGGACACATTATTTCTTTGACATCAAATGGTTGCACTCTGTGAGCTACTGACGCTACCTGTTGCTATTTTTACCGCGAAGTCAAAGGGCAACAAGAGAAGCAAAGTTTTTCCTTTTTCAATAAGAAGAGAAGAATAGGAGAAATAAAACTTCCTAAAGACCTGCGTCTTTGTTCTCTTAACTTCAGCCTTGAGGCTTTTAGTAGGCCACAACTACTGAAAAAGCTTACAAATAGCAGAGACAAGAAACGCTAGATGCCATCCTGGCAGGATGTGAACATGTAGACGCTTGTCATGACACTGCAGCCACTGAAAGAGTTTCTCAGCATTGATTTCACTTGATATCCAGGGCATTCAGACTCCTTGTGGGGAAAATCGATGTTACGGCATTTGGTTTAAGTCTACGCTTTTATCCATCACCACCTGTTAGCTCTTTCAGTAGCTGTGGTCATCATATCAGTTTTATTTTTTGATTTGAATTGCTGTAAAAATAGCAACAGATAGCACTAGTAGCTCACCGAGCGCAACCATTTCATGTCATAATGGCACCACCCATAGTCCAAAATATGTATAAAACGATGTGGATTTTTTAAACAACTTAATTCTTTCATGGGTTTTCTACTACATATTTCAGTATGAGACATAATTTATGTTATATTAAGCCATACCCAGAATTCCCTTTAAAGCACATGTTAATTCTTAGAAAAATATGTTTAAGCTGTAAAGTTGTAGTGAAATAAAATATAAATATTAGATGACAAATAAAGAAAAATGTGAATGTATAAGTGTCTAAAAATGTTGAAATGTCTCAAATAAGTTCAAGTAAAGCACTAAAATTAGAAAAAAAAATCAGAAAATTGAAATAAATTAAAACTAAATAGAATAAAAATGACAAAGCATGAGACAAAATGAAAATATAATATATAAATGGCTAATTCAAAATACAAAAACTTTACTAATATATAATTGGTTAGGAGCTGAATATAACTTTTTTCACAAATGAAAAGTTGTATGTGTTAATATTGTTTAACGAACCTAAGCTTAAATGAACTAAACAATAACCTGACATCATGTATTATGTAATAATGTATTGCTCATTGTTAGTATTAGGTAATGCATTACCTAATACTAAGTAATTATTATAAAGTGTCACTGCGGTTTTTAGCCACTAATCATTTGTTTATCTCTTACTTTTGTAAGTTTTGTGGATATACTTTCAAATTTTGGAATATTTTTTGTGCATTTTATCCCTGATTCATATTTACTCTATTTCAAAAGATTAAAAAAATTTTTTTTTAAAGAAGTTTCTAATAAAATCAAGGCTGTTTATTTGATTAAAAAATACAGAAAAAAGTAATATTGTGAAATATTAAAATAAAATAAAAAATCACCAGAAATCATTCTAATATGCTGATTTATTATTATCATCAATGTTGAAAACAGTTGTGCTGCTTGATATTTTCTTGGAAACTGATACTTTTTTCAGAATTCTTTGATTAATAAGTTAAAAAGTACAGCATTTATTTAAAACAGAAATATTTAAACTTTTAAATGGCAGTTCATCCATTGTAAGTTATTATTATTTTGCATATATAACATTGAGACAATTTTTAGCCGTCACAGATCAAACTCAACCTGTATTAAGCCTGAAACATTCCTTTAAGCCTCATGAACGAAATGCCCATGTGCCATGTAGGAACACAGATCTCCTGCTTTGAATGTCAATCTGATGTACAGATTGTATTTCCTGTATTGTCTGTATTTGTGGCTTAGAAGCATGTGATGTAAAAGCACACGTTTTAGAAAGTCGTTTGGTGTTTTTTAAAGTGTACGGTTTGAATGTGAACACTGACCCAGCACACCTTTCAGTGGAAACCATGAACGATTCATTCCTTCAAAAAATAGTCTCTCAATTTCCAGCGGGATGTCAATAAAAACGAGGTGTGTATTCAGTTGCAACGTCTTTTTATTGTCTCATATTAGATTATCTCTGTAGTTGCCTTTTGATTCATAAAGACAAGAGCTGACAGGAAGTGTTCGGACACGTCTGCGCGGCTGTGTAACGCTCCCTCTAGGACAGGGAGGAAAAGTGAATCATAGAGTATGACAGGCATTTGCTTACATTGGACATTATCTAAGATGCTTTTGCAAGGACGCTTAATCCGGCAACCTTTTTATTATTCATTCTGGTTTGACAGCCGTACAAGCTTTCACTTGCTAATAGTTTATGCTGCCATACCAACCGTATTGTTTGTACGCAGCAAGTTGATTTGCTGCACGGTTGGTAATGCAATTATCTCAACAGTCTTTTTGCTATAGGAGTCTTGCTCTAACAGGAATCTCTGCCTTGTTAGCTCTTGAACACTCACTGTGTTGCGGTACAAGGCCCAGTTTATGTGGTGGATTGCATGACTTCCCATGCAGTGCAGCTATTTCATTGAGTAATAAAACTAATCACCAGCCTCACCGCAAAAATCTAAGACATGCAGCCTGAGATGCACTGGGATACCAAGAAAGAGGCTTTGAATCTGTGTTTTTACTCAAGTCTTTTTTTATACTCAGCATCAGTGTCACATGATGCTTCAGAAATCCTTCTAATATGGTGAACTGATGCTCGGTTATTCTTGGTGCTTAGTTATTAATAATAATTCAGTGTTAAAAGCAGTTTTGGTAGAGAAGTGTGTTTAGTGTCTTGCAAACCAATGTGTGTAGTATTTTGCAAAAAGTGTGAGGCTGAGAATGTGCTTATAGTTGTGTAGATTTGGGCTGAGGCTTTGCTCCTTGGGTGTCAGGTTTAATTTTAGTGTGTAAGCAATCATAAAAAACAATTTTTGAATTTGCAGATCAGGGTAAATTTGACTTATTTTGTCTTCTGGGAAACATGTAAGTACCTTCTATAGCTTCTGAAGGACAGTACTAAATGAAAAAAATAAGATATTTAGGCAAAAAGAAAAAGGTACACATCTTCATTTTGTTCAAAAGTTTTCACCCCTGGCTCTTAATGCGTTGTTTACTTCTGGAGCATCAGTGAGCGTTTGAACCTTCTGTAATAGTTGCATATGAGTCCCTCAGTTGTCCTCAGTGTGAAAAGATGGATCTCAAAATCACACAGTCATTGTTGGAAAGAGTACAAATACACCAAAATGCTGAAAAACCAACAAAATTGTGGGACCTGAAGGATTTAGTTTAACTTCCTCATTCAGGTAACAACACAAAAAAAATCAAGCGTATGTAAACTTTTGAACAGGATCATTTTTATAAGTTCAACGATTATTTTCTCTTGTGGACTATATGTAAGCATCTTTAATGTGAAATTTCTTATTCAGGTCAGTACTAAATAAAAAAATAACATGTATTTTGTATGATCCATCTTATTTTGGTAAAATAATTAACATTTTGCAGATTCTGCAAGGTGCATGTAAACTTTTGACCTCAACTGTGCATTTGGAAAATGATTGTATTACTGTGGCCTATAAATAACATGACAGAACAAGTCAAACTGATGTCAAAACAGGAAGCTGTATTGTGCAAATGCATTCTTTCAACACACACACACACACACACACACACACACACACACACACACACGTTGGGTTTACATGTTTTATGGGGACATTCCATAGGCGTAATGGTTTTTATGCTGTACAAACCGTACTTTCTATCGCCCTACACCTACCCTACACCTAAACCTAGCCCTCACAGGAGATTGTGCACACTTTTACTTCATCAAAAAAAACTAATTGTGCATCATTTATAAGCCTGTTTCCTTATGGGGACCTGAGAAATGTCCCCACAAGGTCAAAATCTACTGGTATTCCTATCCTTGTGGGGACATTTGGTCCCCACAACGTGATGAATACCAGGTACACACACACACACACACACACACACACACACACACACACACACAATGGTTGAGGAACACAATCATTAATTGCAAAGTCCTAGAAGGTGATGGGGTCACTGTATCACAATGATCTGCATGGGTCAATCTCACAAAGAAGTGTCTTAAGGTGCGTTCACACCGGACGCGAATGAAGCGGCAAGCGCGAGTGATTTACATGTTAAGTCAATGCAAAGACGCGAATAGCCATCCTGCGGCGCGAAACGCGCGAATGAGGCGGCGCGAAACGCGCGAATGGCGCGGCGCGCATTGAGCGTTCAAGCGATTGCCGCGCCATTCGCGCGAATCGTGCGAAACGCGCGAGTTCAAAAATCTGAACTTCGGCGGAATTCCGCGCCGCGGTAACCAATCAGGAGCTTGCTCTAGTAGTGACGGAGGCAGAAATCCGAAACAACAATGGCGGACAAAATCACCGTTGCTGTCTGTGGTTCCTCGGAGCTGTACGATACATCTTTGGACTTTTGTAGAAACAGGAATAAAAGGGATCTTGCTAAGAATAAAGTGAGTGAAGAGGTCGGACAATCTGGTTAGTTTTAAAAAACGCTCTTTACTCAATTTAACCTACATATACATACATATTGAGACTACAAGCAAGCTAAAGCTGGCAAATTGAGCTCATTCACCTATTTTACAACTACTTTCCCGCTGACGAGTGGCAGAAGCCCCTCCCTTGACGCGAATTCGCGTCTGTTGTGAAGAAAATGTCACGCGCGAATGACGCGAATTTTACCGCGCGAATGGCGCGAGTAAACTCAAATGTTCAAGCGTTCAACTACGCGCGAATAGCGCGTTTTTTCCGCGCAAGTCGCGTCCGGTGTGAACGCAAAAATGTTAAAAAGAAATTACTTCAAACTATGACTTCAAACTATGTTTCACATAAAATGCTTAACTGGAATGAAAATAAATGTAGCAACATAATATGAAAAATCTTAAATCACCCTAAAAGCAAACTCAATGTTCTTTTTAATGAAATACAATTTAGTAAATTAGTATATAAGATTTAGATTTTAATTTGGGGAAATAAAACGTAAGACATGTTCTCGACAGGTTTTGTGAGATTTACTGCATTGAGACATATAAAAAAATCCTCTGAAGTCCTTACAGAATGTCACATTCTCAATATTCATACAGTTTTACTTTCACATAAAGTAATGATAAAAAAAAAATCATTTCTTAATCAAACAAAAATGGGCTTTCAGCCCTTTCTAATGACATTTAAGCAAAATTTGAATTTGAGAATCATTTACATGATTTTTTTTTTGTGGATTCATAATCAACAACAAACAACAAAACATAACGGCACTTAGTGCTCATAATGACATACACTCACAAAAGTCACTCTGTCCACCTTAAATTCACATAAAACAAACTGTATATCATCTTATATCAACTTATATAGCTTATATAGTCTATGATACATATACACTGCAAATCAGATTAATAAAAATTCATATAAGTAAACAATAATAATCCGCTGTGCCTTTTTGTCAAGTCTAATCTACTGTGCAAGTCGACACAGACAGCCGCTGTCTGTCATTTCTGCATAGACTGTCATGTCATACGAGACATGCGAATGCATAGCACACTTACTAGCAAAGCTTTTCCTCAGGGCCCATGATGGCTGTTATTCAAATCATACTTAAAGGGACAAAAAGACTGAATTATCCAGGTTTTCCATCCTGACATCATTTTCACAGCTTCCCAAAAAAAGGCAAAATGTTCAGTAACCTCATTACATCTACAAATATTCACAAATTGCTTTTTGGGAAGCTGACAATGGGCTTAAGTCCACAAATGTCACATCATTGGACTGTATTTACAGTAACTGTGCTATCAATAGAAGCTTTTTTGTATTTCTCAGGATCCTGAGGGGTTTTCTTTGAATCAACCTGAATCCCATGAAGTAATATTTCTTATTTCTATATAAAAAAATCTGCACTTTCCACATCATTCTAATCTTTTAGCTGCACTATGCACAAGTTCCGCACCATATCATTAAAAACTGCTTGCGAGGCATTTCGTTTAGCACTGAAGGAAGTCCAAAGACCAACGTCATTATTCCACTGGCAGGTTACGAATGAAAAAGCCTTTTTCCATTCTTCCTGGAAGCATCTGAGAACCCACGGCACTGAGCAAGAGCAAATAAGACATTACTTAATTTAAACACCCCCAAAAACAAGGCATTACTACAGGTGCTGGTCATATAATTAGAATATCTTCAAAAAGTTGATTTATTTCACTAATTCCATTCAAGAAGTGAAACTTGTATAATGTATACATTCATTCCACACAGACAGATATATTTCAAGTGTTTATTTCTTTTAATTTTGATGATTATAACTGACAACTAATGAAAACCCTAATTCAGTATCTCAGAAAATTAGAATATTGTGAAAAGGTTCAGTATTGAAGACACCTGCCACACTCTAATCAGCTAATTAACTCAAAACACCTGCAAAGGCCTTTAAATGGTCTGATTTGACAGTTGTCCAAAAGACGACCATTGACACCTTGCACAGGGAGGGTAATACACAAAAGGTGATTGCAAAAGAGGCTGGCTGTTCACAGAGCTCTGTGTCCAAGTACATTAATAGAGAGGCGAAGGGAAGGAAAAGATGTGGTAGAAAAAAAAGTGTACAAGCAATAGGGATTACCACACCCTGGAGAGAATTGTCAAACAAAACCCATTCAAAAATGTGGGGGAGATTCACAAAGAGTGGACTGCAGCTGGAGTCAGTGCTTCAAGAACCACTACGCACAGACGTATGCAAGACATGGGTTTCAGCTCTTGCATTCCTTGTGTCAAGCCACTCTTGAACAACAGACAGTGTCAGAAGTGTCTCGCCTGGGCTAAAGACAAAAAGGACTGGACTGCTGCTGAGTGGTCCAAAGTTATGTTCTCTGATGAAAGTAAATTTTGCATTTCCTTTAGAAATCAGGGTCTCAGAGTCTGGAGGAAGAGAGGAGAGGCACAGAATCCATGTTGTTTGAGGTCCAGTGTAAAGTTTCCACAGTCAGTGATGGTTTGGGGTGCCATGTCATCTGCTGGTGTTTGTCCACTGTGTTTTCTGAGGTTCAAGGTCAACGCAGCTGTATACCAGGACGTTTTAGAGCACGTCATGCTTCCTGCTGCTGACCAACTTTATGGAGATGCAGATTTCATTTTCCAACAGGACTCGACACCTGCACACAGTGCCAAAGCTACCAGTACCTGGTTTAAGGACCATGGTATCCCTGTTCTTAATTGGCCAGCAAACTTGCCTGACCTTAACCCCATAGAAAATCTATGGGGTATTGTGAAGAGGAAGATGCGATATGCCAGACCCAACAATGCAGAAGAGCTGAAGGCCACTAGCAGAGCAACCTGGGCTCTCATAACACCTGAGCAGTGCCAACGACTGATCGACTCCATGCCACGCCACATTGCTGCAGTAATTCAGGCAAAAGGATCCCCAACTAAGTATTGAGTGATGTACATGCTCATACTTTTCATGTTCATACTTTTTAGTTGGCCAAGATTTCTAAAAATTCCTTCTTTGTATTGGTCTTAAGTAATATTCTAATTTTCTGAGATACTGAATTGGGCTTTTCATTAGTTGTCAGTTAAACACTTGAAATATATCAGTCTGTGAGGAATGAATGTATACAAGTTTCACTTCTTGAATGGAATTAGTGAAATAAATCAACTTTTTGAATATATTCTAATTATATGACCAGCACCTGTATGTCTGTGACAGCTATGCATTAAAATCCAAGTATTGTTTGTCTTACACAGGGCTGAATCTCCTCTTTTTTGCATCTGGTGCTTGTGGGACGGCCCCTTTTTCTCTTCTTTCTGCTGCTCGGTCTCTATATTTTAGCTGAAATGAAGAGCGCCACCCAGTGGTCAATAGTTTAAAAGTTTCAAACAATGAATTATAAAGAAATTGAATTTTGGAAAAGGTATTTAGACACTCCTGATTGTATCAGAGAACTCTGAAATGTAATCAGGGGTTTCAGAACAATTTACCTCTGTTTCTGAACGCTCTTGTGTCTCTGACGGAGTCTGTCTGGCTCGCTTCTGCTCCAGATTTTGCTGAACATGGATGAACAAAGATTAGCAATATGAATACACTGTATTATTTTGTTTATTTATTTGACATTCAGAGTATCACATGGTACTATGGTTAGTTATTGCAGCCCAAATTATGATTGGTACCCACAAAGTTGGTCAACGTTATATTTTCAGTTTTTATTTTAGTATACGTTTTAGTAATATTTTTGTGCTTTTGTAATATATATTTTTTTTAGTTGTAAAGGCAAAATTTTGACATTTAATTTTTTCATTTATTGATGTTTTTCATCTAATATATTATATTATATTTCATCAGTAGTTATCAAGACTTTTAGCCAATGTTATATTTTCAGC
Source organism: Garra rufa (assembly GCF_049309525.1). NCBI lineage: Eukaryota > Metazoa > Chordata > Actinopteri > Cypriniformes > Cyprinidae > Garra > Garra rufa. Next base: position 11,339,700 of record NC_133378.1, read on the forward strand.
TTTAGTATTTTAGTATATGTTATAGTAATATTGTTATGTGCTTTTATAATTTGTATTTTATACATATATACATATACATACATACATACACATATACATATTTCTGTTTATTTTATTTCAGGTTTAATTTTACAACTTATCTGTTAGTTGTCAAGGCAAAAATTTTTACATTTAATTTTTTCATTTATTGATGTTTTTCATCTAATATATTATATTATATTTCATCTTTAGTTCATTTACAAGGTATTAAAAGAATTTAGTCTTAGTTAATAGTAATAAAACTAAGGTCTATTGTTCTTCATGAAATTTTATGGATTTAATTTTTATTAACAGCCGGGCCATCTTTGTTTTTTTAACAGTAATAAAAGCAAGGCTGTTAGGGACAGATATACATCTTTCCAGTGGGTTGTACCGTTATTTAAAGGGATAGTTCACCCAAAAATTACAATTCTGTCATTAAACTTGTAAGGCCTTCATTCATCTTCCGAACACAAATTACAATATTTCTGATGAAATCCGAGATCTGACTATGCATAGACAGCAATGCAACTACCACATTTAAGACCCAGAAAGGTGGCAAAGACATCGATAAAATAGTCCATGTGACATCAGTGCAAAAATATTTCTAAGACATTTAGTAGACAAAAAAAACTCTAAAAACTGACAACAAGAGCTATGGAAAATTATATAAGTAATCTAGGAGCTTTATACAACTTTTTACATAACGTCTATAAGAACAATCAGAAGTGGCGTGGCTGGAGCGGGCAGATATCAAGGCGTCGCGTGACGTGCATGACTCACTCGGTGTAGCTCAGAGAGCTGCTGATGTCTGATCAGAGCCTCTTTACTGGGGAACTGTCTCCTGCAGAGCAGACAGGCCAATTTAGACCAGTCTGTCAGTCTCTCCTCTCGCTCTCCGGCCTCCTCCTCACTGTCTATCTCTCCACTGTAGCCTGCGACGAGACCCTGAGGAGGACTCTGCTGAGAGATAACACCAGCAGACAGAAAAATATATTTTTAAAACACTGCAGTGCCAATAATAGAAAAGGTTTTTTCGAACACAAAAGGTGCAAGCAGTGAATTACATGGTAAATGCATGAAATAAAACAAGACAAACACAAAAACAAGTAAAAAAATAAATAAAAAATCAAAGCCATTTCTATGCTTTATTTTGGTGTTTTTGCTTATATTCTTTGCTTTGTAACTTAAAATATAAAAAAAAGATCATAAAGTAACAAAACAAAATTCAACAAATAAAAACCAGAATGTAAAATTAGATATTTATGTCAATATATTTACAACAATATCCAAAATTAATTTAAAAACAAAAACCATAACGTAAAGTAATACTAAAACCAAAAATATAGCTGCAATTGTATCAGACCAACTGCAGCAAAGTAACTGAGGCCATTTTAAGATGATTTTAGCCCAAATGGCTGAAAAATAATATAAAACTACTAGTAATATGATTGAAAGGCTTATCGCTTTTGACTAATAGGTGGCGCTGTTACCAAACTGATGTGTTGCGGCCAGTGTAAGGAGACAACGGCACACACAAAGTTTGGTGTCAATATGTCAAAGCTTTGCAAAGATACAGCCTCAGTTGTCATCTGGCATCATGCCTCAAATTTTTTGTGATGCTATACAAAAGCAGTTTTGTATATCAACACAAAATCCATAACTTTGTGTCAACACAGTCTGAAGATGATCCGACTCAATTTTGGTGAAAATCAGACAAATGGTTGCGGAGTTCGAAAAAGTAGGTTTTCAACATAAATCAAAGTGGCGGAAGTTCAGCTAACTATGCCATAATTGATATCTCAGCATATTCTCTGCATAACCCAATTAATATTGTGAGACCAGTTTACCTGATTACAATGGGCTAATGTAATGAAAAGTTTGGAAATGTCATAATCAACGGTTAATAAATGGTTTTTCAGTTTTGACCAGTAGATGTTGCTGTTAACAAATTGATGTGGAGTGGTCAGTGTGAGGTGATAATGGCACATACAAAGTTTGATGTAAAAATGTCAAAGCTTTGCAGAGATATAGCCTCACATGCAGTTTGGCATCATTCCAGCAAATTCGTTAAAGTGGTAAACAATAACCATTTCGTACATCGACACAAATTTGGTCAAATTTGGTGAAAATTGGACCACCAGTCTAGAAGGAGAATTTTGGCATAATTGGTATCGATGTTCTTCGGCATGACCCGAGGAATATATTGAATCACTTTCATTACAACAGGCCAATTTCATCAATGTTATTAGAAATGTTTTAACTTTTGGCCACAAGGTGCCGCTGCCCCCAAACCTTTTGAGTACTGTCAGGGCTTGGTGCCGAAGACATACATAGTTTCGTATAGACATGCCAATGTGTTCGTAAAATATAGCATTTTACATTAAAAATCAATATGGCCGACATGGAAAAATTGGGTATAGTTCAATTCGGACTCAGTTTTGTGGTTTTTGGCCAAACCATTCAGAAGTTATAAGCAAAAATAGCCTTCCCTTCCGAAGGGAACTCTCACTGCGTCCTCTAGAGGGCGCTTTTGGGGAACGCTGCAGCGTGCCTCGAGTCTGAAGAATGCATAGAAAAACTACATGAAATGGCCGGCGCCAGCGTATGACGTCACCGCGGCGCGTCAGTCGCTGCCGTTGCGTCACTACCGGGCGACCATAACATAAAAGAGGCGCCCGTGCAACACAATACATCTTCGCTGTCTTCAGCTTTCCCGGTTTGGATGTGCATTGGAAGAAACGGTAAGAATCCTTTCTTTAAACTACTATCATGGCAAGCACTAGCAAGTCGTTTAAGCGGTGTGTTCATCCGTGTCCTCGTTATTTGACACCTGATGACACACATGAGCTTTGCGTATTCTGTTTGGGCGAAGAGCACACACGCGATGTCCTTGAGGGGGCATTGTGTGTACATTGTGAGCGCTTCCCTATGAAGAAGCTCCGGTCTCGTCTGTCTCTCTTTCTGAGGAAAGATGAGCATTCACTTGCCCCTCGCGGTTCGGGTCCTGCCGTTGCCGAGGCACGGAGGAAACTGAGCTCGTGGGGCTCGCAAGTGGAACTGGCTGACGAACTTGAGAAGGGTCTCTCTCTCTTGCCAGCCGGAGACGATGACAGGCTCCTAGCTGATGATGATGCGTTATCGCTGACGTCGTCAGATCCAGGAGCAAGTGCTCTTTTGGGTTCCACCCAAGAAGAACAGGAAGTGCTAGAGATGGATGAAGACGCTGAGGCTGAATCCTCTCTACCTTCCTGCCCTGCATATGAAGAGCTGCTGGAGGTTATGGACCGCGCCACGGCCAGGCTCGACCTGCCGTGGAAGCGGGCTAGAAAGATAACGCCGCGGGGTCGCCTCGACGAGCGGTATCTTTCAGGCCATAACCACCCAGCTCCGGTGAGTCTCCCATTCCTTCCCGATCTTCATACTGAGATCGAGAAGGGCTGGAAAAAGCCGTACTCGGCGCGCATTCATAGTTCGTCTATGGCGAACTATGCTAATATCGAGGGATTGCGTGACCACGGCTATGAGAAGATGCCCCCTGTGGAAGAGACGCTAGCCTGCTATCTCTCCACAGGGCGGGCCTCCTCTCTCAAGACTCCCTCTCTGCCTTCTCCGGCCCTGCAATTAACATCCCGGCTGAACGGCAGAGCATATGCAGCAGCAGGTCAGGCGGTGGGTGCACTGCACACCATGGCAGTGCTCCAAGCCTACCAAGCCGATCTGCTGAAAGACCTGGACAACGGTCAGGGTCTTTCCCCTGACCAGGTGGCTGAGCTCCGTCGCACCACGGATCTCGCTCTCCGTGCCACCAAGCAGGCCGCTACCCATATGGGCAGGGCCATGGGGGCTATGGTGGCTACGGAGAGACATCTGTGGTTGAACCTGGCTGATGTCGGGAGGAAAGAGAAGGGCTTTCTTCTCGACGCACCGGTTTCGCCATCTGAGCTTTTCGGTGCCTCCGTCGAGACGGTGGTTGAAAAGTTCAGAGAAGCGAAGACGCGCTCAGCTGCCTTCAAGTCCTTTATCCCTCGAAGGCCCAGGTCTCAGCCCGAACACCACAGGGGTCCTGCGCCGCCTCCTTCTGAGGAACAGAGGCAGGTGCAGAAGGCTAGTGTTGCATCCCGCGCTCCTCCTCCCCCTGCGAGCAGGTCTAGGAGGCGACGCGGATCGAGAGGTGGCAGACAGGATTTAAGGGAAGTCATCCAAGCGAGACAAAATTCTCGCAGGGGTCAGAGTAATACCTAATAAAACCTCTCCTTCCCTCGGGCCAGTCGGGTCGCCATTTTAATTCCCCTGTCGCCATTTAAGCTTCCTGCACTCCCCGGACCTATGATGTTCTTTGGTGGTTCTACCTGTATAGAACCCTAATTTACTGATGGTCTGGAATCAGGCGGTCTCTGAGGAGAGTCCCGCCTCTTTCTACGAAGCAGGATGCTCTTAAATGGGTGAGTATGATCCGTTTTTTACTTTGAAGGAACTTCATACTGTCTCAGGCCTGTGTATGTTTTCTCTCTCCACAGAAGAAATACGACGAGTCTACGGCAGACGCCCCCCTCTGATCCTATGGATTAAGGTTACGGCAGTGTTTTGCCCTCTCCACTCCACAGGCTGTGCGGTAAACCAACCCTTACAGCATACATTACACATAGGACCTTGTCCTCTTCAAGGTAAGCTCCCTAAGTCTTTCCTGGGTTTGCCCTTGATATGGTTATGCTGTCCTTTGCAGGCCTAGTGTAGACTTATGCCCTATTGAGACAGGAGCATAACTCCCTAGTTACGCCCCCCTTATGGCTGGATAGGCGTGTTGCCTGCAGGGTTAGGTTGCGTGTTGTATTTTTCCCTCAGAAAAAGGTGGAAACATCTCGACGGAGCACCCCTCCCTTCAAACGGTTGTATGGTGGTGTCCGTCTACACAACACTTGTTCCAGCACTATCAGGCTTCCCCCTTCAGTGGTTAAACGAGCAAAAGGAAATTTTCCTTTCTCCCTAGGTAAGCATCTTAAGATATTTATGGTTAAGATTGCACTAGTATGTTTAACTCTGTTGCAGACGGCCTGCGTGCGAGGATCCGCTTCGTGTCCTCTCCTAAATACGGTTTCCATGGAAACTGAGTGTCTACACCTGTTGAGACAGGCGTTCACTTGAATAGGAGTGCAGCAGACCGGAGTGCTCGCTGCGAACCCGGAGCAGGTTTGGTTGCTCCCTTTTCTGCGGAAAAGGTTCTTATTTGAGCTCCACCTGGTGACATGCTTTCCAGCTGGGGTCTTGATTCTCGGTCCATTTGGTGTGCGCTCCCCTTTCTGAGGAAGGGGTTTTTATGTAAATCTGAGTGCCACTTTGTGACTCTCTTCAAGTCGCCTCATTCTAAGCCTGAGGGCTGAGGCAGCACTTGATGTAGGATCTACACCCAGGCTGACGAATGTCTCCCCTACAGAGGGTTTGAGCATCTTTCGGTGTTTAACACCTTAGAAAGCCGTCACTCTAGGATCGATTCTCGCCCCCCAGGCCTAGTTCCACTTCCCTTTCTGAGGAAAGGTTTACGAAGTGTCTGAACTAGGAAGCTGCCCTTATTCATTCCGGAGCTTCCCAGAAACTTTCAAGGCAAACAGTGCTCCCCTTTCTGAGGAAAGGGTTTGTTAAGGTTAAGAGCTCACGTTCCTCCCTGTGCGCAGGATTGCTGGAACATATCTGAGCTCCCCTAATCCAGGGTTTCCTTCAGAGCAACTTCCCAGGACTGAGTGCTCCCCCTTCTGAGGAATGGGTTTTGTTAAGGTTAAGAGCTCGCGTTCCTCCCTGTGCGCAGGATTGCTGGAACGGACCTGACCTCCCCTAATTCAGGGTTTCCTTCAGAGCAACTTCCTAGGACGGAATGTTTCCTCCCTCCTGAGGGTAGGAATCTACCAGGGACAGACCCTTGAGAGTTATGAATCTGCTACAAGGATGTTGGCGTGCCCCCTTTCCAGGGTTCACTTATAAAAGCACCACTCCTTGGTGGCCAAGTTCTCCTCCCTGTTTCCCAGGGTAGGAGCTTGACCTTCATGCTTCAGGTTTCTACTCTCCAGCCTTTATTCTGGATGTATGCTCCCCTCTATGAAGGGTAACAGTGAGAGCATTCGCTCCTGTTCGGTTGTGCAGCTCCCCTTCTGGGAAGGGTCTTCTATGAGCGCCAACCCACCTTCGTGAGATTGCCAGACCTTCATACAGGTCGCGTGGACCGGGCTGTGCACGCTTCCCCCCTTTTCATTAAGGGTTCCCTAAAAGACAGCAGTGCCCCCTTCTGGAGAAGCGATCCTCCCTGTGGATCAGGGTCAGGATTTTTGTCCTCTACTATCGTCCACCATTTCAGGATGGTCTCAGCTCCATGTTCATCTCTGTTGACAGATAGCTTGCGAGCTTCTGTCCAGGGGAGGGTTAGTGTGGCAATCCCCTCACCATCTGGGTCATACCCTTTCTGTCTCTTCAGACGGCATGGAGCTGATAGTGAAACCCCCTGGGAAAACACTCCCCTTAAATCCGATCATGTCGGTAAGCGTCCCACGCTATGCCTGGGCGTCTTCCAGTTAAAACCACAAGTGTGGTAAGTGCACACACACCTGGGGCACTTCTATAAAATCCACGTGTTGGTAGGTTCCCACCAAGTTTGAGTTCCTCTTTTAAATCCTTTTTGGTATGGGTCACACGCTTTGCCTTGTTCCCATCTATTGAAGTCGGCTTACAACCCCGGTTCCCTGGGTTCGACTCCTTTGATATCTTAGCTGATGTCTGCTGACCATCCACTATTGGGGCGCGCCACTACTAGTGGCCCTTTGAACGGACCCAGGACAGGTTTCTGCCCTCTTATGGGAGCCAGTTCCTGAGGGAACTAGGCCCTATGTTGCGGTAGTTTCTGGTTCTGACAAGTCTAAGTTTCCATCGAAGCTTAGCCGTTTCCCTCAGAAGGAATTACTATAATTCCAAGCCTGAGCTGTGCCCTGGGTTCTACCCAGTCTGTAAGTGGGTAACAGGTCAGGCCTCTGGCCGGGAGGGGTAACGTTTTGACAGCCGTCACCACGTCCTAGTAGGGGCAATTCCTCTCAGAATTGTTGCTTAGTGCTCGCTGGCTTAGCATGCACTCCCCTCAGCATGGCAGTGTTGGTATACCGTTCCCCAAAAGCGCCCTCTAGAGGACGCAGTGAGAGTTCCCTTCGGAAGGGAACGTCTCAGGTTACGTATGTAACCCTAGTTCCCTGAGAATAGGGAACGAGACACTGCGTCCTCTAGGCTTCCTCGCCATGCTTCGGACGGTAAAGCTTCAGACTTTGAAGATGTATTGTGTTGCACGGGCGCCTCTTTTATGTTATGGTCGCCCGGTAGTGACGCAACGGCAGCGACTGACGCGCCGCGGTGACGTCATACGCTGGCGCCGGCCATTTCATGTAGTTTTTCTATGCATTCTTCAGACTCGAGGCACGCTGCAGCGTTCCCCAAAAGCGCCCTCTAGAGGACGCAGTGTCTCGTTCCCTATTCTCAGGGAACTAGGGTTACATACGTAACCTGAGACGTTTTTTCATATTGCTTGACCGCTAGGTGGCACTGTGCCAAAACTGTGCAGGTAGCCTCAGGTTATGCTTGTTTGGTCTCAATACGCCAAACCGTTGCAAAGATATAGCCTCACATCCACTTTTGCGTGCTCTTCGTAGAATTTGTTCACATGTTATTTGAGAATGGTTTGACTAATCAACTTTCTTTCTTTTTGCCAGCATGACCTGAAGATGATCTGAGGAAATTTTGGTGAAAATATGATTCGAAAAATAGGTTTTACGAACTTAATATTCCATCTGAACGTTATTGTTCCAAAGTTATAAGCATAAAAATTAGTGAAACTTTGGACAAGTGGTGTCGCTATAGAGTTTGACTTAGAGACTCCAATCTTGCTATGTTTAATGTTGAGACTGTCCTTTAGCAGTGTGCCAAATTACACAACTTTACCACAAGTGGTTCAATGGGTTGCCATAGACTCAAGAGTGGAAGAAGAAGAAGGCCAATGGATACAATAGGTGCCTAAACACCTTTGGTGCTTGGCCCCAAATTAAACTAAACCAAACCAAACCAAAACACACACACACACAAAAAAACTTGTTTTTCTCCTGGATGTTTGATCTGTTCCATCAAAATCTGAGGTTGCTCTCTTTATATATCTAATGTAATAAAACAAAGAAAATTCAACAAATAAAAACCATAATGTAACATAACATGAAACAAAAATCCCAAATAAAATGAAAATCAAACACTATAACATGGTAACAATAAAATAAAATACAATAAAATAAAAAGAACAAAACCACACTTCTCTTTCTTCTGGATGTAGCATATCAAAACAACAAAAAGAATAAACAAAATCCAAAATAAAACAAACACCAAACATACCATAACAATGAAAACAAAACAAAAGTATTTAAGGGAAAACAAAAACACACTTCTCTTTCTTCTGGATGTTTGATCTGTTCCATCAGAATCTGAGGTCTCTCCAGCAAAGCACCCTGTGAAAAAAAACACAAGTTATACAAATGAAAAAGGTGGCATTTTAAGAGCCTGGCATTAATCAGATGTGTAAAACCCAACCTTCATCTCCAGGACGGCGTAGCCTGCATCAGCGCTGGCAGACTCCCGCCTGTCATCGGGTCTCCCCTGTCCCATCAATCGAGAGTTAGTGCTCAATGAGGTAGAGGACGACGCTCGGCCATTCTCCTTTTGCCTATTCAGACTTTTGGCCCACCGCTCCATGTCTTTGGCAATCTAAAGAAAGCAGAAAAACTCCATTTAAATGACTTCTTTACCTCTTTACCTCATCCTCTAAGACAGGGGTTCCCAACCTTTTTTACTCCGGGGCCCCCCTCCTTCTCCGGTCAATTTTGCAAGGCCCCCCTATGCCTGACATGTCCTCTTATACTGTACTTATGCAGTAAAGAGAAAAGTATTTATTTTTAAACCTTTTTTATTAACCAAAAGATTTTTTATTATTATTATTCTACTGCTTTTATGTTATAAAAAACTTAAAACACAATTCAAACAAACTTATTAACAATTAAAACTTCAAATATACCTTATAATCTTTAAAGAAAACCTCTAATTCTTAAAAAAAAACACAAATTCTAACTTTTTAAAATTATATATAATATAAAAATTTAACGCTCCTGAATTCTTTACTTCAGACATTCTTTACAACTTCAGAGTACTTTTTCTTAAATAAGTGAACCTGCCGTACAACAGGGAGATACCAAAAGACCACTAAACCTATCCATTTGAACTTGACTGACTGAATAGCTACTGTTTGTATCCATTAAAAAAATAATACACAAAATCAAAATACAGCAAATACATTCTAAATTTGTTGAAACACATCGATGTGAAGGTTTGACGAAGACGGGATCAGTGAACTCTGTCAGTGCGCGTCTGATGCTCATAAACACAGAGCCTCACTCCTCTTCTATGGGTGAGCATCCATTATAAAACACTCACAAAAAAAATATGATAGAGCACTGAGATTGCGCATATGCGCATTTGTGAATAAATAGCGGACTTATGCGTGTCTAATGTACGACTCTGATATACACGAGTGTTATACATTAGGCATGCGCAAGTTATTGTTACACTAATCGTCTTTACCTTTACATTCGCACAATGGTTTGCTTCATGCATGCAGCCGAGAGATGTAATATTAGTTTGCGTACAGCGTTTGGCAGTTTTGAGCCGCCATTCAGTCAGTATAAGTGCGATGAGCCTTGCTGCGCCGAGTCGCAATCAATCACAAAACACGAGAGAGGCTGTGCTTTTATTATTTTCATTTAGCATATTAATAATGAAATTAAACAATTATAGGATAATATTTAAATTAATTTTAAGATATCTCGCGGCTCCCCTGGAGGATCACTGAGGCCCCCTAGTGGGTCGCGACCACTCGGTTGGGAACCGCTGCTCTAAGACACATCAGACAGCTAACAGCTTTAACTGCAGGGTGTACCTGCTGTGCCGTCTTATTCTTGGGCTTGTCCTTCTTGTCCTTGCTGGTGTTTGGAGCGCCTGTAAGGTCAGAGATCGCTCCAGTGCCTGCAGCATCTGTGCTGTCGTCGGACGTCTGTGACTGGGCGGGAACATATGTGTGTCTTTCCCCATCCCAGTACATGTACTGCTGCGTATGGGGATTAAAGTAGTACTAGACGGACATCACAAAGACAAGAACAAACGGCAACATTATCAGTATCAGTATGCTTGTATAAGAAGCATGTTTAGTTGGTCATTAAGCCTACAAGCCTACGAGTTTAGTAAAGATACACCAATGCATTCATAAAATATAGCATTTTACGTTAAAATTCAAATTGGCTGACATGGGAAAATTGGGTATGGTTCCACTCGGAATCAGTTTTGTGATTTTGGCCAAACCATTCAGAAGGTATAAGCAAAAATAGCCTTTTTTCATATTGCTTGACCGCTAGGTGGCACTGTGCCAAAACTGTGCAGGTAGCCTCAGGTTATGCTTGTTATAACACACACCAAGTTTGGTCTCAATATGCCAAACAGTTGCAAAGATATAGCCTCACATCCATTTTTGCGTGCTCTTCGTAGAATTTGTTCACATGTTATTCGAATCAACTTTCTTTCTTTTTGCCAGCATGACCTGAAGATGTTCTGAGGCAATTTTAGTGAAGAACCCTGCTGAAAAAAACAGCATATGTTGGTTAGGTATGTTTTGGTGCTGGGATGCTGGTTTTAGCTGGTATATGCTGGTCCTTTGCTGGTTTATGCTGGTCCCTTGCTGGTTTATGCTGGTCCTTTGCTGGTTTATGCTGGTCATGTTGCTGGTTAATGCTGGTCCTTTGCTGGTTTATGCTGGTCCTTGACCAGCAACATGACCAGCATAAACCAGCAAAGGACCAGCATTAACCAGCAAAGGACCAGCATTAACCAGCAAGGGACCAGCATAAACCAGCAAAGGACCAGCATTAACCAGCAAAGGACCAGCATTAACCAGCAAAGGACCAGCAAGGGACCAGCAAAGGACCAGCATTAACCAGCTGAGGACCAGCATAAACCAGCAAGGGACCAGCATAAACCAGCAAAGGACCAGCATTAACCAGCAAGGGACCAGCATAAACCAGAGAAGGACCAGCATTAACCAGCTAAGGACCAGCAAGGGACCAGCATAAACCAGCAAAGGACCAGCATAAACCAGCTAAAACCAGCATCCCAGCACCAAAACATACCTAACCAGCATAAGCTGTTTTTTTTTCAGCAGGGAAGATGTGTTTAGTTGGTTATTAAGCCTACAAGCCTGACAAACTGGACATTAGCAGTGTAGTTCACCCAAAAATGAAAAGTCTGTCATTAATTACTCACTCTCAAGTCTTTCCAAACCCGCAATCATCAAACAAAAATTAAGATATTTTTGATGATCCTGCATAGACAACAATGCAACTGACACATTCAAGGCCCAGAAAGGTAGTAAAGACATTAAAATAGTCAAAAATAACGACTTTATGCAACATTTTTTTCTCTTCTGTGTCAGTCCTCGCCACGCATTCACGAGAGTACCACAAAAAGTATTCTTTTAGCTTCATAACATTATGGTTGAAGCACTGATGTCACATGGACTACTTTAACAATGTCTTTACTACCTTTTTGGTCTTGAACGTGTCAGTTGTATTGAGAAAGCTCTTGGATTTCATCAAAAATATTTAAATTGGTGTTCATAAGATGAACAAAGGTCTTACGGGTTTGGAACGACATTAGGGTGAGTAATTAATTTTGAGGGTGAGTAATGAATTTTCATTTTTGGGTGAACGGTCCCTTTAATTATGTAAGGGTTGGAGCTAAACTCTGCAAAACAGTGCCAGATTTGAGGAACCCTGCTTTAACTCTTCTGGTGGAGTGATGCCTTCATTACCTGTGAATTTGGGTCGTAGTAGAGGCCTGTAAAAGGGTCGTAGTAATAGCCAGAGCTTTCATCATATTGGTACGTGGACACATCAGGATCCGCTGCAAGAGAAGAAAAAAATACAACTGATGCACCTCATTCATATGAAACTGAATATGCACAGGAACTCATTAGATCAGGCAAAATAACTACAAATTCAATGGCAAGAAAAGTACATGAACCCATTGGAATTGGTTGGTTCTGCATTTATTAAACATCCCAATAACCACTGACAGTGCTGTGGAAAGAGTAAGTGACAGCTGTTTTTTTTTTTTGGTCCCTTTTAGTTCTGATGAGTTAAACTGCATACTAGGACTAAAGGTCATTGCACACTGAGCCTGAAAAAACAAACAAACAAAAAAACGCATACAATTTTCGCATGTTAAAAAATAAATACCTTACATTATGTCAACCGAGTTTACACACTGCCTCTGAAACTTTCGTCCGTCATAAAAATTTGATCAGGTTCGATTTTCTGCATTTTCACATCCGTAACAAGCATTTTGATAGGAAAGGATGAATATGAAAAAAATAAATAAAAATAATTTGTATTCGTCATCCTTTCCTTTCAAAATGCTTGTTACGGATGTGAAAATGCAAAAAATTGAACCTGATCAAATTTTTATGACGAACGAAAGTTTCGGAGCCAGTGTGTAAACTCGATTGACATAACGTGAGGTCGTATTTATTTTTAACGAGCGGAAATTTCGTACTAAAATTTTAGACTCGGCGTGCAATGACCTTAAGACTAAAAAAACAAAAAAACAAACATACAAATAATTGTCACTGTACATTTTTTGTCAAATAAACACTTTTATCATGTTGTGGATGGTTTGCTTACGATACTGCTGGCACTCAAAAGTAGTTCCAGGTGTAGCAGGCTGGTTAGGGGTAGCAGGCTGAGGTTTCCCAATGATTTCCACTGGGGCCTTTGCACAGACACAAACACGTTATAAGCACGACTTCAGAAAAGTCAAAATTATTGAGTTAGAACAAAAATTTACAGATAATTTGCTCACCTCATTGTCATTCAAGATGTTCATGTCTTACCTTCTTCGGTCAAAAAGAAATTATGTTTCTTGAGGAAAACATTTCAGAAATGTTCTCCATATAGTCGACTTCAATGGTGCCCTCGAGTTTGAACTTCCAAAATGCAGTTTAAATGCAGCTTCAAATGGCTCCGATCCCAGAGTCTAGCGAAACAATCGTTTTTATTTTATTATTTATATACTTTTTATCCTCAAACGCTCGTCTTGTCTTGCTATGCCTCTGTTTTTTCCGGTTCAAGACAGTTAGGGCATGTTGAAAAACTCCATCTCATTTTCTCCTACAACTTCAAAATCGTCCTACATTGCTGTTTTACCTTTTTTATTAAGAGTGTTTGATCTTCTTCGCATGTTCAATTTGCAAACACTGGGTCGGTACTTCTGCAGCGATGTAGGATGATTTTGAAAAGATTTTGTAAGGTTAAGGGAGAAAATGAGATGGGAGTTCTTCAACATATCCTTACTGTCTTGAACCGGGATAAACAGAGTTCAAACAGAGCAAGACAAGACAAGCATTTGAGGTTAAAAAGTATATAAATTGTAAACCCTTCTTCCTTGGCTGAGATTGTTTAGAGCCCTTTGAAGCTGCATTTAAACTTCATTTTGGAAGTTCAAACTTGGAGGCACCACAGAAGTCCACTATATAGAGAGAATTCCTGAAATGTTTTACTCAAAAAAAACATAATTTCTTTACAACTGAAGAAAGAAAGACATGAACATTTTGGATGACAAGGGGGTTTAGAAAGTTTTTGTTCTGGAAGTGAACTAATCCTTTAACTTTGATGAATGAACAACCCTGAAAACACGTCCCTGCGGGGCCCATGCTGGCTTTTTGCGGGCACAGTGGGCTAGGACCAGCCCACACCAAACCCCAGTGCATGCTTGCCCAGGCAGGGCCCACAGCTTTGCCCACACACCAGCGGACTGCCCACATTAATCCTATGATGGCCCAGCGTGGGCCAGCCTGTCTGGGCCCAGATCAACTTTTGTACCTTTGGGCTCAATTAGTTTTTGTGTAGGCAGCCCTGCAATGCAACTAAAAGAATACTTACAACATTGACTGGCCATTCTTTAGCCACTCAATTGAACTGTCTCAAACCAAAAGAGACCTTTTCAGAACCAGTTACTTCATATAGGCCAGGGATCCTCAAATCTGGCTCGCAAGATCCACTTTCCTGCAGAGTTTAGCTCTAACCCTATTTAAACACACCGGAGCATGCTAATTAATGTCTTCAGGATCATTAGAAAATCACAGGTGAGTGAGTTTGATCAAAGTTAGAGCTAAACTCTTCAGGAAAGTAGATCTCACAAGCCAGATTTGAGGATCCCTGATATAGGCATATTTGCTTTTCAGAGGCTGTAAGAAAATGCTCCTTTCAGCCAAAGGTGTGGTTGTGGAATTCAAGAAACAGAGCGGTTGAGAGGCCTCTGGGGAAGAGTGAGCTGTGCCAATGAATACTTCAGCACACCAAAACATATTTTCAGCAGAGGTCAAAGTAACAATTTGGTATTTTTTATTTTTATGTTAATTTGTATTACTCTCACATTTATATAGATAATTTGTAGTCTCTTTCAGAGTGTTTAATTAGCAGTATTAAGGCATTTCCACACTGAGCACGAAAAAGTGAAACGAATACCGCACGCAATGATGTGCTGGAATAAAACAACAGATTCCTATGAGTGCTTCCACATAGACCGAGACATTCGCACACTGGAAAAGTGAATGTTTTTTTAACAACCAGTCCGACTAATCCTTTTTTAGTTTCGCAAAGTGAAAACACAGCCATCCAATAATAATTGAGCATTACATCATATGCCCGGAGCAGCTGCTGTTGCCCAAAAGGATGAGGGTGGTGGCGCTATTTCGAAAACCAGTGTAAACGAACACAGAAGAAGAGTATTACGAGAGAGAAGAGGGTGCGCTCTTTATCATTGCATCTGAGAACAGATGGTTATTCCCACATGTTCTTAATATAATTTCTAATAATTCTCCACTGAATTATGTGATCTAGAGGAGAACACTGTTCGTTTTCTTCCACTTGCGCAAGTGTTATATGAGTCAGAGCGAGTTCACTCTTCCGTATTAAAAAAAAGCAAACAGACATATGATTATGTTATTTTATATATATATATTTTCTGTATCTGTTTTGTATGCAGCTCATGTTAGATTTATAACAATAAAGAATGTTTATGATAATAAGTAGTGTGGCATTATTAAACATACAAAGAGTGCATGTCTGCCTATTATACAATCAAAATAACTCAATGATGGTTTAAAGTGGGTTTTAAGCAAAATACATTAATAACTATATACATTTTCAAATGTGGCATGATGCTAATTTGACTTCTATTTATGTTTTAAGATGTTTTCTTGTAAGCATTATAGATAGTTTGTGTTTCTCATTTAGAACCAAACTTTATTTATCTTAAGTTAATGCTTTATATTGAGCAGCGGACGACGTTAAATGCATATACAAGATACATATCTGAGAAAAAAAATGCACTGTTGGTCAACGCCACCTAGCATGCAGGTGTAAATTAGCAGAAGGAAAATAATTGGTTCGCGCTTGGTGTAAAAGCACCATTCGTCTGCAGTTCACCTCGTGTTTTTGCATCGCACTCAGTGTGTAAATGCCTTTAACCTGAATTAAATGTTGTCTATTTTGTATTTAATGAATCCATTGATTTGAAATCCTTTTGACTACTGTACATTTTTGACAATACAGACATTAGTTATGTGGTGACTGCATGCATTTAAGATATATAATAACTGTTTTTCCCAAAGACTCACGTTATAGTACAGGGGTGCCAAACTAGGCCCTGGAGGGCCGGTGTCTTGCAGAGTTTAGTGCCAACCCCAATTAGACACACCTGAACCAACTAATCATGCTCTTACTAGACATAATAGAAACTTCCTACCAGGTGTGTTGAGGCAAGTTGGAGCTAAACTCTGCAGGACACCGGCCCTCCAGAACTGAGTTTGGGCAGTAATGTATTTATAGTGAAACAGATTTATTGTTGTAGACTAATAATGTGGGCCCTGTGTGGGCCTAGTGAGGGCTTCCTGGGGGCTAAGTGAGGGCAGCCCATGCAGGACCAGCGCTAAGGGGCCAACATTTTGCCAATGAGCTAAGTCTGTTCTGGCAGCCTGCTGGGGGCCCTTAGGCTCATAAAGGGTTTGTTTGCAGGGTAATGAATGAACAGGAAAAACAGAACTCTACCTGATTGGCTTGTTTGGAGGTTGTTGTGACGACAAGATGATTCTGGGATGCTGCAAGCGCCAATATAGAGGTAGCACCTGTTTCTCCTGTGATCAAATACACATTCAGACTTAGTCCAATAGAAGACTTATGTGCTCACAGCAGATGTAAGTGAGATGTGGTTATACCTGTAGAGGCTGTTGCAATGTCAGGAGCACCTAATGTTGTGTGGCTAGTCAGTAGCGCAGGCACTGGCCCTTTAAAGGCTTGAACATCTGCACTGACAATCTGCACTGCCTCCTGCCCAAACACAGCTGTTGCTGCCCCCTGCTGGTGCACACTGATATCACCGCTTTGAGCTGCACCTGCAAGCTGGGCCGTCTGAAACAATAACCACACATTGGTCAGCATGTGTTGAAGCAGGAATTCACATCTCAGCATTGCTTTTTTTTTTTTAAATCTAATTAACCTTTCAGAATGAAATTTCAGCTTCAGACTGTTGCATAGCATATTGTCTGATCAATCTAAAAACAGACTAATCAAAGACTTTTGCACCAATGTATGCCATTTGTGACCCAGTCTTATGTAGCACAGGTATATTTGTAGCAATTGTATGGGTCAAAATTATCGTTTTTTCTTTTATGCCAAAAAATCATTCGGATATTAAGTAAAGATCATGTTCTGTGAAGATATTTTGTAAATTTCCTACCGTAAATACATCAAAACTTAATTTTTGATTAGTAATATGCATTGCTAAGAACTTCATCTGGACAACTTTAAATGCAATTTTCTAAATATTTAGATTTTTTTGCACCCTCAGATTTCAGATATTCAAATAGTTGCATCTCAACCAAATATTGTCCTATCCTGACAAACCATGATGTATACATCTCAATTAAAAAAAAAAAAAAAAAAAATTGACCCTTATGACTGGGTTTGTGGTCAAGGGTCACATTTTTCTTTAGGAAAACCCTTGAAAGTAGTGATGCACTAAAAATTTTTGTAATTAAAAATGGCGAAATTTATTTATTTTTGGTTTGGCCTGAACAGTTTTAGAGAGATTCTAATTTTAATTAGTGCTTCCCCAATGGCATGTTTGACTGTGTCTATTTCATGCACACAACATGGATAAACTGTCAGCAGTGTGGGTGCTAGGCCTGGGTTGACAATATTGATTTCTCGTTTTGATGCTCTTTAATGCATTTCACGTAATCGCTCAATGCTTCAATCGCAGAAAGATGTCAATAAAACAGCTTGTAAACAATGTCATATAACATTACATTTTCCTCAGAAAATCCATTCAATGTCTAGAAACTCATTAGTCATTAGCTATAAAAATAACTCTAGAATGGAGTTTTACTAAATAAATGCACTATATTATGTTTAATATATTTTACATGTTATCTTTACTATTTAATGCATGTTTGAATAAATCTATCATGAAAACAAGTTATTACAGCCACTTTTAAATGTTTATATTTCAACAATGAATATGTAGAAACAATTACATCATTAAAAGGTTATCTTTTGTGCACTGTAAATGTTTATTACAACCTAGTTTGTATTTGAGCGCTGATTATTAAATAAATGTAACTAATTCATACCAATTATTTTTATTTTGATAAATGAAAACTTAAATTTTATGGTGTTTTCATAAAAAATATATATATAATTTCAGTGAATCACTATTCGAAATGGCTTGTATTGTGCTAATACTCAACAAACAGAATCTGTTTTCCCCCCAGTTGTTTTGTATGTTTTTAACTAGTAACAGTGATAGCCAAAAAAAAAAAACATGTTTCTTGAGGTAGACAAATAAACAAGTGGTAACTATGGCATAAGCAGAATAACAGTGTCACATTTACACCTTAAATACGCATTTATTTTAAGCCATTCAATATCCTAGAGTTAATCATTTCCTACATAATGTTGTTCTTTGTGTTGTGGATACCTGAGTGACGGCCCACTGAGCTGCAGCTATAGCTGTACTCGCAACTGTTGCCACACTCACCCGATTTCCATCTGTCAGAAAAACATCACTGAGAGACAGAGAGAGAATTCATAAAACTCTGGAACATACATGTAAAACATAACAGTACTAATGTGTTCTGTAAACATTCTCTCACATGTGTGGCTTTACTGCATTTTCCTGTTACACAACTATGACGTCAGCGTAATGCTGCAGGATCATTATAAGTACAGCATAACCCTCGTACCGTTTGGAGCCTTTGGCAAACTCCACAGAAATGAGCTTTCCATCAATAGAGAGAGGAGGCTGCAGGGACTGGAGGATCTGAAGCAGCTGTGAAGCTTCCTAAAACACACACACAATATAATACCTGTTTGTATTAGTCTTAAAGGAGAAGTTCACTTCCAGAACAAAAAATTACAGATAATTTACTTACTCCCTTGTCATCCAAGATGTTGATGTCTTTCTTTCTTCAGTCGTAAAAAAAATGTTTTTTTTAGAGGTAAACATTTCAGGATTTCTCTCCATATAGTGGGCTTTATGGTGCCCGAGAGTTTGAACTTCCAAAATGCAGTTTAAATGCAGCTTCAAAGGTCTCTAAAGAAGGGTCTTAGCTAGCGAAACGATTGGTTATTTTCTTAAAAAAATTGACAATTTATATACTTTTTAACCTCAAATGGTCGTCTTGTCTAGCTCTGTGTGAACTATCGGTTCAAGAGTTAGGGTATGTCGAAAAACTTGCATCTCAACTTCAAAATCATCTTACATTGCTGCAGAAGTACTGACCAAGTGTTTACAAAGTGAACGTGCAAAGATCAAACTTACGAAAAAAGGTAAAACAACGATGTAGGGCGATTTTGAAGTTTAAAGTTTTTTTTCGACATACCCTAACTGTCTTGAACTGGAATACACATTGTACACACAGAGCTAGACAAGAGTATATAAATTGTAATGAGTTTTTTGGTAAAAATAACTAGATAAGACCCTTCTTCCTCGGCTGGGATCGTTTAGAGCCCTTAGATGCTGCATTTAAACTGCATTTTGGAAGTTCAAACTCGGGGGCACCATAGAAGTCCACTATATGGAGGGAAATCTTAAAATGTTTACCTCAAAAAACTATTTCTTTATGACTGAAGAAAGACATGAACATCTTGGATGTCTACTTTAACACATATGTTAACAGAACAAGCCAATGTCATTTACAAGTAGTGTCGTCGTCTTACCACAATAGTAGTGAGCTGCAGGAAAGCAAACCCTCGGTTGAGCTGCGTCTGTTTGTCTTTGATGAGCCGTACGTTTGAAGGTGAGAGAGTAGCAAACGGGGCCAGAGCGGACAAAATGGCATCCAGCGTTGTATGGGGTCCCAGATTCCTCAATATCAGAGCTGAAGAGAATAAATGTTAAATGGATAGTTCACCCAATGAAAATTTGCTGTTAATTTACTCGCCCTCAGGCTATCCAAGATGCAAGTGAAAGTGACTTTTTTCTGTAGTAGATGAGTATAGATGAGAAGATTTTTTTCAGCTGAAACCATGATTCTTGGTCATTCATAAAATTCTGCCCTTATTTGAGCATAATAAGCATATCAAGGAACACAAAATTAATACTTGTGGCTTCTAATGATAAATGGAGTTCTTATGAAGTGAAACAGTTGTTCTGTGCAAGAAACTGAACATTATTTGCAACATTATTACCTGTAGTCCAGAGCCTTTTCCACAAACTGGTTCTTTGGGACATTAAATTAGCAGAAAATTGTCATTTTTGGGTGAACTATCCCTTTCAATGTGTGTATGACTTACTGTCATTGGCCACCTCAGCAGCTGGGGATGAGGAACTTAGGTTGAGAATTGGAGCTGCTGTCTGGTATATGGCAGGAAGGGGCAGTAAACCCTGAGCTGAGTCCTTTAACTGCCCCAGAGGTAAAGTCTTTGGCACCAGAGGCAGTTTCAACTCAGCCTCTGAAAAGAAAGTGCCATATGCACAAGGATTTACATTTATATTCATGTTTTTACCATACTGTTACATATAACTACAACAAATTCATTCAAATTCACACCTGATTTTGGAACTCCGCATTTGAAACACTTTTCTCTTCGTTTGAAGTTCTGCACTCCACACTGTCAATCAAAACAGAGATGTTCAAAATGCTGGATTACTTTTATAATGTCTTTATGACCTTTTGAAAGGTTTAGGGACAAAAATCTCTCACGTTTCAATAAAAATATCTTAAT
>NC_133378.1:11360613-11377999 GCF_049309525.1 Garra rufa
TCATGCGAATAGCTCCACAGGAAGGTCTATCACGTCTTGCATTGACTTAACAATTTAAATCGCTCATGCTTAACGTGCCATTCGCGTCTGGTGTGAACGCACCATCAGAAAATGACCACATAAGCCTCCTCTACCAAGCATGTTTTCTTACCAATGCCAGATCCATGGCGCACAAAATGGACCAACCCGAGCAACACATTGCCGGGAACTGCTATACCTGCGATTGCTGCATTATGATAGTATCTGAGACCTGGCTTCACCCGTGGATCCCCAACGCAGCAGTTCAGCTGGCGGGCCGCACTATTCACTGCTGGGACAGAAATAAAGACTCTGCTAAGAGCAGAGGAGGCTGTACGTGTATATTGGTCAAACAACAGTATAATCGAAGAAGCAGAAGCCATACAAGTCAAAGAAGTAGAAGTCAAAGAAAAAAAAATTGAAAAAGCAGAAGCCATAGAAGTCGAGGTAGTAGAAGTCAAAGAAAAAAATCTAAAAAGCAGAAGCCATAGAAGTCGAAGTAGAAGTCGAAGAAGCAGAAACCATAAAAGTTGAAGAGAAAAAAAATCTAAGCAGAAGCCATAGAAGTTGAAGAAGTAGAAGTCAAAGAAAAATTTGAAGAAGCAGAAACCATAGAAGTCAAAGAGAAAAAAATCTAAGAAGCAGAAGCCATAGAAGAAGTTGAAGAAGTAGAAGTCAAAGAAAAAATTGAAGAAGCAGAAACCATAGAAGTCGAAGAGAAAAAAAAATGCAGAAACCATAGAAGTCGAAGAAAAAGTCGAAGCAGAAGCCATTGAAGTCGAAGAAGTTAAAGTCGAGGAAAAAGTCGAAGAAGCTGAAGCCATAGAAGAACAAAAAGAAGTAGAAGTTGAAGTAAAAGTTGAAGAAGCAGAAACCATAGAAGTCAAAGAAAAAGTCAAAGAAGCAGAAGCCATAGATGTAATAAACAAGCAGCTGCGTGTTCACCTCGATGGCGTACATACCATAGCCGGAGATTTTGTTTAGGCAGACCTGAAAACTGCACTTCCACACTTCTTCCAGCACGTTAAATGCCCGACCAGAGGGGAAAACACACTTGACCGTGTGTATACCAACATTAAACATGCATACAGAGCTATTCCTCTACCTCGTCTAGGCAAGTCAGACCACCTCTCTTTGCTCCTTACTCCAGCATATATTCCCATCAGAAGAACACCACCACTCACAAAGACTGTTTAGATATTGCCTGAAAATACACTTTATTAGCTCCAGGACTGTTTCACCCATACTGACTGGGAAGTATTTGAACTAGTGTTGTCAAAAATATCAATATTTCGATAAATATCGATACTGAAATATCTGAACGGTACCAAAACTAATTTCCAGAAGTATCAATAAACCGATACTAGCCAAGCTGTCACTTTCACTTCTCTCCAAAGGCACGTTGACAAACACCACACGTGACCGCAGTGTCTATCTCGTCTCATTAGCTCTGGTTAAATAGCATAAGTGAAGCGTTTGTCTTCATGTCGATCCAGTGAGTGTAAAATGTCACCTGATGTTTCATGTCTTTTGCCTTTGTTTTGCACTGTTTGTGATTTGGTTTCTCCCTCTGTCTTCCCCCGTCTGTTTGTGATCATTTGGTTTAGTCCTTGGTTAATCATTATCTGTATCACCTGTGTTCAATGATTAGTCACCATTTATAAGTCTGTCTGTTTCTTGAGTTCTCTGTCGGTCATTTCATTTACCCTACGTGTGTGGATGTTTCTGTTTATGTTCCTGAGAAGTCTTATTAAAGTATTTATTATTTGAAACTACGTTCTCCGTCTCGTCGAACCAGCACGATCCGTAACAGAATGACCGACCCAAACCGTAGTGCTGAGGAACGGCTGTGGAACTTGAGGCAGAGCGGTTGGGAGTTGGAGCGGTATGTAGAGGATTTCATTGAGCTTTACCATCAGGTGAGCTGGTCCGACGCCTCTTTCGGCTTTGTGTTTCTGTTGGTGTTGGATGAAGAAACTATTCGTTGCGATCTCTCTGGTTATGATGTCCCGTTTGTCGAATTGGTCAATATCATTCTCTATTTAAACTGCTCCACTTTTGAGATAGAACAAATGGAGAATGACAGTCCGATGCAACGTCCAACCCCCTCAGAAACACGTCACATCGCACCAGCTCACCCAACGCCAAGAACCTCCGCATACCGATTCAACAGTTCAGACCGCCTGCCTCGCCCTGAACATCCAGCGATCCTCCAGAGCTCCATAGTCTTCCTCAGCCTAACACAGTTCCTGATTTCCCGGCCGAGATGGCCACAGTTCCTGATTTCCCGGAGATGGCCAGCGTTCCTGATTTCCCGGCCGAGATGGCCGCAGTTCCTGATTTCCCGGCCGAGATGGCCACAGTCCCTGATTTCCCGATCAAGATGGCCACAGTTCCTGATTTCCCTGTCAAGATGGCCACAGTTCCTGAGTTCCCGGCCGAGATGGCCGTCGTTCCTGATTTCCCGGCCGAGATGGCCGCAGTTCCTGATTTCCTGACAGAGATGGCCACAGTTCCGGATTTCCCTGTCAAGATGGCCACTGTTCCTGAGTTCCTGGCCGAAATGGCCGCCGTTCCTGATTTCCCGGCCAAGATGGTCGACGTTCCTGATTTCCCGGCCAAGATGGTCGACGTTCCTGATTTCCCGGCCAAGATGGTCGACGTTCCTGAGTTCCCGGCCGAGATGGCCGTCGTTTCTGATTTCCCGGCCAAGATGGTCGACGTTCCTGATTTCCCGGCCAAGTGGGCCTTCGTTTCTGAGTTCCCGGCCGAAAAGGATGCTATGGACCTTATGGATATGGCACTCCCTATGGAGTTTACCGCCCCTATCCTCTCACCAGAGCCTCCGCTGGTCCAGTCCAGCCGTCCAGGGCCTCCGCTGATCCAGTCCAGCCGTCCAGAGCCTCCGCTGGTCCAATCCAGCTGTCCAGAACCTCCGCTGGTCCAGTCCAGCCGTCCAGAGCCTCCGCTGGTCCAGTGCAGCCGTCCAGAGCCTCCGCTGATCCAGTCCAGCCGTCCAGAGCCTCCGCTGGTCCAGTCCAGCCTTCCAGAACATCCGCTGGTTACGCCCAGCCTTCCAGAGCCTCCGCTGGTTACGCCCAACCTTCCAGAGCCTCCGCTGGCTACATCCAACCTTCCAGAACCCACTCTACCAGACCCTCCATACGTACCCCTAAATCTCCCCAAGGAAATTTTGGGGGGGGCTACAGTCCCATAGTCCACGTGGCCTGGCCGAAGGTTGAGGCCAAGGCCACGGGAGCCATCCAACCTAGGCCACGAGAATTGTCTGCTCGGCCATGGCCTCCTGACCCACCATGGCTATATGAACTGTCTGCTCGGCCATGGCCTCCTGACCCACCATGGCTATATGAACTGTCTGCTCGGCCATGCCCTCCTGACCCACCATGGCCATATGAACTGTCTGCTCAGCCATGGCCTCCTGACCCACCATGGCCATATGAACTGCCTGCTCGGCCATGGCTTCTTGACCCGCCATGGCTCCTTGAACTGTCTGTCCGGCCATGGCCCCCTGACCCGCCATGGCTCCTTAAACTGTCTGTCCAGCCATGGCCCCCTGACCCGCCATGGCTCCTTGAACTGTCTGTCCGGCCATGGCCCCCTGACCCGCCATGGCCTTATGAACTGTCTGTCCGGCCATGGCCCCCTGACCCGCCATGGCCACGTGAACTATTGGCCAGGCCATGGACTCCTGATTCCCCTGACCCGCCATGGCTCCCTGATCCGCCCTGGAGGCCTTCCCAAACCAGTAAGGTCCTGTCCTGTAATGGCCTCCAGGGCGCCCGCCCTCCCTCCCCGGTGTTTCCGTCACGGCGCGAGACGCGCCTACCTTTAGGGGGAGGTAATGTTACATGTCACCTGATGTTTCATGTCTTTTGCCTTTGTTTTGCACTGTTTGTGATTTGGTTTCTCCCTCTGTCTTCCCCCATCTGTTTGTGATCATTTGGTTTAGTCCTTGGTTAATCATTATCTGTATCACCTGTGTTCAATGATTAGTCACCATTTATAAGTCTGTCTGTTTCTTGAGTTCTCTGTCGGTCATTTCATTTACCCTACGTGTGTGGATGTTTCTGTTTATGTTCCTGAGAAGTCTTATTAAAGTATTTATTATTTGAAACTACGTTCTCCGTCTCGTCGAACCAGCACGATCCGTAACAGTGAGCAACTGAGCATTGATTTTGCGTGTGATGCGTGCATGTTTGCATGTGTGGATCGTTGATTATATGTGAATCTGGCATTAAAATCTGTTCATATTAACCAGCATTTATGAATGATGAACAATGCATTTGTCACAGTATATTTTAATAACTAAGATTAATAAATGTTTTTTGAAGTATTTTCATCAATTCATTCACGTTAACTAATGTTAAAGGTGCTGTGGCCGGGCGGAGAACAGCAACAACACAGCAAGAGTTGAGTGAGCCCCGGAGGGTGCGTTTATTGACAGAAGTGAAGGTAAGTAAACAATACGGTGAGTGAAGAGGTGTGTACGTCTTCCTTGTGGTGCAGGGTGGCTTCTTCCTGGGTGCTTGTGTCTCCTAGTGACGGTGGCCGGTGCAGGGGGTTGGTGCAAAGGATGTGCTTTAACCCCAAAACGTGCAACCCGGAAGTGGGGGACCAAGCGGTCACGGTGACTCTGTAGGAGAGAGGACACAACGATCAGGTAAGTCTCACAGTTCATTGGAGATGATTCTCACTCTCTGGTTGTGGCAGACTGCTTATAAAGCCGGCGGCGCCGTGACCGATTGGTCCGTGATGAGTGGATCCAGCTGGTCCTCGTGTGTTGCCAGGGCGATGCTGATTGATCCTCGGGACGCCCGTCACAGTGCCATAAAATGCATTTATACAACATTTTTAAATTGTTCTCTGATATTTACATAGAAGGTATATGGCATAGGAAAGGGCAAAAAATCTCCAGAAATGGTTTTACAGGTCCATTTACAACCCTAGGATTTGTCCCTATAATGAAATGCTCTGTTATTGCCTTATTTGGAAGCTTCATGAATATTAATGATCTCTGCTCTGATTGGATGTTTCACAGACCGGCTCAACTCTATAGCTCGCACATGGATAAAAATATATATTTAATTAGGAGCTCTAGCCGCTTTTAATATGCGGTTTGTTGAATCTGCCGTTTTGAATCGCCGACATTTTAGTCTTATTACAGTGATGCATGTGCTCTGTGTAACGTTATAATGCAGAGGGACTGCTTCTTACCACACAAGTTGAGCTGCTCGTCAGTGATTCTCAAGATCTGTAAATCATTCGCCATCATCAGCGCAGTTATTTCTCCATCATTCTCTATCATCAGGCAGTTATTTCTCTGTTTATGTGGTAAGTGAAATCCTATGTATTGCAATGTAACAGGCTAGCGCTAGTATTAAGCTAACCGTGTCCCTTCTGTGGCTTGCCTTGTTTAACTGATGTACTGACGTTAGTAATGATTGGGCGATGCAAGTGTTGGGGGCGTAACTATTAACGATTTCTGGAAAGTTTCGTAACAGTCTCTGTTATGTTGGAATTGACCTATTTTTCGGTGGTCTTTTGCAAACACTAGATTTATATAAGAAGGAGGAAATGTTGGTGTTTAAGACTCACGGTATGTCACGTCCATGTACTGAACTGTTATTATTTAACTATGCCAAGGTAAACACAGTTTTCCATTCTATGGCACCTTTAACAAACATCTATCACCATTGACTTAAGTTCTAAGATTAGTTAGATGCAAGAGAATGCCAAACTTTAATAAACTTTTTTTTTTCTTTTTAGACCACACTTTTAAAATGAACTGAACTGTTCATTTTAAAAGTGTGGTCTAAAAAGAAAAAAAAAAGTTTATTAAAGTTTGGCATTCTCTTGTGGCACCAGAAAGAACATGAGACTCGACCTGCAACAAAAAAACGTGGTATTTATCAAGGTATCCTATCAAAGTTAGAAATTCCAGCATCTTGACAACACTAATTTGAACATCACGACCTACCTGTTAACATCATGACCTGGCGTTATTGGCCTACATCAAGTTCTGCATGGACAACGTCACAGTGAATGAATTCATCCAGTTTTTCCCCAATCAGAAACCCTGAATGACCAGCAAAGTCCACAAGCTTCTTTAAGACAGGAAAGCTGCCCTTAGGTCAGGTGATGGAGCTTACAGTGCTGCCAGATCAAACCTGAAGAGAGGAATTAAGGATGTGGACCTCAGCCTACATCAGGCCATGGCACGCCTTCGCTCACTGTCCAGGAGCATGAAGTGAGACGGGTGCTCAGAACAGTGATCACACGGAAAGCTGCAGGCCCTGACGGTATCCCAGGGAAGGTGCTTAAGGGATGTGCTGACATCCCTGAAAATCTTCCATAATCATCCCAAGAAATCAGCCAAAGATAGCCTCAATGACTAGCGCCCCATTGCCCTCACAGCGATCATCATGAAGTGCTTTGAGAGGCTGGTCCTACACCACCTAAAGGCCTGCCTCCCTTCCACCTTTAATGTACAAAAGTTTGCCTAGAGCTAACAGATCGACTGAGAATGCAATAGCCATAGCTCCTCACAATGCGCTGATCCTTCTGGAACAAGCTATGTGAGGATGCTTTTTCATACCGGACATCCTCTTCAGCAAGCTTACTCACTTGCACTTGGATCAGAAACTTCCGGACTGACCGCACCCAGACTGTTTAACTCTGTCCCCATCTCTCCTTCACCCGCACTGGCTCCCCTCAGGGGTGTGTGCTGAGCCCATTTCTGTACTGTGTAGTGGTTTTCAGCCAACAATCTGGCACTTAAAACAAAGGAAATCATTCTTGACTTTAGAAGGCACATCGATGAAGACTGCGTGGAGAGGGTTCAGACATTCAAATTCCCTGACACCATCATCTCAGCTACACTACAGCAGTCATCAAGAAGGCATAGATACGATGTAGCAAGCCAAGACTAGGGCAGATGGAATCCAGTCATAAAATCAGAAATTACAGTTTAAAGCATAATGTCACAGAATTTATCAATGATTGGATAAATTAATCAAAAGTAGGTCATTACACTTTAATCAAATTGCATTATAGACTAGTGTCTGTAAATATTAAGTCGCAATATAAATCCTGCATGTTCTGCACGTCTCCTGGTCTGAATGAATCAAAGGCACAAACTGGCAGTTTCGTTTACTGCACACTTACTGAAGCTCGAAGGATTTTAGCATCTGTCATCTGTCAAATAAAAGTTTGGTTTTACTTGAAGACAAAAATAATAAATAATATTATAAATAATATTTGTATTCTTTTATTTTTAAAGAAATAATTACACAATATTTCTTACATGTTTTAAATTTAATAGAAAATCCCCTTTATTTTTCAAAAAAAAAAAAAAAAAAAAAAAATTATTAAATCAATGTTTTATGCCTTCATTTAATAACCAGAAAAATGCAAATACACAACTGAAAATTTCTAAATGGGGACATTTTATGAGGCTTTTGTAAGAGTAAATAAAAGTTGTTTTATGCATTCAAAAAATTAGACATGCTAAAACTATAACAATAAAACATAAGGTGCAGAAAAAAATTAAAAGCTTTCATAAGGCCCTAAAAACATGAAATTTTTGTTCAACGTTTAATAAATTGATGTTAAATTGTGTAGGTTTAATGATTTTAATTAATTATAATTTTAATTATATTATGCTAATTTTTTGTTATTTTTGAATTAAAAAAAATTCCAAACATTTAAAATTGGGGCATTGTTTTTATTTTAATGTTTATGCAAACCAAAAGTGCATAGTGGTTGGTTTTCAACATAAAACTGGGTAAAATGATTTCAGTACTTTTTGAAAATTCCAGTCCATTTTAACATGCATACCATGTTATACAAACAGTTTGGATATATACATTAGGCCTATTCAAGGTATTAAGGTTTTCAAGGTTCCCAGTTTCTGTGTGGCGCCATGTAGAGGCACAATAGCAGTGTTGGCAGTGTTGCCAACTTGGCGACTTTGTCGCTAGATTTAGCAACTTTTCAGACCCCTTTCGCTACTTTTTTTTTTCGAAAAAGCGCCTAGCGACAAATCTAGCGACTTCTTGGACAAACCTTATTTAGTTTATGAGACCCTCTGGTACTGCCGCGCGGGTGTGAAGTCGTGCTTGTTGGTGTTGGAAAGGCTTTGCACTGCCAGGTGGAGGCTACTGCTCCTCTTTTCAACAGAAGCTGAAAAGAAGGTAGTAAATCCGCTACATGGCTACACACATCACACCACCCTGTGCAAACCACATAACCAGAAACATTTTTGCCTTCCACTATGTAAATATAAACTAGACAGACTTGTTTTTGCAGCGACTCACGCATGGCACGCATGACACAAACCTGGTGCTCAAGTTCTATTACACTGCTCACCTCTCACGTTTTTCTTTTAAAGGCAAAAATGCGAGACAGGTAGGTGAGCCGTTTACATTGGAATTACATTGTAAACTGGTAATCAGCTGTTTTATTGTGCCTTGGCAACTGATTACTATTTTCCATTTCCTATCAGAGAGGCGATGTCCTACTTGAACGTCCAAAAGTTGAACACAAGACATTCTGACTTCACATTCATAAGTGTTATGTCACCTGTACAACACAAGAGGTCAGTGTCGCCTGATTTTTAACAGTCAGTGACCATCTCATACCTAATGCAATACAGCTGCTTTTAACCAAGTGTGTATTTTAAAGGAACCGTATGTAGGATTGTGGCCAAAACTGGTACTGCAATCACTTTCAAAATACTGTAGAACGGTGTATCCCCTCCCCCCACCCCGAATCGAGGTTGCCAGCTAATGCCGAGTTCAGACTGCATGATTTTAGCCCCGATTTTGACTCGCCGACAGGTTTTGAGAAATCGCCGACAAATGCCCGAAATCACAGGCAAATCGGTGCTCGTTCACGTGAGTGACAATCACACAGTGTGAACTATTAAAGACGCGATCTGAGAGAATCGCCGACGTGTCGCCGACACCCGTGAGATATTTGCCATGCTAAATATCTGGACCTGTCGGCGATTCACAATCATGCCGTGTGAAAGGTGATCTGACTGAAAATCACATCGGCGATTACCTACAGCCAATGAGACAGCAACATCCAGGCCAGCGGGAAGTTGGGGGAGGAGTTACGAAGGTATAGACCACAATATCAACAAGAATAGCTTCGGCTTCTTTTCTTTTCGCTGCAAATGAGTGCACATTCAATTTGTATGACAAGCTTCTTGCGGGCTATAATTTTTTTTTTCTAATAATACCAGTCTCACGTGAGAACTTGCATGCCTGACCTCGCGTTGTTTCCATGTCACTTCTCGCGTGTGTTTGGTTGTGAGACGTAGTTTGCGGACCGGGACAAAGTCGACCCCCTGTCGCCGATCCATCATGCAGCGTGAACACAGCAGCGACGGAATGCTACCCCAGATAGTCATGCAGAGTGAAAACATCTGTGACACGATTGCTTTGAAAATCGTGCAGTCTGAACTCGGAATAAGCTGCAGGATCCAGCAGGAACCTAGGCTGCTACAAGGAGCTTCCAATGGCAAGTGACGAGTCCTACACAGTAATTTTTTTTCTTCTGTTAATTATGTTTATGTTTCATGAGAGATGTTTTGCAAAGTAATTATGTATCGCAAAAATTTACTAATGGCGATTAGCCAAATATTTCGTAAAGATGTACTGTAATACCACATTTCAGTCGAAACATAGATTGTTTTCATACCCTGCTAGTGGTGCGATATAAAGCTTTTTATGAACGCATTTAGCACGGGCGACCGTGAAAAATCCACTGTGTACGGAAGCAAAGTTAGCCAAATATAGATGAATCTTACCTGTCCAGGAGAAAATTAGCAATGTTGGCGTCTATCTTCAAATTCTTCTCCGTTTTCAGCCGTCTCCATCTTTCAAAGGCATCTCCTATACAAATCCTTGTTTTATTTCGGACTTTGTCACGACGTATTTCGGATTCATAACGAGGTCTTTTAGGTTTCGTAACGTTATACATGTTTTATCCGACACGTTCATAGCTGCAGCTGTAACTAGAGCAGAGCTGGCAACCCGGATGAAGAAACTCTACTGACTTCGTGATTAGTAGATAGCTGGAGGGTGGAGCCTCAGACCAAAACACAAAATGACAACAATAACATCACTTGTGGACTGCAACTTTCACTTTTAAATGACAATATCCTGGCCGGAACACTGTTGTCAGTGTATATATTTGAAATGAACATGATTTCTTAATGTTTAGTAACATGTCAGTGCCATTTTATGATTAACTGAAATAAATTTCTTACATACGGTTCCTTTAAATAGCATGTTGATAGCAATGGTGACAATTTGAACAATATAGCGAAGAAAACTGAGATGTAACTTAAAGTGCAAACTTTAAGTGCAACTTATGTGCAAATGAAACAACCTTGTTGAAAAACCAACATATGCAGGTTAGGTATGTTTTGAAGCATGTCTGCTGGTTTAAGCTGGTCATGTGCGGGTCATGAGCTGCTCCTGAGTAGGAGTTGCTAATGACTAACTAAGGATTATCTTAAACCAGCTCAAACCAGTAGCCATGCTTCAAAACATACCAGCACACAATGTTTATTTTCAACAGTGAACCTACCCCCTCTGCTGAAAAAAAAAAAAAAACCAGCATATGCTGGTTAGGTATGTTTTGGTGTTGGGATGCTGGTTTTAGCTGGTTTATGCTGGTCCTTTGCTGGTTAATGCTGGTCCTTTGCTGGTTTATGCTGGTTCTAATGCTTAAGGTTGATTCACTATACATAAAACTTGAAGAAAAATAAACTGACTTGTAATACCGTGTTGTAACATAGAAATTTTATGCATTTTACCCTTTGTGGCTCATTATTATTATTATTATTATTATTATTATTATTATTATTATTATTATGAATTAATATGAAACTGAAGATTTATTTTGTTAATAAAATTTGTAACGCAAATAAAATGGATTTCCACTTTTAAAACGCAGTTTGTGATTCATTATTATTAAAACAGATCAGTCACAAAGTAGTACAATGGAAAATTTGCAGTTATTACACATCTAACTCTTATTAACAAAATGAAGAAGACGAAGTCTAGCTACTTGCGTTATAACCCAAATAAATAAGGTTTCCCTTATTTAAAACGAATCGTTATTTTTTAATGAATGCACAACAACAGTAAAGACCAGCTCAGTTATTTTACACAAAGAAATTAAATGTTTAACAATAGTTCTCTTGCGCTTTTGGATCATCCACCAGTCATTTCGCATCATTCTCATCACTTGACAGAGCTGCTTGGAACAGACGCGTGGCGCTCCCTCAGATCTGTAGCGTCCCATGTTCAGCTGAACTATTATTATTATTTTTTTTCTATAAAAAGGCCTTGTAACACTGACTACATGACCAAGCCTGCGCCGCCATTACGAATTCTAACGTCAGATTGAATGCTTTTCTGTTCCGGTTTCCATAGGAACCCATTCAAATAGCGTCCATCTGTTTTTAATGTAGCTAACGTCCGCTGCTTCGTGTCATCTACACACTCATTAAAGTGAGGCACTGACAAATGACGGTCATTGCGACATTGCCAAGTGATGGCGCTATGGAGCCATGTACTTTTTAAAAACATTTTAATAGGTTTAACATTAGTTTATTAGCTCGGAATATACCCTAATTTGACTAGAAACAGTGCAGACCGGAAATGCAAAGCATTCTTTCAGTTAAGAGTCGGACTTACTTCCGTGTTCAGGAAAAACGTCTATAATAATTAAATAATGCACTCAATATGAGTCGATAGGAATTTTAAATATTAGACCTAATCTAATAACTACATCTCTTAAGTTTTATCTTAAACTGTAAAAGCTATTAAATATCCTATATTTAACCAACACACTTGTTACTGCTGTAGTTTTGTTACTCTGAATTTAGTCTGAATCATTTAAGCTGTTTTTGACATCAGCTTGTCAGATGTTTGGTCCGGTTATTACTCTCAATCATAGCAATGGCTCATAGCGCATATTTAGCCGATTTACTCGCATATTTTTTAAACTCGCGTTTGTCATTCTTGAAAGGGTATACATCAGGGGCGGAGTGGGGCACTAAAATCCCCACCCCCCCACACACACACTTTAATATAATACTAAATCTTTTTTTTTAACCTGGATGAAAAAAAAAAACACAAAACAATTTAGCGCTTCGGAGTTTTTACCGATATAGCTGATGGAAATGTCTTGTCAATAAAATTTCTCATGTGTCAACATAATCTTTTTCTGTTTAACTTTAGCGCATAAATTCTAGTGATGTTTTGTTAACAAATTTCGGGAGGAGCTCGCGCAGATAATTAACACGGCCAATTCTCCATCAGCAATCACACTCCCTATCTAATCACTACAGTCCCTTTAAATAGCCAAGCAGTCCTACCTTCTCTTATCTCCGATTTTCAGCATTGGCACTCCCAATCGCCGTAATATGTCCGAGATTCACTCATCTTCCGAGGATTATTCCTCAGATACAGGCAATCATGCAGCTACTCCAGCCTCCATCCAGGTCGCCGCTCAGGCCACCAGCGCTCCGCAGGATCCACCAATCGAGTCCGCGGCTGCATCACGGGGCCGCAGGCCCTCACACACCGCCGCTACTCGCACTCCGAGACGCCAGCTTACGCCGTCTCCACCACATTCCAGATGTCGGGCATCTTCCCCAGCGTCCTCTTACGCTTCAGCCTTCTCCGGCGCCCCAGCCAAGGAAAAATGGACCGTAGCCGAGCTCCGCAAGGCGCTCACCAGTGCCGGCGTCGTTTTTCAACGTCGTTCCTCTAAGGCGGATCTCCTCGCCCTCTATTCATCTCTCCAACTACAGGAAAAGCCTAAATCTACTCCTCCTTCCAGGGCCTCAGGCAGAGCACGCTTGGGCCGCAGTGCCCCCTACTCCACATCAGGACACAGCAGAAGGCCGTCACCGAGCTCGGGCCACACCCCGGATACCGCAGTCACCAGCCACTGCCATCCTGCTCGATCTTCAAAGCGGGAGCTCGCTGCTCATGCCGACAGAGAGCCGGCCATCGTCTCTACAAGTCGCCGCAGTAGCACGAGCTCGCCCACTCCAGCGGCCGATTCACGTCCGCAACTTTTGCCTCTCCTTTCTCTCCCCTTCCTATGGCCCGCAGCACCGCCTTCCGCTCATAGCACGAGCATTCCCCCGCTCATGCCACAAGCACCGGTGCCCCCCATTACCCCTCTTTTCCTCCCTCTCTTTTCCGTTCCAGGAGACGGCCGCAGCTCACGCTTACCACCTCTATCAGTCCCCGCAGCCACTTTCCTTCCTCCTCAGGCCCGTCCTCCCTTCTCATTGGCCTAAGCCACACCCCTTCCAGCCCCGCCAAACGCTTTAACGCAGGAACCTCCCCCAGTTCCCAACTCCATCAGGACCCAGATACTAGCATGTGCGGATGTTGATCTTTTCACCCTCTTGTCACCTTACCCATCTTACCCTCACCCGCCGATCGCCAAATCAACTGTGGCGATTTCTCAGTCACTTTAAAAAATTCAGCCCCCGCCCAGTCACGCATTCTGTCATTTGCCGAGTTTACCATTGCCTTCACCCATTACGCAGAAGTCATCTGCACCGCCTTTCCCCATAGGAGACGTGAGCTCAGCGACTATCTCACAATAGTCGCTGAGCTCGCGCTGTCATTTGGAGGTTCCCACTTTTACACATACCACAAGTTGTTCGCCGCCAAATGTGCCATCCGCGGACACCGAGCTCCATAGCAGAGATGCCGTAACATCTCTTGCGCGGTTTGCCGTTCCTTTTCCCACCCCACCTCCAGCTGCACTTTCATCAATCCATCCATTCCTCCTGGCCCCGAACCATCCCAACCCAAATCCACGAGCTACGTCCCGCGTCTCATGGAGACCCCAGTAACCCCTACTCCCACACTTCGCCGAGGGTCCTAGCACTTCCATCGAATTTTTGGGCATCAATTTAGATTCCCCAAAATTCCTGGCTTCCCTACCCAAAGAAAAAATTGACAGGACGATTCTGGTAGCCTCCACTCTGTTAACCAACTCTAGCTGTTCAAAACGCGAGCTGTTATCCGTTCTGGGTCATCTAAATTTTGCGATGCGCATCATCCCACAAGGCCGCCCCTTTATCTCCCATCTCCTCTCCCTCTCCTCCTCCGACCACACCCTTAAGGACCGCATTTCCATAACTGATTCGTGCCGCAACGAGCTCAGCTTATGGATTTCCTTCCTTAAACAGTGGAACGGCTTATCGTTCTTTTACAGCAATTTGGTTTCTTCCCCAATCGATATCGAATTATATACCGACGCCGCCCCCTCCGTCGGTTTCCTCCGGGGCCGCTGGTTCGCTTCTACCTGGCCCCCCGAGTTGGCAGATTTGCCTCATCAGCTATCATCCTCAGCGCTATTTGAGCTTTACCCGTTAGTGGCCGCAGCTTTCCTATGGGGCAAAGAGTGGTCCGCCACCAGCATCGTCGTCCACTGCGACAACGAAGCTACCGTGCACTGCATTAACAAAGGCCGTTCCCACTCCCCCGCACTTATGCCTTTGCTCAGACGCTTGATTTGGATTTCGGCTTGTGACCAATTTATCATAACTGCAAAACACATCCCCGGGTCAAAGATTCAAATCGCTGACTCTCTCTCTCTCGTTTTGCTTTTCAGAAATTCAGATCGCTGGCTCCAGAGGCGGACCCGCTCCCAACCCCAGTCCCTCCTTATTCAGAACTGATATTCCCGTAAACCACCCTCTGAGGCCTCTTCTCGAAGCATCCATCAATTCCATTCTCCAAGCAGTCTCCCCTAGGACTCTCCAATCCTATCTTACAGCATGGAAATGCTTTAAAACTTTCCACTCCGCCTACAGTTTACCTTTCCCTGATTTTTCCCTGCTCACCGTCACCTCATTTATCTCCCATCTCAACTCTAATAAAAACCTCCAAGCCAGTTCTATTAAAGGATACCTAAGCGGAGTCCAGTTTTTCCACAAACTGTTATATGGCTCGCCTTCACTCCATATAACCAATTCTCAGACATCCCTCCTCATCAAAGGTATACAAAAAACCCAGCCCAGCCGCCCAGACCCCAGACAACCCATCACCCTAAAGATCCTGACCAAATGCATCTCCACCCTCCATAAAGGTTACCATTCCATCCATACCGCCCGCACATTAGACGCAATGTTTATCCTGGCTTTTTTCGGTTTCCTCAGATGCTCTGAGCTCACCATTACATCTGGCTTCAACCCAGCCATCCACCCTACCATCTCCGATCTAGCAGTTCTAGACGGTGAAACCATCTCTTACTTCATAAAGCAAAGTAAGACAGACCAAACTAAGAAAGGCCATTTCATATATATCTTTAACCTTCAATCACCCCTCCAACCTTTCCAAACCCTCCTAGCTTTCCTTCAGCTCAGGAAATCCCAATCCAGACTCCCCTCTGACCCTCTCTTTACAGATGACTCCAACCGCCCCACCACACGTTTCTGGTTCCAAAAGCACCTTAAATCCAACTTGCTTCTCTCTGGCACCCCAGCTGACAATTTCTCCAGCCATTCATTCCGCATAGGCGCAGCAACCACAGCCGCTCAAAAAGGCCTCTCCCAACAGCAGATCCAAGCGCTCGGCCGGTGGTCATCAGAAGCTTTCAAAAGCTACATCCGATCAGATCGCGCTTTCATCAAGGAAACCCATCAAACCCTAATCGGCCAACCCGTTTTAGCGCCAGCCCACCCCTGTCCACGCCATCTCTAGCCCGCTTCAACCATCCCCTCTGCGTCCCATTTCCATGGGACATCTTGCTTTCGTTGAAGCCCCAGCTTATTTCCAATACGCGCAGCATGCAGGCCCCTGCTGGAGCCCCCGCTTATTCCCTTATACGCAGCTACGCTGGCTCCTGTTAAAGCCCCCGCTTATTCCCCTACGCGCAACAATGCACGCCCCCGCTGGAGCCCCCGCTTATCCCCCATATGCGCAGCAATGCATGCCCCCGCTTTTTTCCCCTTATGCGCAGCAACGATGGTTCCTATTGAAGCCCCCGCTTATTTCCCTTACGCACAGCAGTGCTCGCCCCGCTTTTCCTCTCACGCACAGCAACGCATGGCTCCTGTTGAAGCCCCCACTTATTTCCCTACGCGCAGTAATGCGCGCCCCCGCTGGAGCCCCTCGCTTATTCCCCCTATGCACAGCCGTGCTCACTTGTGTCACCCGTTCCTCCTCCCTCCAGATTGTTTGTTTGGGAAACGTCTGGTAGCCGTTCCCTTGAGGGGGGGTACTGTCATGATCTGGGCTGTGGGGTTTCCCTCAGCCACCTGAGGTCGCTGTTTCCCTTTCCCTTGCACTGCACTTCCTTGATTGTATACACCTGTCTTGTGATCGTTACACTCGTCTCAACTCACACCTGTTCACAATTATACGGACTTTAAAGCTGCTCATGTCTGACTGCTCATTCTGGCTGCATTGTCTTCTGTGTGGTTTGTTTTCGGTATTCTTTGTATTTTCCAAGTTCATGTGCTTGCCTTGCTCGTGTTTTGTTGTGCCGTGTTTGGCCTTTTGTTTGTTTGTTTATTTGTGTTTATTTAATTAAAACTTCACTTCCTGCATTTGGACCCTGACCTCATTTCTAACGTGACTGCTATTAGTACACTTCATTTAAACTAACAGTGAAAAGTATACTTTTAGCCTACTTTTTATGTACTTCTCAGAAATGTGTTTTATGTACTTCTCAGGAATATACTTAAATGACATGTACTTAACTTATACTTAGAAAAAGTCTAAACTTATTTGAGCTATACTTGTGTTCCAAGAATGCTTTCATTATTAAATGACAGGGGCGCTATTACACATATTCTATGTTGGGTTTACATGTTTTATGGGGACATTCCATAGGCGTAATGGTTTTTATACTGTACAAACCGTACTTTCTATCGCCCTACACCTACCCTACACCTAAACCTAGCCCTCACAGGAGATTGTGCATACTTTTACTTCCTCAAAAAAACTCATTGTGCATGATTTATAAGCCTGTTTCCTCATGGGGACCTAAGAAATGTCCACTGGTATTCCTATCCTTGTGGGGACATTTGGTCCCCATAACGTGATGAATACCAGGTACACACACACACACACACACACACACACATAATGTGTACTGTTCTTTCATGGCATTACATCAACTAATTTTGACATAGGCTATAAAACCTTGTTGTAAAGGGTTACCTAAACTGAATAAAATGCACAAATTCAAACATTGCTAAAAACTGTGATGAAATTACCATGCAGTCTGTTCCTGGAGTTTCCATATTTGTTGTGATGGGATGACCGAGGCCCTCATCCATTGCAATAAT
>NC_133378.1:11378499-11454563 GCF_049309525.1 Garra rufa
ATTTCTTCTCACATTGTATACTTCCACACAGCAAGTTATCAGCTCCAGTGAACACATTTTGCATTTAAAGGAGTAGTTCACACAAAAATAAACATTTGCTGAAAAAGTAGTCAGCCCATCCAATATGTAGATGAGTTTGTTTCTTCATGGAGATTCCGAGAAATATGGAAATTTGGAGAAACATTCCATCACCTGTTCATCAATGGACCGTCTGTAGTGAATGGGTGCAGTCAGAATGAGAGTCCAAAAAGTTGATAAAAACACATCATCCACACCACTCCAGTCCATCAATTATGGTCTTGTGATGGGAAAAGCTGTGTCTTTGTAAGAAATAAATACTGACTCACTGCAGATGATCCATTGGTGAGCAAGTGATGTAATGCTTAATTTCTCCAAATCTGTTCATATTAATAAACAAACTACATCGAAATCTGCGTCTTGGATATCCTCAGGGTGAGCAAATGTTAATTTTAGTGTAAACTATTCCATTAAATAAAGTTGATATGCGCCCTTGATATGCACTTTTGGTGCGAGCTCTGCTGCAGACTTCTACTCGGTAGTCAAAGCAACATTATGTCACAAAAGACTCAGATGAAGACCGTGAGGGCCATTAACACAATCAGGCAAGTTCAGGAAACAGAAAAAGTCTCAAACCTTCCAAACTGAAAAATGATGTCCATTTCTGGCATGCACTCACTCTCAGTGGAAGAAGGGTGGATGGGGCTTGCATCAATACCCTCAAATTTCTCGAGTATATCCTCTACCTAGGCATTGGATTGGGAGTGGGCCGGGTGTCGTCATCAACGAGGTCAATGTTGAAATTCTGCAGAATCTGCAGGAGCTCAGCACCCATTCCACATCAGTGGCGAAGCTGTCTCGAGGACCCTCCCCAGACAACTGCACTCAACTGTGGTGGTATTCTGACCAACATACAGAAACAAGCAAAGGCAGTCATCAGGGATGGTGGTGTGATGGGCAAAACCAGTGAATTCCTCAACATGCTCTCCAAAAGAGTAGTTCCCCTGGTAAAGGCAGAGCAGGTGAACTGCAGCAAAGAGATCCATGAATAAATTAAACGAAAACACTAACCAACTGAAATAAATTAATAAAAAAAAAACAGCTTCTTTTTTAATTTTTGGTCCTGCCTTCTGTCACGGTTTGGTATATACAAACAGAAAGAAGATGATAAAGGTTCCAAAAGTCTTTAATCCAAAACACAGACAATTCCAACAACACACAAAACTCAGATGTAGCATTGACAAGGCAAGGCCAATTGAACTGACCAGGGAGAACTTAAATACTTGTTAAAATGAGGTGAACACAGCTGAACTAGATCACTAATCAATTAGCAACAGAGGGCACCGATGCACAGTCCAAAAAGTGATTGTAACAGTCCCTGCGTTCCATTCTGCAGGGCTCACCCCAATCCAATCTCGTGCCCATTCGGAGTGGCAATCATCATGCAAAGAATCTGCACAAAAAAACATGGGGGCCAAAGTGTCCATCAGTTTTACCCTTTGAAATCTTTCATTTCGAAGGGCCCTTTGAAGCGGTCAGTTTTGAGCACTTTTGTTTTGAAAGACCCTTCAATATGGCAGCCATTATTGTTTTTAATCTGAAGTGCCCTTCGGAGGACGATATATCCCCTTTGGAACACACTGAGTATCTCAAAGGAAAATGATTTGAAAATAAAAGGAAAGGAATTGTCTTTCCATGTATACTTAGTATAATTTGAGAATATCAGTCATAATTCTAAATTGCATGTCTTACCTTCATCCACAGCAAACAAGGTTGCTCTGTAGGTGCTGTAGGAGCCCCTTTCTCTACTCCCTCTTCACCCACGACTGCAGGCCTGTGTATGGATCTAACACCATCATCAAGTTTGCAGACGACACTACAGTGATCGGTCTCATCAGCAACAACGATGAGACTGCCTACAGGGAGGAGATTCAGCACCTGGCCACGTGGTGCACAGACAATAATCTGCTCCTTAACACCACCAAAACCAAGGAGCTCATTGTGGACTTCAGGAAGGGAAGAAGAGGCTCACATGATCCCCGGGATGACTGTTGAGTCTGTTTCATCCTTTAAGTTCCTGGGGACCCACATTTCAGAGGACCTATCCTGGACCACCAACACCTCCAGCCTGGTCAAGAAGGCTCAGCAGCGCCTGTTCTTCTTGAGAACACTTAAGAAGAACCAGCTGTCCTCAGCCATCCTGGTGAACTTCTATCGCTGCACGATAGAAAGCATCCTTACGAACTGTGTCACAGTCTGGTACGGAAGCTGCTCTGTTGTGGAGCGTAAGGCACTGCAGCGGGTGGTGAAAACTGCCCAACGCATCATAGGGACTCCACTCCCATCCATTGAGGACATTCAGAAGAAACACTGTCTGTGTCGAGCACGCAGTATTCTTAAGGATTCCTCTCACCCCACCCACAAACTGTTTCCTCTCCTGCCTTCTGGCAGGCACTTCAGATGCCCAAAGACTAGAACCAGCAGACTGAGGAACAGCTTCTTTCCCAGAGCTGTCTCCTTATTGAACTCTGCCCCCCACTGACACCTTTGCCCCCCCACCCCACACACCCCTACAGTCTCCCCATCACCATTGCACTACTTAATCTGTTGCACTACACTGTACATATCCATTTGTAAATGCACATTTCCATTGCACATATACATTTTGTAAATTTTTGATATGTATCTATACATTTGTAAATTATTATTTGTTAATTCCTGCTTTAGTAATCAGCTACCTGTATATTATGTTCATATCAATCTGCAATTCCTGATTATAGTTAACAACAACCTGCATACTATGCTCCTCTATTTGTACATTCTACTTGTTAATAGCGCCTGTAAATTATGTCCACACTACTTTCATCTGTAAATAAGTTCCATAGTTTCTCCCTGTACATATCTCCCATTAGTGCACTTATAACTTATAAATTATACCTATATCCTGCACTTGCTGCTTATTGCACTCCTGGTTAGACCTAAACTGCATTTCGTTGCCTTGTACTTGTACATGTGTAATGACAATAAAGTTGAATCTAATCTAATCTAATCTAATCATATCCCGGCTGAACTTGCAGAGGCAGTTATACAAGGCATTTCTGTGTAAACACTGAATCTAGAGCATCACAACCAGCAATACAGACTCAATCTTTGGGCAGGTTGACTTACACAAGAAAACACCAACTATCTGTCTAACTTAACAACTGTTAAAATCCCTTCATTCGTAACAGGGTCTGTTTCTATTTTGAATGTCTTGTTTTTATCTCCATGGATTGTGTATTTGGCTTTCCATGCTTTTGAATCACTGACGTATTTGTTTGTTACTTGCAGTCGCAGAACTTCAACCCCAGTTTCTCTCTCCTTGACCTTCCCTGGTCCCTGAAACAGAAGTCAAATATTTCATTGGGTTTCACTGTAGAAGTATGTGTAACTTGTCATTAAGAGTCATAACCAAGAATATCATAAGCATAAAAACATGTCATCTTACAGTCCACCAACTTACTGTTTTTCCAGAGAACTCTGGAAGATTGTTGTTATTATTGGTAATGTTGATTATTACCGTACCCATACTTGAGAGCTGTATCTTTTCCCCTTTGTCCTTTGCTTCAACAAGGATTGTGTATTTATGAGCTTTCTAGAAAGGGTTAATTTAGCAGAACAGGAATTGGGAAATATTTATAAAGCATTTATAAAGCATGTTGTCTGAATGCAATAACGTACGCATCAAAGGTACAAAAATAGTGCATTAATACTGATGAAAGAAATGAAGTTCATACCTCATAGTCCAAACACCCCTTAAAATAAATTGCCCCAGATTGTTTTTGCTGTTGTATATACAATTCAACATTATCCGTTTTTGGTGTGACAGACTTGATTGTGAAAACAAATGTTCCATTGTTTGTTTTCGAATCATCCTGATCAATAGCCAGTACTGTCACTACTTCTTTGCCTAGAAAATATTTAGTATTTAAAATATTTAGTATATAGCATTTAAAAATACTTCACAGTAATCATTTACTTACCCTCACAGTGGTGGAACTACAGTTTCTGTACTTTATTACTGATTTGGGATGGCCAAGGCTATACACTGTAAAAACTGTTACTTAGATTCAACTCAAAAAAAATTAAGGCAACATTTGTGACCCTGGACCACAAAACCAGTCTTAAGTCGCTGGGGTATATTTGTAGTAATAGCCAAAAATACATTGCATGGGTCAAAATTTTTGATTTTTCTTTTATGCCAAAAATCATTAAGAAATTAAATAAAGTTCATGTTCCATGAAGATTTTTTTGTAAAATTCCTACTGTAAACATATCAAAATGTAATTTTAGATTTGTAATATGCATTGTTAAGAACCTAATTTGGACAACTTTAAAGGTGATTTTCTCAGTCTTTTTGATTTTTTTGCATCCTCAGATTTCTGATTTCAAATAGATGTATCTCAGCCAAATATTGTCCTATCCTAACAAAACATACATCAATAGAAAGCTTATTTATTGAGCTTTCATATAGATGTATAAATCACAGTTTTGTCAAATTTAACCTTATGACTGGTTTTGTGGTCCAGGGTCACATTTTCCAACTACTTTTTGTAAGTTTAGTGAACTTCTTGTTATTTTGATTTGGTAAAAATCAGTATTATTTATTTTACTGTATGCTAAACAATTAAGTAGAGTCTACAATATAAAGCAAAACATTTGAGTTTAACCATTGTGACAAAGAGCAACATATTGACCAAATCATACTTAGTTAAAATAAGTAACATTTAAAATGAAAAAAAAAACTTTTTGATTTTAATTAATTAATTTACTCTATTACTCTTAATTTAGACAAATTATTTCTTTAATCCACTTGAAATAATTAGTTAGTATTGCCATAACTTTAATTAATAAGGAAAGAGAGGTATTCGTTTCCAACGTTTATTAACAGCTGCCATGTACAAACAATTAGATGCACTAAGTTTCTGTAATCAGTTTTAATGTTAATGTTGTAAACATTTTAACATTAAAAATTACATAAACGGGAGGAAGGCTTTGGGTGCAGTGTGTCAAATCCCACAAAAAGTCTTTGGAACACCTCAAATGTTTTGCAGAGTTGTGGTGGAAACTGCAGGTTCGGAGCATATGTCATTCCCGGAAGCAGGCAACATGCCCTGGCCAGATTTCCAAGATCAGTTAGCACTGGGTTTCCCTCAATGATGATGCCCACTGCATCTGGTTCACGGCAGACATATATCTGCACATTACACATGTTCAAATCCTCATGGACGCTGCTCTCCGTTTTTCCCTGTATGAGAATAAACAGAACAATAAGTTGCAACAGAGAACAATCTTCAAAAGGTGTGGTTAAGTAAAAGTTCTGAAAATGCCACTCTCACAGTTTTATCATCAGATGATTATGACTTCTGCATTAATGTAAAACAAGGATTTTACTTTTGTGAAACTGCAGTTAAAAAAAAAAAAAAAAAGACAGTATTTTTTAAATCAAGTCCACAAGCAACTGGAAGACAAAAAGGGGACCCTGGTTCCTACACATACATTTGGGTGTTTGTAGGTGTGTTTTTGAACTTTTGACAGAGCCAGACTAGCCATTTCCACCCAATTACAGTATTTGTTCTAAGACAAGCTAACCAATCCCCAACTCCAGCTCCATACTATAACTCAGACAGACATAAGATTGATATCTGAGGAATAAATGCTTTTCCCAAAAAAGTCAAACTATGCTTTTTAAACAATACTTACATAGTAGTCAGAGATGAGCTCTTGCCCACTGTTTCCCATGTATTCAATGAGGCATCTCAGAGTCACGTCTCTCTTCTTCACGAGGTACTTGGATCCTATAGTTGGTAGTGAATAAAGGAAAACTGAATATTGCAGGCAATATAACTACAAACATACAATGTCATTATCAGTGTGGTTCTGTAATCTGTACTATACAGAACCACACTGTATTCTTTACTATATACTATACTGTAGTATACTATACAATCAATATGTATACAAGGCAAGGCATGGCTGTGTCCAAAGGTCCCATGATGCAGTCTATAATGTTTTAGAATATCAGTCTTTGCTGGTACAACAGCGCTGTATAGTTTACAAGGCCATCCCATCTGTCATTAAAAATAGAAAGGGATGCAAATTTAGTTTTTTTTTCTTTCTTTTTTCCAACTCTCAATAACTGATTTTGGGTACCTTAATTCCTCTAAATGGACAAACCTATGAAACATTTACCTCAATTCTACCTTCTAAAGAGCTTACCTACTCCATGAACTGCTCCTTCCAGTAGATCTGATGGTCTTCTAAAAAAGCAACACAAATGAAAAAATAGTTTAGGAAAATATAAGGATC
This sequence comes from Garra rufa, assembly GCF_049309525.1. Classification (NCBI taxonomy): domain Eukaryota; kingdom Metazoa; phylum Chordata; class Actinopteri; order Cypriniformes; family Cyprinidae; genus Garra; species Garra rufa. The sequence goes on from NC_133378.1 coordinate 11,384,866, forward strand.
AAGTTATTGCAATGCAAAATAAATATTTAATCTTTTTAGTTGAACAAATGGTTTAAGACAATATAAAATATTTCAAACAAATATATCAAAAGATTAAGTTTACGAATTTTTATGATACATTGCAGAGAGAGGGGCCAAAAATATGTCCCTTTTGATATTTTTCAATCATGCAGGGAACAACTGTGACTACAAACCTAGCAGCTAACGTAACTTTTAACTGACACATGTACGAGGATGAGAGACCATGTTACTAGTGTTTTGCTAGCTAATTCGGAAAGAGGCACAACATTAAAGACAAATGATTTGAGACATAATACCGAGGCTAACATTATTAGACTCCATAAATAAACAAAATGACGATGTTTTTTTTAAGTAACCAAACTAAGTAGAAACATAATTTGGCAATACATCTCACATATACCTATACTACGTTAACATTAGCGATTGTTGTTTTAAGATTAATGTTAATTTCAAGACCTTCGGTAAGGCCGCATGGCGCCTGCAAAACTGACAAACTTAACGTAACTGTCTGAAACCTGGCGACGCTTTTACATTTTATAGTGCAATAAATGCGTGCTCATTCAGCTAAAACCTAACTTTATGCGATGTAAATAGTTACTTACATGTGTTGCACGTTGTATAAAGCTAGGGTGACCATATTTTAGTTTTCAAAAAAGAGGACGTAGGACGAGGGGTGGGGGGTGGGGTCCTAGTTTTGGTATCAAAATATGTCATTTCCATACCAAAACTACATATTTTACAGTCACTGTTATAGAGATTGATCATAAACACAGCTAAAAAGCTTCCTACACTCTTAAAAATAAAGGTGCTTCACAATGCCATAGAAGAACCTTTTTTGTTAAAATGGTTCCATAAATTTATTTGTGAATTTTATTGGCGAAAGAAGGTTCTTCAGATTATAAAAATGTAAGAAAGAGATGGTTCTTTAAAGAACCTTTGACTGAATGGTTCTTCATGGTATCGCTGAAGAACCTTTTAAAGCATCTTTATTTTTAAGAGTGTACCACAGTGGCCATCCTTCACAAAACTAATATCTACCACAGTTTTATCACAGAATGCAAAATGTTTCAATACAAGCATTTCAGCCAAATGGAATGTATGCAATATTTCAAACTTTCAAAAATCAACCCGCCGCAACTGTTTAAAATCAGCCCAATTCCGTGGAAAAAATGCGGATTTGGCAACCCTACATCCAACACGAACTGCATACAAAGCGATTTAAATACTCCGCATATTGATAGCGACTCCATGATGCGCGAAAATTATATTCAATATTAGAATGTTTGCGGGAGACAACAGTCCCGCACAAGGCTTTAATACAAAAACGGAGACAATGAATGGCGACTGTAGAAAGCAAAAGCCGAACCCCGGACATTTTGGGCGATTTAGGAATCCCGGCCGGACGCATTTTTTTAAGTCCAAAAAGAGGACATGTCCGGGGAAAAGAGGACGTATGGTCACCCTAATAAAGCTCTCAAAAACTCCACAGAAATCCGAAACTGGTCCGGTACAGGTGACAACGAGCAACGATGTTGGTGTTCTGCATGTGGGCGGGTCGTGACGTTATACTTGGGATATAAACACTTAAATAGAGTTTTGTAGAAGCAATTTATTGTGAAGGTCAGTAAAAAACAATTTTTTGATAGGGAATAATAAGTTACAAAAACAATCACACGTTTTACTTATGTAAAACTTAAATGAATTCAAAAAGAAAAGGGAATCAATTTATTGGAAGAAATATACTTTTTAAAATAAATTCCTATGGACAACACCCTTGAATGCTTTTTACAGTGTTAGTGGGTCCATGGACCATGAAGGAATATTAGTAAGTAGGGCAAAGTGGGGCACAACATAATTATTTCTGGCTTCCTCAGATTGTGTAAATTCAGTTGGGTTTCAGAGGGGTTTTTTTCACAATAATTTCCACACATGTAAAACAAATATAAAGTCTTGTTCTATTAATACAGTGTATACTTTTTCCTTTATTTACCTCAGAAGAATGGATGTGAAATGTGGGGTGCTTTTCAATGCGAGAGGAAAATGGATGTGTGGCGTGAGATTGTGAGAACTGAAAGCATGAGAGGTGCACTGCATGTATTACTAGCACAGATGTGTATGTTAAGCTAAATTTGTAACAATCTTGCTCTCTAATCTTACTAACTGTAATGAAGCAAAAAATGTAACATAAACTTTAGTAGAAGTTCTTCAGAAAGTCTAAACCCGATATAGTAAACCACTTACTTCAAAAAGGCTATGATGCACACTGGATAAGGAGTGCCATGTGGTCATGTTCTCACATTCAAGGCAACCGTCCAAAATCTAATTACACAATCTAATCACCTTATACCGTGACCTAACTACACGCGACAAGATTCCAGTGACAAGCAATTTGGCTGTGCACACCAGATGCGACGCAACAGCGAGATGTGACAGATATCACAGCCACTCATAGCTGCATAAGAAATGGACAAGTTTATAATCTAATTAATAAATATTAAACCTTTTTAACATTATTAAAACAACATACTGAGTGACTGATGCCATCTTTGTTCTGGAATATGCTTGTTGGTTTGCAGTTTTAACATACATGTTTACTTTAATGCATTTTTAAGATCTGAGGTGGGCTGATCTGTTGTTACTTTCAGTATGGCTATAAATGTCACGCAATATGATATTCAAGCTCTCATTAGACACCTTTAACATTGAATAAAATGCATAATAAACACCTGAGATTAGATTACCATTGTCATGTATGTTGCTGAAATAGAAACTGTTTCTAAAATAGAAATTTTGCGTGTTTCTGTCATGGTTAGGACAAAAACTCCAATTAACATGGAAAAAATACCTTTTATTGCCTATCGCGGCTTCGCATCACGTGTAGTTAGTAGTTAGGTGTTATTTCAGTTATTTCTATCTTTTGCTGTAGTGTGACAGTAGGAAACGTCAGTTTGCATTACCAAATATTCATTTTGCCATTAACAACCTCCTGAGACCCAAAGAAAAAAAGTGCCTCTTTTTTGTTGTTTTTTTGTGATTTCCTACATCCTTTGGGTTAAAAAAAAATTCTGCAATTTAGAGTTTTTACGTTTTGTTTTTATTTTCAATTTTACAGCATGTCCACTGTAGTGGACCACAGGACCATTTTAGTTCGAAACGACAGCCAAACTCAGACAACAAAACTGTACAGAATATGGCTGTAAAGGGATATTAATCCAACATTTATGTAACAAAAACAAAACAACTGAAATCAAGCATTTTCCATAACTTGCAATGAGTCTGTTACGGCGCTGTGCAGGAATTTTGGCCCACTCATCTTGGCAGAATTGTTGTAATTCAGCCACATTGGAGGGTTTTCGAGCATGGACCGCCTTTTTAAGGTCATGCTGTGGGCATCTCAATAGGATTCAGGTCAGGACTTTGACTAGGCCACTCCAAAGTCTTCATTTTGTTTTTCTTCAACCATTCAGAAGTGAATTTGCTGGTGTGCATTGTCCTTCTGCAGAACCACAGAGTGTGGCATCTTTCCTGTTCTTCCATTTCTGTCTCTGTGTCTGTCTCAGTCTGCTCATCTGAGTCTCCTGCAATTTCTTCCTCTTCTTCAACATCTTCTTGTATGTTACATTCAAATTTATCCTCATCTGACAGCTCTAAGTCAGAGTCTCCCTCAACTATCTTATAAAAAGCCTCTCTGCTTCAGTTCTGCCTCCTACAACATGCAGTCATTAATTACATTAAGATGGTCCTGATGTCCACTATAGTTGACATTTAAAAAAGGATGATATTTTGAAACATAAACAATTTAACAGCTTTGAAAGCTAAATGTAATGTTACTGACACTTTAATAAACAAATATATATGTGATAATAATAGTAAAAAACATGTAAAAAAAGCTAAATTTTACATATCTCTGTCCTTCCCATAAAATGTGCTCATTTGCATGTCGGCCATTTTGGATTCAGTGTAAAAGTGGTTCCTAGCATGCCAGCCAATCAAATGACATATCACTAGAAAGCCTAGGATGTCCTCTGCACAGTACAACAGGACTTGACAGAGTAGCTCAAAAAATTCAAAGAAAATTCATGAAAACACAAGGTCCACTACAGAGGACATAAGTCAATGGGCGGGGTCTCAGGAGGTTAATACAAGGAGTCTGACAACAGCCAGTGCTCCACACAGAGATCTGATCTCATCATCATCCAAGCATCTTGGAGAAGTTGCCACAGTTCTGCTGGATTTATATTGTCTCAGTTTGTTCTGTTTCTTCATGTCATTCCAGACAGACTCATTGTGCAAACAAAAATCTCACTGCATAATTACAATTAAAGGTAAAATGAATGTCTGGAAATGTAAACTGAAATTTCCTACTTTAGCTGGTAAAAATATTAGTGTTAAAGTAATTTTGGCCACCACTAGTGTTGCTTTTGTCAACAAAAATAGAGTAAATATCGTCATATCATGTGACGAAAATGAGACGAGACGAAATGAAAATGCTGGTCATGTGACGATGACTATAATTAAATGTATAATGCAACATCATGTGGTCAAAGGTGGAAAAAGTTGCTTTTTCGTCTCAGATGTAAAAGCGATTTTTGGACAGTTTCATAAAATAAATCAACCTGTGCTATGAAAACCATAAAAAAAAAAAAAAAAAAAAAAAAAAAAACATTTAATTACACAAGGCATAAATTAGTTAATCTGTCAATAAACTAAAAAAAATATATATATATAAGAGAGTAAAATACAATTTTCATTGATTGAAACTAGACTAAATGTCATCAGTTTACGTCGACTAAAACTAGACGAAAATAGTCATGGATAATTCTACCTAAAATAAGACTAAATTGCTCAGACTTTTAGTTGACTAAAACTTGACTAGACTAAAAAGGGTATGAACGTGACTAAAACTAATAAAAACTAAAATGGCAGCTTCACAGAAAGATTAGACTAAAACTAAAATGAAAAACGGCCGCCAAAAACAACTCTAGCCACCACTGTATATCTTTATATGGGTAGTTGACAAAGACCATTTTTTGAAAAAGAAATGCATATACTTATGTAGTGTCCGATCTTTGAGAAAATATGTGATATTTCACTAGTTCGCTTTTGCATATAATAAACAGCGTAAAAGCAACAGCGTAAAAGCAACAGCGTGTTTGGCATGCTGTCCGGGAGAGGGCTCCGAGCTCGGTAGTTATTCCCGAGCCCGGGGCACTCCCCCTGCCCAGGGAGAGGGGTCCGAGCTCGGCATTTGGCCCGAACCCAATAGCGCTCCCCCCTAGCTGGAGGTGAAGAGAAAATAAAAAGGGGGGGTGGGAGGGATGCTGGAATCAGAGATAGCTGAAGGTAGGACTGCTTGGTTATTTAAAGGGACTGTAGTAATTGGATAGGGAGTGATTGCTGATGATGAATTGGCCGTGTTAATTATCTGCGCGAGCTCCTCCTGAAATTTGTTAATGAAACATCACGTCTGGAAAAACCAGACAGTTGCATGTCTCGTTTGGACATTTTCAGAAAATTCAAAAAATAGGTTGAATGTCAATTTTAGGTTGTTAATTAATTGTCAATTAATCAAACTTGGATTTCGATTTTGCTTCAAATGGTCATGAAAATACAGTAATCGAGATGAAATGATTATTGCATAGGAGGCAACACTCCAGGTGGAGTGAGCTCAAACTCCTTGGGGCACGGCTCACCTTGGGATTCGTACACCAAGGTGATGGCATCTACCACCCAATGGGACAACCTCTGCTTGGAAACAGCATTCCCTTTCTGCTGTCCCCCATAGCAAACAAAGAGCTACTTAGAGCACCTAAAGCTCCGGGAGCAGTCTACGTAAACATGCAGAGCGCAAACGGGACACAGCAATGCTAAGGCCGGGTCTGCCTTCTCTGGGGGTAGAGCTTGCAGTTTCACCACCTGGTCCCGGAAGGGAGTGGTGGGAACCTTGGGCACAAAACAGGCCGATAATGTGAAAGTCAGCCAGCCCGAACTCGAGGAATGTCTCATTGACAGAAAAAGCTTGCTGGTCCCCCACCCTCTTGATAGAGGCAAGCGCGGTCAGGAGTGAAGTCTTAAGTGACAGGAATTTTGGCTTGACTGAATCCAACGGCTCGAAGGGAGTCCTCCAAAGCCCTTGGAGGACAACAGAGATATCCAAGAGAGGGGAAGAGGTGTGGCCTAGGGGGGTTTACCCTTCTCGCACCTGTCAGGAACCTGACAACCAGGTGATGCTGCCCAAGGGACAATCCATCCATTGCATCGTGATACATTGCAATAACAGCAACGTACACTTTCAAAGTTGAAGGAGACAGCCAGCACTCCAATTTCTCCTGCAGGAAGGAAAGCATCACTCCGAACGAACATCTCTGCTGGTCCTCTCTGCAAGAGGAGTACTAGTCATCGAACAGACCCCACCTCAGAGCGTAGTCCTGCCTAGTAGAGGGGGCTCTAGCTTGAGTGATAGTGTCTACCACAGCCTGGGGAAGACCAGTGAGGTTTACTGTGTCCCGTCCAGACGCCACACATGCAGGTTCCATAAATTGAGGTGCGGGTGCCAGATAGTGCCTATCCCCTGAGAAAGAAGGTCCTTCCTCAGGGGAATCTTTCAGGGAGAGGCTGCCACAAGGAGCATGAGGTCGGCAAAACAGGTTGGGGAGATTCAATACAGTGCAACCAACAGGACCTGCTCCTCGTCCTCCCTGATCTTGCACAGTGTCTGTGCAAGGAGGCTCACTGGGCCCTCGGCAACGAGCATGCAGAGGCTGGGCACCTGGCTGCCTGTTGGTCTCACAATCTTGCAATGAAGCAAAAGATGTAGCATAAACTTTAGTAGAAGTTCTTCAGCAAGTCTAAACCTGATAGTAAACCACTAACTTTCAAAAGGCTATGATGCACACTGGATAAGAAGCACCATGCGCCAACCGTTCAAAATCTAATCACACAATCTAATCACCTTACAAACAAATCTTTACTTGATGAAAAAAATGAGATGTTTTTTGCTGTAAACAGCAAATGGAAAGAATAAGGGCAATCTACATCATTAGGCTTATATCTCTCTCTATATGAAGCATATACCCTGATAGCACACATACATCTCTGAAACATCCATTTAACGTGTATGTTCTCACCTGGAAAACAGTATTTTAGAGTGTTTGCTCATCTGCAATAAAACTCTATGACATTTCCTGTCAAACTTCAAATAGACATCTAGAAAATTTCTTTTTAAGATGTTTGTGATTTGTTTGACTTTTTATCGGATGTTTGTACACAGCTGATGCTTTCAAGAGCAGGGGTCCCCAAACTTTTTTCTGAGAGGGCCACATAATTTTTTTTGCTTTAATGGGGGGCCGGGTCGGTTTATAAAAGAAAATACCACGGGCCGGACTGACTACTAGTATTATTATTACTTTATTATGATTTTACCTGTATTTATTCTACCTTTTAACGCTAGAATAGTTTATTTTGTTATGCACCACACAGACCATTTCTTTTTAAAAGATATACAGGTGCATCTCAATAAATTAGAAAGTTCATATATTTCAGTAATTCAACTCAAATTGTGAAACTTGTGTATTAAATAAATTGAATGCACACATACTGAAGTAGTTTAAGTCTTTGGTTCTTTGAATTGTGATGATTTGGCTTACATTTAACAAAAACCCACCAATTCACTATCTCAACAAATTAGAATATGGTGATATGCTAATCAGATTATCAACTCAAAACGCCTGCAAAGGTTTTCTAAACCGTCAAAATGGTCTCTCAGTTTGGTTCAATAGCCTACACAATCATGAGGAAGACTGCTGATCTGACAGTTGTCCAGAAGACAAGTATTGACACCCTTCACACGGAGGGTAAGCCACAAACATTCATTGCCAAAGAAGCTGGCTGTTCACAGAGTGCTGTATCCAAGCATGTTAACAGAAAGTTGAGTGGAAGGAAAAAGTTTAGAAGAAAAAGTTGCACAACCAACTGAGAGAACCGCAGCCTTGAGAGGCTTGTCAAGCAAAATCAATTCAAGAATCCACTGTGTTTTTTGAATCACACGTCAAACTCTGCCTTCATCATTTTCAGCGCTTCCACAGACTTTTCAAATGGGAATGGGGCCACTGGTTTCTCAGCTGAAAAACTTTGGGTAACTGGGAGATGAGTGAAGTCTTGCTTTTGCACCTTTCCCACAAGCAGAGCTAGTTTCACCTCAAATGCTATTGAGTCATTTTGTCATCGCTCTGGATTTTCTAGCTGGCTCGCGCATCACCTGTTCGGTCGCGATGACACATTATGTTGAATGTACCATTCTGTTGGTGAATTTAACAAATAATAGGCTATATTAATAACTAAGAAAATTAACTAAGAAATTTTAGTTTGAAAGCCACCCTTTATTATCAAATACCGACACAATATAAGTAAAACATATATTTAAAATTTTTCATTTTCATTTTCAAAATATGTCTCTGGCATTGTTCAGAGGGCCAGTCCAAATGTGGGGGCGGGCCGCATTCGGCCCACGGGCCTTAGTTTGGGGACCCCTGAATAAAGGTGTATCAATGCACATAGTGCAAAGTGGGGCACAACCTAACTCTTTTTGGCTTTCATACATTGTATAAATTTATTTGGGGTTCACCTTTAAAATCATTTATTTGTATCTTGTAAGTTACAGCCAGTATTTAACATTAAAATATTACCAATGTGCAGTGCTGCACTTCAATAAGAAATAGTTGTTTCTTAAGAGATGAAAATAATTTTGTATGTGAAAACGATTTCTTAAAAGAAAGTGAAGTGAAATAGTGAAGTAGTGAAATGCAAACTATAATGGATTACCTTGAGGATGTGACACGTCCATAGTCTGTTCATAGACTGACTTTTGAAATACGGGTGCGTGGTCATTTATGTCCAATATTTTGAGCTCAAGCACAAGTAGTGTTGCAGCTTCGGTACATCGCCTTGGTTTTTCAAATGCAAACTGCAATTGAGTCCAGTGAATATCAATATACACCCCTTCCTTGCAGTGTATTTGAAATAATTTCTAAGCTGTATGCAATGGATACTTGTTCTTTAAGGAGTACTTACCCTGAGAACTGTAGGGCCTTTTTCATAGTCCATTTTTTTATGAACAAAAACATCACCTGTATATCTAATGCTGAGACCACTCTCTACAGCCTGGCTATGCGGTCTGCAATCAAAAAAAGCAGACCTAGGTTTAATCTGAAACACAAACAACATACACACTAAAATCCTGCACTTTAAACATATGTAATGTGAGAAAAAAAAAAAAACTGAATTGAATAAGCTCTAGCTGAAAGTGGGGACAGTTATGATGCTGCTCACCTTACCTATTTTATATGGAAATGGACCAGAGTGTTCTTCCTCAATACTAAATGATTCAGAGAAAATGTCCTTTATGTGTGGCTTAGGAAGCTCACATGGCAATCACACAAATGGTTGACTTCTTGAACCCTTTTAAAATTTCAAAATCAGTTTTTTTAAAGTTGTAAATACAACATTATTATTGTAGTATGTTTTACAATTGTTCTACTTCAAAAAATGAATAAATAAAAATAAATAAATAATTTAAGTCAGTGTGTAAATTGCAGTTTCTTTGTAATTACCTGTGACCATTACCAATATTTTCTAAGTGAAAATTAATTCTATTAAAATACTGAATTCCTAGTAGTGTGCCAGTGTGTTTTTAGGGAAGATAATGCATTCATTTAGTCTGGCAGGCATTTTATTTATATATATTTAACTTTAATAATCTCATTTGCATAATTTCCAATTGGGTCATTTATTAACTAACATTAACCAACAATTAGCAGTTCATTTTGTTAATGTTAGGTCAGATCTCTTTCAGACAACATCTGATTTGAGTAATGTATTAGTAACTAAGGGCAATAAATGCTGTAGATGTATTTGAAATTTTTAATCCATGTATTGAAGTTAACTAATGGAACCTTATTGTGAAGTCTTACCATATATTTTAATGTGCATTTCACATAACTCACTGACAGCAGGAGAAAGCTGACACTCAGGGTCCTCAAGGTCCTCTATTACAGACAACATCTGATTTTAATAATTTATCAGTAAATGTTAGAATTAACATTAACTAAGTTAAATAAATGCTGTAGACCTATTTTACATGTTTAGCCCATGTAATGAAGTTAACTAAAGTAACCTAATTGCGAAAATAATGTAAATGTGCATTTCCCAAAACTCACCAGCAGCAAGAGAAAGCTAAAAGGAAGGGTCCTCATGTTGAATCAGATCGTCACGCAGTCCAGCTCAACTGAGCTTTCCAGAAAGCTCATATGAGAGAGAGAGAGAGAGAGAGAGAGAGAGAGAGAGAGAGAGAGAGAGAGAGAGAGAGAGAGTGTGTGTGTGTGTGTGTGTGTGTGTGTGTGTGTACCTGGTATTCATCACGTTATGGGGACCAAATGTCTTTTTTACATTTCTTAGGTCCCCATGAGGAAAAAAATGAGTTTTTTTGAGGAAGTAAAAGTGTGCACAATCTCCTGTGAGGGCTAGGTTTAGGTGTAGTGTAGGTGTAGGGCCATAGAAAATACGGTTTGTACAGTATGAAAACCATTACGCCTATGGAATGTCCCCATAAAACATGTAAACCCAACATGTGTGTGTGTGTGTGTGTGTGTGTGTGTGTGTGTGTGTGTGTGTGTGTGTGTGTGTGTGTGTGTGTGTGTGTGTGTGTGTGAGTGTGTGTGTGTGTGTGTGTGTTAGAGATTTACTTTACTTTACAGTGAGCAGGAACTGGGGCCAGTGATGGATACTTGATGATACACTATTATAGTTTGTGTAAATATTTTGAATTAGATTTTGGTAACACTTTAGTAATAGGGACTTTATAAAGCACCTATTCTGCATAACCATATTCTTCCTTGATTGTATATTCATATCCTTGATTGTACCCAAAACCTAAACTTAACGACTTCCTCACTAACGCCAAACAAGCAGCAAACAAAAGTCGTAGTAAACGTATGTTATTATCAAGAATTGGAAAAGTGTGACCTAGATTTTACATATTTTCTTTAGTCATTTTGAGTTTATTCAACGTTTTAGTTGTGTTTGTGTCTCTGTGTCTCTCTCTCTCTCTCTCTCTCTCTCTCTCTCTCTCTGTGTGTGTGTGTGTGTGTGTGTGTGTGTGTGTGCATGTTTTGTGACATTTCAGGACACACATTTGTCATGGGTGTAAGATTGTAATAGGGATTAATTACATAATAATTTATAATTTAGCTCAAAGGGAAATCGAATATGATTCAATAGGGAATTTCTACAGAATCGCTGTTTTACGGCTGGTCAAGAGTCGACCTGCGATTCATTCACAAACCGTAACAGAAACTCTGCGATGGGTATTACTATCCAGGATATAGTGAAAACACTATATATTAGCACAGTAGCAAAATCAGCAGTTTAAGGCAGTAACTTGTAAGCACAAAACACAAGATACTTAATAAAAATATGAATTTATTGGATAAACCTAACACATACAAACTAATCTAACATAAACACGCATTCACACAGGTTGCAGAAAGAGAAAATGAGGAAAGAATGAGTTTAAAGGAATGAAAATATGAAGTCCCAAGTTATAGCAATGTGCATTTGCTTAGACCTGAACAACCATCAATCACTTAATTAACCCTCGTATTGAGTCTCTCAAAGAGGTTATTAAACTTTATATCAAAATGCACCAGTTCAGTAAGATTCTAGAGGTTACTTGCGCATTGCCTTTGGGAATTCCTTTGGTTGCGTCGCTTCAAAAAGGGGGCTTTCCCGAGGTTGCTGATTGGTTGGTGGTCGGTCAATGTGATGTCTTCTTGGGCGTTGGCTGGATATGAGAGTTGTGAGTGCGCTGATAAAGTTCGGGTCAACGAAGACGTTTAAGTCGGTCGCGGCTTGCACAAACTTAACTAGACACGAAACTCTCAACGGAAAGAAATAAAAGTATTAAAGTAAAAGATAGAGGTGTGGTGATCTCCTCATGTTTCCTTGAGGTGAGGAGGCTGGCATGCAGGCCAGGCGGAAAGTTGCAAGAGAAGAGAGAGATTTGAGGGTGTCCTTGGTATTTAAACTCAGCCTTTGGACACCTCCCAAAATGATGTCTTGACCAATTAGAACATTGGCTGAACTCCGGTGGGCTGCTGGTTCCACCCTCCAAACCACAAATCACAATGTTATCTTATTAGCCCCGTGATCCCAAATTCCCGCTCTTTGCAGAGATAAATTTGGACATGATTTCTATAACAAGACTATAATACATTTCGCAAAGAATTGAATTACAGGAACATTTTGAGAATGCGATTTCCAACTCAGACATATCAAACATCAATATAAACCATTAAACTATTCAAGAGTTATCAAAAGGGACATACACAATGAGTGATTAAAACATAATAGACAAATGTATGGGTTACATATATGAATAGGAAATTATGCAGAGAAATGATGAGTTGCTCATGAGTCCTTTAAGCATAATTTTGGGTGCATATGTATATATGCATATAGGCAGTTTCTTGTGCCCTTCTGTGAGGGTCTGTTCTCTAAGCTGGGAGGTCAAAAGTTTAGGGAAGGAATTTCCGTTGTGTCCTGTGTGTGGGGGAAAACCAACCATATCGCTAAGGACTTTAATCATGTGATGTTCAAAATGTGCATCTCTTTGACCATTAATCTTGGTTACTTGCTCCAAATTTGACAATCTCCTTATTCGAAGGATTTGATTATGAAGAAGTGTCTTTGTGTTACTTTTGCAAGTTCTTGGTTAGTTAGGTCTGCTTCAGGCTGGCGTTCTGGCGCCAGCTATGAAACGTCAGATTTATGATGGGCCTCTTGGAATGTACGTCTGTAGAAGTGTTCTAACTTCTAATAGACTCTCTTAAATTGTCTGATTCTCGCTGAAATACTACATATCCCCCTTTCGATCGGTGATGTGTTGTTGGCAGAAGACATCGACGAGCGCTGGAGAAACAAAGGCAGAAGAAGCAGGCAGAAACACAGCAAACAACAAGACAACACTTCCAGGACAGTTACTGTACCGGTGCATGGCATTACGCTATTCGGGTACATGTAGTACCTGGAAAATGGTCGAATTCACATAGACATTGTTGTTCAAATTTGTTCTCGTATAATGATGCTTTGATCAAATTTTGTGATTAAATTTGTTTGTTTATTTAAGGTTTTAAATTTAGAGACGTTCTGGTGACATCTGTGGTAAAATGATTTGACCTATCTTGCATGGAGCTCTCTGGCTCCCATTCAGTTTAGAATGGCTTGCGGATATTAGGTGTGGCAAGTCAATCCTAATATCAGACCTTTGACCCTTGTAGGGTGGCTAGGAGTTTCACCTGCTAAAGCAAGAGGGGAAGGAAAGCGATAGGCAAGAGGAAAAAACAAAACAAAGAAAATTAGCTGCGGGTTTTCCTAGTCAGGGTTGCGAGTACTATTGAGCTAGGATGGCAGGTGCAGCTGATGTGTCATGTACCTTAACATAGTGTCAGGTGTTCTACCTGGGGTGAGGATAGTTGCATGTTCCTTCCTGGTGGATGTAAAACTATGTTAAGCTGAGATTTGAATATTCTACTCGTGGAAAGAATAAGTTTGTCAAAGGTGTTATCAGTAGGTGTGGTTACCTCTGGGTTGTGAATGTTAATTGTGTAGTGTATGTATGGTCAGATCTGTTTCAGTCTGTTTTGGCTCCCCCTTTTCTTGTAGGTCGGTGAAGATGCTCTCTGCATCCTTGGCTTGGATGAGGGTGTGTTCAGATGGGGGTCAGTCCAGCAAGGCAGGAAGTTCTTTAGCAGACAGTCGGAGGTAGTTTGGCATGGCTGTGTGAAGCTGGGGTGCAAAACTTTGTCTCCTATGTTGCATTTCACTTGTGATGCCTTCTGGTTGTGGCAGACTTTCTGACCTTCTGTGCTTTAGTGGTTGCTGTTGCACAGACATGAATGTGGTTCATGGAGTTGAAGTTCATTTGACAGTTTCTTTGTAAGTGATGGGTGACTGAGGTGATGTTCTTTGGTACCTCAGAGTTTTCATCAGCGGTTGGCCGTGAGAGACTTGTTTGTTCTGGGTGGTTGTTGAACAGGTGCTTGTCATCTCTGATGCGGTGGTGTACCAGGTGATTGTCGGCCTTCCGTTCTGTCGCTGGTCACAGCGAGCATGACTTCTGTTTCTAGTCATTCGTGTCTAGCTGGTTTTCAAGGAACTCTTTCAGTTGTTTCATGACTTGTTCCATGTCTTCTGAGGGTGAACAGTCTTGTTCTTGTGTAGACTTAGCACTGTGGGTGTCTAAGTGGTGCTGATGTGGGTTCTGTCTTTGCTTACCCACTCTAGTTGTTGTTGGACAAGCCGGTCGTTTGGCTTTGCACGTCCAGTTAGGTTTCCAGCTGATCCTTTCTTTTGGGCTTCTTGAGAAGTGTGGCTGGTCCCATGGCTTTTCCCAGCGGTTGGGCTGATAGCTGTTGTGGACATGGGGCTCACGTTCTCTTTGCTCTTGATGGAAGACTCGGGTGTTGTGATGCCACTGGGTGTCGTCCAGTGCAAGGCTTGAGTCTTCGGTTACAGAGTTCAAGAGTGTGGAGGTTTTGTTACCTTTCTTTGAGGTCAACTTTTGCTTGGTGTAGGCCTTCTGTGTTAGATCGCGCAACTGTTGGATGGTCATGGAGCGCGGACAGGCCATGACGCAGAGGTGACGACTGACTCCAGGGTGCAGATTTTTCAGGAAAAGGCTTTTGAAATTCACCTCTTCTTCAAGGTCAAGTTTGTTGTGTGCACCGAAGTAGGCTTTTCGGAGTCGGTTGTAGTAGGTTTGTGGCGTCTCTTGTCGACCTTGTTTGGTCTCCAAGGCGGTTAACAGTCCATATTCAGACTCAGGGTCTGTAAACTCTTTGATCAGGACCTCACAAAGTAGCTGGTAGTTTGACTTTGTGTGACTGAGTTGTCGATCTATGAAGTTTCGTACCTCGACACTTGACGTTGCTCTTAGGAGGTACAACCTGTCTCTGTCAGTCACGTGAGGTCTCATTTCTAAATGAAAATTAATATCTTGCAGGTGGGCCTGGATGTCGTGGCCCTCTTTGGAGTTCGGGTCAAACTGGCTGATGCTTTTAGACAGCTTGTTGAGGTCTTTGATGGTCAACCCAGGTGCAGTTCCAAGGACTGCTTGGATGGGGTTTCTGCTTTCAGTGGCAGGAAAGAGCTGTGTGGCGAAGGCCAGTGAGGTTTCGGGTGGTGGCCCTTCGCTTCTTTCATTGAATGCCAGTTCTTGGATGTGAGACTTAGCTCTGCTCAGCAGTGGTGAGGCTGAGATATGCTTCGCTCTTCTTGGCTCTTGTTCCAGCTCATAAGCATATTTTAACTCTTTTCTGACCACGTAGAGCTCATTGTTGGCATCGTCTAGATGTTGGGTCAGATTGTCTATGTCAGTGCTGTACCTTTCAAGGTGGTTTTCTAAGGCACTGATTTCAGCATTCTTGTCGCTGATGTCGTTCTTGGCTTTCTCTAGTAGCTGTTCGGCATACTGGAGTCTGTTTACCAGGTCTCCCTGGGCAGCCTTTGCTTGTTGCTGGTCAAGTTGAGCTGTTGCCAGGGCTGCTTGGAGCTTTTTAACTTGTTCCGTTGTTTCCTGCTCCCTCTCGTTGGGTGCTTTGAGTTGATCTTGAACTTTCACTTCCAGCTTGTCTATGCGGCGTTGAGCACGTGACAGCTCCTCTTGAAGATGGGTGATGTGCTTGTCGCTCAGTTTCAGCTGGGTTGTGAAGGCATCGCTTAGGGAGCTGGTGATTTTGACTAGCTCCTCGTGGTTGTTGTTCTGGCTTGAATCTTGTGTCAGGAACCTTCTCATTACGAATAATAACAGTTCAAAGGTCTTGGGGGTGAGGCTGTCCGTCATGCCTCTCAGCCAAGTGTTCACATCTTCCCCGTGGGCAAGGGGGTCTGCAGTCTGTGGCATGTTGGCACGCTGAGGAGAAGGGAGACTGACACAGATCTGTGTGAAGTAGAAGCCTATGTGTGGTGGGACAACTAAGTGTTGTGTCAGTGATTGTGAACCCCTAATGAAGTGTGGCGAAGATAGTGTTGGTCTCAGGGTGTCTAGGTAGACTAGTGATGTGAAGACTTCGTCACTCTAATGAGGAAGAGGAAAAAAAAAGAAAAAGGTGAAAACAAGTCAGTGAAATAAAACAATTCCCTTTTCCAATGGGAGGAATTTTACCAAGATTTTGTTAAAAAGGTAAACAATATTATTATATCTCGGTTCGAGACGTGAGAATATAATAATAGTGCTGGTATCTCTTTTCTTAGTCTGACAGGATTGACACCGAACACCTTACAGTTGGACCGCTTACCAAGGAGGCTTCGAAAACAACGGGTGTTCAACACTTATCTCTAATAATTGATCTCAGTATGGGATGAGATGCAAAAATTTGGAATGCGTTTTCAAATTCACGGAGGTTAGGAAGAACGAAGGAGGGTTTGATTACAATCAAATTCATAAGGATGATTACTGTTCTTTGACAAGATTTTGCATTTCATTCACTTAGAATCGATTGATGGTTCTTACAGGTCCCTGCAAATGTGAGGAGTAAAGAAAAAAAGAAAGCAGGAGAGATTTGAGTAGAAGGGAAAGGAAAAAGACTCAGTAAATTGAGTGGATCGGGTCCACTCACAGGCTGCGTGGCTGTTATACCCAACTACGAGTAGAGCGTTTATAGTTGCTGCACAACTAATAAAACAACAAAATTTGAGTGAAAGAGAGTTGTCTTTCTAATTCATTTGAACTCGTAGTGAGGGATAACAATGTCTCCTATTAAAGCTCAGGTGTGTCGTTCCCAAGCTAGGATACGAGGAGGTAAAGGAGAAAGGTAGGGTAAAGTGAAATTAAAAGTAATAAACGGCAAAGTAATCAAAATGAAATTAAATGCAGGAGTAAATAAAACAAAATAAATAAATAAAATAAAAAATAAAAATGGAGGTTAATTGTATAACCAAGAGAGGAAGAAATAGGGGTAAAAACGCAATTAAAGAAATGAGTAAGTGTGATTCTGAATAGAATCTGTTGATAGGGGTAACAAATCAATTAGGTGAAATAAGTTACCCTTAACTTTCAAAGTTCAAGGCTTATTAGTACCTAAAATGATTGACCTAAAAGAGAGAATACTAGAAATAATGATCATATGAAATGACCAGATGAGGAAATTCAAATGAGTCCAAATAAATTTAATGTTTGAATTAAATTTCAATTTGTCACAATTAATAATTGTGAAGTAATATTCCCCTTTCTAGTAAAATGCATATAAAGTGGTAAAGTTAGAAAATTGAGAAATAGGACAGAAAAATAGACCAACAGGTGTATTAGTTCAGGGGTTTAAAGGGTTAAATCACTTTAGCTTTGCCCACACACACTTTATTCAACCACTGGATGTTAATGCTAACTGCTAACCTTTGAGGCTAATCTTTAGCATAGACTTCAATGTAAAAGCAACAGTTTCGTTAGCTAAGCAATAGCAACACCGTAGAGTTTGTTTATAGTATGACGTCAATGTGCTGCGTGTGCGCAGTTCAGAGTTGCTCCGGAAGTAGGTTAAGACTTCCGAGTCACCATCGTAGCTACGGCAACCAAAACAAACTATAGTGAGCTAAGCACATGAAGCATTACATTGCAAGTTCAGTTAAGCATGTTACATGAAATGGCAGCGCATTTCAACACTGTACACATAACAAGACCACTTCTAGTTGGTTTTGCGATGTGGCGCTTTAAACTCTTAGTTCGTTCAGAGTTGGATTTAAACTTTATTTAAGTGGCAGCTTGGCGCTGCAAATGAGGAAACAAAATAATAAATGATCTCGGCGGATCATAAATCTCCGTGCCAGTTTCTCTGAGCACGTAGACACAACAGATTTTATTCGCTGTTGTTTAGAGTTAAACTTTACTTGATCAAGATTTAAAACACTCCCGTTTAAATCGCACTGTTTCACTTAGTGAACAGACACAAACAGGCAAGCATTATTTCTAATGTTTAACCAGGGGAGTCAAATTACATAGTTGCTTTGACAATGGAACACGCATTGACAATTAAACTATGAATAATAAGGCCTTTAAAAATAGATTGAGGGACACGCTCAAACTATTCTTTATCCGTCGATTTATTTTCACTTTTATTTACTGTAGTTTAGCTCCGTTCAGCTAACGGTGACTGAGATTCCCTGCCGGGAATATAGCAATTGAATGGCACTGGAACACGCAATGACATTAATTCAACTATAGATAAGGCATTACAGAAAATGAGGGACACGCTCAATTTCGACCTTATTGTACGATCTCAGACCTTAACTTTAAACTCACTTACTACAGTTTAAAAAGTAGAGAGACGTTCTCGAGTTACCGTCCTCTGCATTCACTCTAGGTTTCATTCATTCAAGCGGGCGGCCGCGCTGCTTACGTCACACACACACACGCACATACAGTGTAGACTCAGACGCTCTCATCCACAGAAATAGAAAATATTAAATAACTTGGTTGTGCTTACAATTTAGATTAAACTGCCCGCATTCTCCACCAAATATGTAAGATTGTAATAGGGATTAATTACATAATAATTTATAATTTAGCTCAAAGGGAAATCGAATATGATTCAATAGGGAATTTCTACAGAATCGCTGTTTTACGGCTGGTCAAGAGTCGACCTGCGATTCATTCACAAACCGTAACAGAAACTCTGCGATGGGTATTACTATCCAGGATATAGTGAAAACACTATATATTAGCACAGTAGCAAAATCAGCAGTTTAAGGCAGTAACTTGTAAGCACAAAACACAAGATACTTAATAAAAATATGAATTTATTGGATAAACCTAACACATACAAACTAATCTAACATAAACACGCATTCACACAGGTTGCAGAAAGAGAAAATGAGGAAAGAATGAGTTTAAAGGAATGAAAATATGAAGTCCCAAGTTATAGCAATGTGCATTTGCTTAGACCTGAACAACCATCAATCACTTAATTAACCCTCGTATTGAGTCTCTCAAAGAGGTTATTAAACTTTATATCAAAATGCACCAGTTCAGTAAGATTCTAGAGGTTACTTGCGCATTGCCTTTGGGAATTCCTTTGGTTGCGTCGCTTCAAAAAGGGGGCTTTCCCGAGGTTGCTGATTGGTTGGTGGTCGGTCAATGTGATGTCTTCTTGGGCGTTGGCTGGATATGAGAGTTGTGAGTGCGCTGATAAAGTTCGGGTCAACGAAGACGTTTAAGTCGGTCGCGGCTTGCACAAACTTAACTAGACACGAAACTCTCAACGGAAAGAAATAAAAGTATTAAAGTAAAAGATAGAGGTGTGGTGATCTCCTCATGTTTCCTTGAGGTGAGGAGGCTGGCATGCAGGCCAGGCGGAAAGTTGCAAGAGAAGAGAGAGATTTGAGGGTGTCCTTGGTATTTAAACTCAGCCTTTGGACACCTCCCAAAATGATGTCTTGACCAATTAGAACATTGGCTGAACTCCGGTGGGCTGCTGGTTCCACCCTCCAAACCACAAATCACAATGTTATCTTATTAGCCCCGTGATCCCAAATTCCCGCTCTTTGCAGAGATAAATTTGGACATGATTTCTATAACAAGACTATAATACATTTCGCAAAGAATTGAATTACAGGAACATTTTGAGAATGCGATTTCCAACTCAGACATATCAAACATCAATATAAACCATTAAACTATTCAAGAGTTATCAAAAGGGACATACACAATGAGTGATTAAAACATAATAGACAAATGTATGGGTTACATATATGAATAGGAAATTATGCAGAGAAATGATGAGTTGCTCATGAGTCCTTTAAGCATAATTTTGGGTGCATATGTATATATGCATATAGGCAGTTTCTTGTGCCCTTCTGTGAGGGTCTGTTCTCTAAGCTGGGAGGTCAAAAGTTTAGGGAAGGAATTTCCGTTGTGTCCTGTGTGTGGGGGAAAACCAACCATATCGCTAAGGACTTTAATCATGTGATGTTCAAAATGTGCATCTCTTTGACCATTAATCTTGGTTACTTGCTCCAAATTTGACAATCTCCTTATTCGAAGGATTTGATTATGAAGAAGTGTCTTTGTGTTACTTTTGCAAGTTCTTGGTTAGTTAGGTCTGCTTCAGGCTGGCGTTCTGGCGCCAGCTATGAAACGTCAGATTTATGATGGGCCTCTTGGAATGTACATCTGTAGAAGTGTTCTAACTTCTAATAGACTCTCTTAAATTGTCTGATTCTCGCTGAAATACTACATGGGCATGACATAGGTATTGCAAGAAGAATGTGATTTATGAGTATTTATTTGAGTGTTCCCATAATTCAAAAGGCTTAAGAAAATAAAAAAGCACACAGTTTCCTGTGAGGATTTAGGTGTAGAGCGATAGAAAATATGGTTTGTAGAATAAAAAAATAAAAAAATAGAAGTCCCCACAATTCACTAAAACAAACTTGAGTGTGTTTTATCCTTTTGTTTTATGTGTATGACATTTTTTTAAGTTTCAGATTTTAGATTTTTTTGTTTGTTTGTTTCGGTCATTTTAACACTTCAGCTTGTAATAAAAATGAGAAATGTTGCCTTGGCAACTATTCAAAAATATTTTATATTTATATTTTATACCCTATTCAGAAAGGCAAGAACAACTTCAAAATGAAACACAAACTATGTGGAAAAACATTCCCTTTAAGGTTCTTTAAAATGGTTCTTTAAAGCAACACTAAGTAACTTTTCCCTCAATGCTCCCTCTACAGGTTAGAAGCGGAATTGTCCATTACCGGAACTGACATTTGTGGTAATGTGAAGAGGAGAAGTGCTCTTCTGAGTATGTGGGTTCACTATCACAGTAGTACTTTGCTTTTCACCCAGAGGTAAACAGGGGACTGGAGAGTGAGTGGAAGACTTCTTTAAATGTTGTCCAGCCTCAGTAGCCTGGCCCTCTCCTCTTTCCTTCTACATTGAGATCAGGGGCCTCATTTATAAAACTTTCTTACGCACTGATTTGATCTTAGAGTGTTCGTACGATCAAATCAGAAAAGTTCTTAGATAAAATCAAGGATGGTTTCTACGCAAGTCTTTATAAATGAGGCCCCAGGACAGCTTCTGAGGGTCAGGTTCCGACATCACTCTGGGCATTATTCCTTGGCACTTAGGTAAGGGGTAGCGTTTAGCCATCTGAGGAGGCAGTTGGAGCCCAATCTCTGATTTTGGCTGTGGCTGGGCACTGGTGACTTGAACCAGCCACTGAGCTGGAGCACTGGAAGCATGGGTGAATTGGAGCAAGTAGTCACGCTCTTTGGTTTGCAGAATCCAACTTGACACACCAGGGCTGGCTTTCCAAGCTTGGAGCTGGGTGGCAAATGGTGGCAGGTCACCACACAGTGGCAAGGGATACAAACATCTGTGGTAATGTAAAGAGGAAAATGACAAAAAAAAAAAAGAAAAAAAAAAAGAGTTTGTCATGCCTTTTGCTGTGTACTGAACATATTCACTGTTCCATCAATGTTTCATGCCAAATCACTATATATCCTTGTTTAAAATATACTGCAAGATGCAGTTTCATTCCATGAATGTGATATGTCCCCTCGACCAATCAGCTTTTGATGCAATCCAACATGGCGGTGCTCTGAAGCGAGAGATGTTTGTGATCAGTCTTCAAAATGAGTGCTTTAAACACTAAAAACACTTGACCTAGAGGAGCCAGTGAGACCTACACCCCGGTTTAGAAAACCCAGACTGGACAAAGAAAATCACAAACAAAACAACAGAAAAGAATGTTCGTCACTCAGGCCATGTTTACACTAGTGCATTTTAATTTTAAACTGACGTTTTAAAATTAAATTGATCCATGTCTACATGTTCTCTTCCAGGAACTTCGAGCTGTGTCGAAACGCTTTGGGAATTGATCCATGTCTACATGTTCTCTTCCAGGAACTTCGAGCTGTGTCGAAACGCTTTGGGAACGCCTTCAGCTTGAGTGCGCTCTGAATCATGTGTGTAAGCAGTCCAATGTAATCGCGAGACGTCACGTGCGTGATGACGTCACCGATCAGGAAGCTCAAAAGCACGTGCGGTTAGAGTGGCGTCTGCTTTCTGCTATTCAGCAAGCGCTCTGTGTTGGGTCTGGGTCGTGGGTCTGGTCCCGCTTCCGCCGTTCCAAGCCGAACTGTTCAAAGAGCTGGATGAAGGCGAGGAGGCTCAGCCTGATGACATCGCCGAGCTCCGTAGGACCGCTGATCTGTCCCTCTGCGCCACCAAAGAGACCATCCGCGCCATTGGCAGGTCTATGGCAGCTATGGTGGCTGCGTAGAGACACCTGTGGTTGACCCTGTCCAAGGAGAAGGACAGGGTCTTCCTCATGGACGCCCCACTCATGCCCTTGGGTCTGTTCGGCGACGTGGTTGGTTCAGTCGTCGACAGACACCAAGAGGCACGGCGTCAAGCGGCGGCATTTCAGCGGTTCCTCCCTCGCCGTGCTCCAGCTCAGGGGGCTGCTGGAAATCAGCAGCCCTCCCCGCATACCAGCTCCTTATGCCGTGAGGCTCAGAAACAGAGCGTCACCTTGCGTGCTCCCTCCAGTCGTAGGGACCGTGGGCCTCGACGAAGCTCTAGGCCGAGCTCTTCTAAGCCCAATACTGACCTGAGGGTGGTCGTGCAGGCTAAGAAGGGCTTGGCTAAAAAGCCCTGACGGAAGTGGCCCAGGGCGAATGAGGACAGTCCCCTCTGGGGAAGAGTTATAAGAGTTATAAGAATGGGCCAAGCTTAAACAGAGCTTCCATCGGCCAGAGTTAAATGGGGGACTGGAGAGCGAGTGCAACACTTCTTTGGGGATGGTCCAGCATCTGCATAACCAGGACCTCTCGTCGACCTTTCTCCATTTTAATCAGGATGACTTTTGGGGTAAGGGTCCAACATCACTCTGGGACGGGGTGCCTGGCATTTAAGAAAGGGGAAGTGTTTAGTCTTTTGTGGGCACTGTTGGAGCCCAGTCTCTGATTTTGGCTGAGGCTGGGCTGAAGATGGAACAAGGAAAGACTATGACTATAACTATGAAACAAAACAAAACTCCCAGGCGCTAAAACAATAGTCCAGGATGGTGGGGGAACAGAGGTACAGCAGGGGGTGGGATGAAGGGAGGGGTCCATGCAGTGGAACAGGTACAGATTCATTGCCTGGAGCGTGGAACAGGGGACAAGCTCAGGAGGTCATGGCGGATCGGGGAGTTTGGGTAGCCATGTCAGAGCAGACAGTTCAGGAGGCCATGGTGGATTAGGGAGCCAAGATCCCCACCATGCAGGTCTCCATAGTGTGGCAGGAGACCACCAAAGCAGAGCGAACAGGAACAAGAATCCCCGCAGCAGAGCAGGAAACCATGGTGGTGTAGGGAGAACAGGTACCTTGACAGAGGTTGAGCAGACAGTGAGTTCATATATGGGTGGTACTACCTTTTGAGGATCTGCAGCAGGAGTTGCCTCCTCAGGGGGTTCCGCCATTGATGCAGCATCCATAAGAGGCATTGGCGCAGCGGACACGTGGACAGACGAGGCTTCCGGAGCAGACTCGTGGACAGACGAGGCCTCCGGAGTAGACTCGTGGACAGACTCATGGAAAGACAAGGCCTCTGGAGCAGACTCGTGAACAGGTGAGGCCCGTGGAGCAGACTCGTGAACAGACGAGGCCTCTGGAGCAGACTCGTGAACAGACGAGGCCTCTGGAGCAGACTCGTGAACAGGTGAGGCCTAAGCAGTACAGTGTGTGGCCCACACACTTAAAATGGCAATGGCCATCACAGGCAGTGCAGTGGGTAATGGGATGCCCACCGGGCTTAAGGGTGCATGGCTTGGGAGCGTAGACTCTGCGTGGCTTGGGAGCGAAGGCTCTGTGTGGCTTGGGATGCCTGCAGCCTGCACATACATCAGAGGAGGGTCCATCACACTGGCGATCAAGACATGCCGTGGTTCTGGCAGATCAGACGAGGCATGCCGTGGCTCTGGCAGGTCAGACGAGGCATGCCATGGCTCTGGACGCTCGGGCGAGACGTGACTTGGCTTTGAGGGAGCAGCTGTGATTTGACTTGATTTTGAGGGAGCAGCTGTGACTTGACTTGGCTTTGAGAGAGCAGCTGTGACTTGACTTGGCCTTGAGGAAGCAGCTGTGACTTGACTTGGCTTTGAAGGAGTAGCTGTGACTTGACTTGGCCTTGAGGGAGTAGCTGCAATGTGACATGATCTTGCAGGAACAGCAGCTGCAATGTGACTTGACTTTGCAGGAGCACCAGCCATAAGGTGACTTGACTTTGCAGGAACCACAGCTGTGATGAGACTTGGCTTTGCAGGAACAGTAGCTGTAACGTGACATGACCTTGCTGGAACAGCAGCTGTAACGGGACTTGACTTTGCAGGACCAACAGCCGTCAGGTGACTTGACTTTGCAGGAACCACAGCTTTAATGTGACTTACCTTAGCAGTGGGGAGGGCAGCCATCTTGTGAGCAGGCTCTGGAAGGGCAGCCATCTTGTGAACAGGCTCTGGGATGGCGGCCATCTTGTGAGTTTGCCCTGGAGTGGCAAGTATGGCGTGAGCAGGCCGTGGAGTGGCAGGCATGGTGTGAGCAGGCCCTGGAGCAGCAGGTATGGCGTGAGCAGGTCTTGTAGCGGCAGACATGATGTGAGCAGGTGTTGCAACAGCAGACATGACGTGAGTAGGCTTTGGAGCAGCAGATGTGACGTGAGCAGGCCTTGGAGCAACAGACCCTGATGTGGGGGGTACTATGGGATTTTGGGGCTCCTCATCCACAGCTCCCACAGTAAAAGGTGACCCAGCCAGCAACAATGCAAAGTCAATATGTAAGGATTAAGCTCAAATTTATGATGATTCAAATAATGAATCGAATCGAAAGATTCGGAACTTGATTAAATTGATTCAGAATTAATAGATTAAGCTTCTTAACCATTCGTCCAGCGAAGTGGTTAATTCAGTATACTTTATCAACTCTGATGTTTATATTATGCTTCTGGGCAAGATCACAAATAAACCAAAATATTAAGTTAAAAAATTTTGATCTAAACACAGATAGAACTTTTGTGAACATAAAAGTCAAGGCACTTCTTTTAATGAAACAATGATTTATTGAACTACTCTAAGACACAAAACTAATCTACTAAGACACAAACACACACACACACACACACACACACACACACACTTTCACACTTACACTCATACAGTTCCGGGGATGAGAAATTACTGAATTGAAGAGAACCCCAAAGTTCTAGTATTTCTTAACTAGTTCTTAGATCGCAACCTTAGAAAACCACAAAAGCAGAGATTTGACTTAACTATCTAGCACCAGGTTCAGCCAGAAAAGGGAGACCTTGTTTACTTGCGTTTGTGCTGGGAATGGGGATTTCCTTCTGTGGGCTCATCTTAGCAAAGATTCTGGTTGGTTGCTGGTCGGTCTTTGGATGACGTCTTTGGGGATCCTTCGAAGCTGAGGATTGGGTTACTGGAGCCGGTCTTCGGTTGCCTGGTTATGCGGTTTGACGCGCTCTGAGCTCTTCTGCGTCGGAGTTGCGAGACTTTGAAGAGTTTGGCAGTCACAAAGTTTTCAGTTTGTTCTGTAGAGTTTTGATGGCACAATCGTGTGCTTGGTCAAGCGGGTGAGCAAAGGTGAAAAGCACTCAAACGACGGCAGGCGAAAGACCAAAAGCGAAGACGAAAGGCAATAGCAAAAAGCGCTGTGGCAAAAGCCAATGGCAAAAGGCAACAAACTATTAGAGTCATGGGATTTTTAAGCAGGCCGCCTAAGTACGTCCCATGAGGCTATGGTCCAATCGAATATTGCTGTGGGGCGGAGCCACACCCCTGGGCTGTACCTTCTGGTGCATAACTTAAGATAATAAAATCTCTGCACGTTTTGTTATTAACCTCAATAAACTGTTGCAATGCATAAAATATACACAATATCAACTTTTCATTCATCTTGCTGTGTAGCATTCGTCAAGACCATTCATTCCATATCAAACAAGGGTATATTGCTTGCATGCTAATACATTTGATAACTTCCTTTCCTAAAGGCATATAATGCATAGATTAAACTCCAACGATCACATAAACACATCAAGCATATAAAAGAAAACATGAAAACATATTATACTGTTGCTCTAATAGCAATACTAATAAGTTGATTATCTCTTAAAGATTGTCTCCGCAGCGTGCTATCAATTGAGACATGGGGTGCGTTCGGAATGTCAGAGGAGGGGGGACGGGATGTCCGGAGGGGGTCACGAGAGTCACGCTGGACGGATCCTGTGCCCTGCAGGCTCGTGTAAATCTGCCTTTTCTGTTTATATGATTGCAATTTATGTCAGGAGAAAACTGGACATCTGTTTCTTGGGTGCTCTCAGACAAAGAGCGGTTTCTGCTCTCTGGCCGGGTAAGTTGTGTTATCACTGTTTTAGTGACCTGTGAATTACTGTCTTCCTGTGCTCCTGACGTGGATTAATGTTAACCGGGCAGGCCGGGTAAAAACTAGGGAAGACTAGTAGACTAGCTGGCGTCGTGTAGGTGTCTTCATTGAGTTTTACGATCGACAACTGGTTAGGAGGGAAAATCTTTTTGAGTCTCCTTGAACGTGGTGATTTCTGTAGTTTGTTTGGTGATCTGTTCGACCGAGATCCTACAAATATATTGCTCTAAAGTCCAAGTAGACTCAGGAAAAGGCATGAGGGAATATATTGGCTCAGAAAGTCCTCCTCTGAAAAATATAATAAGACATACCTCATCAAAAGTAGTATGATGTGCCAGTTCAAGAAAGTCCCCCACATAGCACTCAATAGAATAATTTCCTAGGCGAAGACTGATTAACTTGGTTTCTGTACTCATGTTGGCTTGGTGTTCAGAAGCTGCTGGGTCTATGGTGATCTGTGTAGGAAAGCTGCTGGATCTGTGGTAGGCGAAGTATTCTGTAACACGGACTCAACGGCAGCGTTGAACATCCAAACGCGAGCTTTATTACACAGTTCGTTGTCAAAACAGGCAGGGTCAAACACCAGCAAACAGGAACAAACAGGGTAATTCAAAAGAGTAATCAAATTGTCAGGCGGGGGTCAAAATCCAAGAGAGCAAATAAAACAAAACAACGGAACAAGGAAATACTATGGCTATAACTATAACTGTGACTATAACTATGAAACAAATTAAAACAAAACAAGGCAAAGGCAATGGCAATGGCAAAACCGCTTGGTAGAGTCCGCTACAGCAAAACAATACTTCGCAACCTCCTGTTTGACATGGCCATGCTTATATGGCTACCAAACAGGAAGTAACCATAGAAGGTAACAGTCAGTTAGTGGGTTTACAATGAGTTTCATCCTGAAAACATGTTTGCAGTGTTCTTCCTCTTTCTCATCCATGCATGTTTATTCTCTAAAAAGTACTTTTTTAACAAATTTCTATTACACCATATGTGACCCTGGACCACAAAAACAGTCTTAAGTAGCATGGGTATATTTTTAGCAATAGCCATGGGTCAAAATGAGCTATTTTTTGTTTATGGCAAAAACCATTAGGATATTAAATAGAGATCATGTTCCATTATGATATTTATTAAATTTCCTACCATAAATAAATCAAAGCTTAATTTTTGATTAGGAATATGCATTATTAAGAACTTCATTTGGACAACTGGTCACACACACACACACACACACACACACACACACACACACACACACACACACACACACACACACACACACACAGTTGGGTTTACATGTTTTATGGGGACATTCCATAGGCGTAATGGTTTTTATACTGTACAAACCGTACTTTCTATCGCCCTACACCTACCCTACACCTAAACCTAGCCCTCACAGGAGATTGTGCATACTTTTACTTCCTCAAAAAAACTCATTGTGCATGATTTATAAGCCTGTTTCCTCATGGGGACCTAAGAAATGTCCCCACAAGGTCAAAATCTACTGGTATTCCTATCCTTGTGGGGACATTTGGTCCCCACAACGTGATGAATACCAGGTACACACACACACACACACACACACACACACACACACACACACACACACACACACACACACACACAGTAGGACAGACAGTAGCACCTTTAAGCACCTTTTGTCACGTGAGAAGGAGGAGGTCTGGGTCCAAATGCAGGGGAGAGACTTTAATATAGCAAAACACAAATAAACATAAACCAAAAGGCCAACACGGCACACCAAAACACAAACAAAGCAAGATCAGGAACATAAACTTCAAGAATAAGAATCACGAAAAACAAACCACACAGAAGACAATGCAGCCAGCAAGAGCAGTGAGACATGAGAGTTCTTATAGACCAGATAATAGTGAGCAGGTGTGAGTGTAATCAGTGCTAATGACAAGACAGGAGTGTACAATTTGGGGAAATGCTGTGGAGGGAAGGAAAAACAGCGACCTCAGGTGGCTGAGGGAAACCCCACAGCCCAGATCATGACACTACCCCCTCCCCACGGAACGGCTCCCAGACGTTCCACAAGTCTGGAGGGTGGAGGAACGGGGGAAGGCAAATCAGGGGAAGGGACGGCGGGCCAGGCCCGTGCAGCGCAGTCACCGCCGCGTCAGGAACAGAGAGCGCGGTTGCCTCCGCGTCCAAAACAGAGAGCGCGGTTGCCTCCGCGTCCAGAACAGAGAGCGCGGTCGCCTCCGCGTCAGGCGCAGAGATAGCGGTCACGGCCGCGTCTGGAACAGCGAGAGCGGTCACCGCCGCGTCAGGAACAGCGAGAGCGGTCACCGCCGCGTCAGGAACAGAGGTCGCGGTCACCGCCGCGTCCGGAACAGCGAGAGCGGTCACCGCCGCGTCAGGAACAGCGAGAGCGGTCACCGCCGCGTCAGGAACAGCGAGAGCGGTCACCGCCGCGTCCGGAACAGCGAGAGCGGTCACCGCCGCGTCCGGAACAGCGAGAGCGGTCACCGCCGCGTCAGGAACAGCGAGAGCGGTCACCGCCGCGTCAGGAACAGAGAGCGCGGTCACCGCCGCGTCCGGAACAGAGAGCGCGGTCACCGCCGCGTCCGGAACAGAGGTCGCGGTCACCGCCGCATCCGGAACAGAGGGCGCGGTCACCGCCGCGTCAGGAACAGCGAGAGCGGTCACCGCCGCGTCAGGAACAGAGAGCGCGGTCACCGCCGCGTCAGGAACAGCGAGCGCGGTCACCGCCGCCGTCTTGGGAACATTAACAGCGGACGCCGCCGCATTAGGAACAGGAATAGCGATCGCCGCCGCTTCGGGGACCGAGATAGTGGACGCCGCCACCTTCCCGTGAAACAGCGTCTCTATCCCCACCGCAAAGCAGGGGCGCATCCGCGCAGCCTCGGCGCTACGGGCATCCATCGCCGCCAGGCAGGCGTAGATGCATTCAAAACGAGCGGCCGACGCCGCCTCGAAGGACATCCCCGCCGTCTCGGGAACAGAACGGGGGGACGCCGCCTCCTTGAAAAAAAAATTCCTCCCCACTGGACCCATCTTTGCTGGCTGCATTCTGTCACGTGAGAAGGAGGAGGTCTGGGTCCAAATGCAGGGGAGAGACTTTAATATAGCAAAACACAAATAAACATAAACCAAAAGGCCAACACGGCACACCAAAACACAAACAAAGCAAGATCAGGAACATAAACTTCAAGAATAAGAATCACGAAAAACAAACCACACAGAAGACAATGCAGCCAGCAAGAGCAGTGAGACATGAGAGTTCTTATAGACCAGATAATAGTGAGCAGGTGTGAGTGTAATCAGTGCTAATGACAAGACAGGAGTGTACAATTTGGGGAAGTGCTGTGGAGGTAAGGAAAAACAGCGACCTCAGGTGGCTGAGGGAAACCCCACAGCCCAGATCATGACACCTTTAACTAGTCATGTTAACAGTGATTTTCTTAATATTTTTTGCACTCTCAGATTTCAGATTTTCAAATAGTTCTATCTGGCCAGATTTTGTCCTATCCCAACAAACCAAACATCAATGGAAAGCTTTCAGGTGATGTTTAAATCTTCAGTTTCAAAAAATATTATGTTATGTTATAAATATTATGACTGATTTTGTGGTCAAGGGTCATAAATATGGTTTAGTGTATCCAAATGAGGACAGGTTTGGCACAATAATGTCATTTCTAGTTTTTATTTTCATTTGTTGTGATTTATTGTGCAACTGACAAAATTGACCCCAGTAACACATTCACATACTGTAATGTTGTCCTTATGTTTGCTCATTAAAGCTATTGTAATTGGAATAGAAGGCTCAGTTTTTTGCTTCTTTCATTCTTTCATGATTTCCCCCAACATATTACAACGGTAATATTTGTAATGGTATTCGGGTAGAATGCACCAATGGAACATTTCTCAACACCAATTCTTCAAATCAGTTTTATCATCTTGCCATGACTCATATTGTAGGAGACAGACCTTCTGTAAAAGGTCCCACTTTCCATTAGGTGGCCTTAACTACTATGTACTTACATTTAAATTAATAATTTGGTACAACGTACTTATTGTGTACATACATGTTTTTACATTGTACTTATATATTAAAAAAAACTATATGCAATTACATTTGTAATTAATGTCTGTAATTATCACTGCTGACCCATCCCTTACACCTTAACCAACCCTTAAACCTACCCATACCACCAAACCTGTCCCTAACATATCCAACCTCAATAGAAGTATAAGAATTAATGTGTTTTGAAATGTAGTTTCCTTGAGTTAATATTTTGTAGTTTTCTATTTATTTGCAGTTTACTTCAGTTAAGAGTGTGATGACATAGTTCTGTGTGGGAATGTTTTCTCCTGTGTGTTGTCTGTCTGTTTCAGGGTTATCTGTCGGCAGGAAACCAGTTGAGTGCGGCTGCACTATCTTCCTCTCTTCCTTATAACTGCTCTAAGTTGTCTGTATTTTTCCCTCCCATATATAGAAGTGCTTCTTATATTTTGATATGTGAACCCACCTACTTGAAGGTTTGTAAGGGTGCTGTATAAAAGATGGGACTGCCCCATCTTCTGTAGTAGATAACAATAAACCACTTGTATTAGCAGTTGGTGTGTTGTTGTCTATCCCAAGCGCTTGTTGCTGATCCACTTGACAGACCTGAAAAACTGCAGTGACCCAGAACAGAGGTTCTAACAAGAAGCAAAAGTGTTTTGCAATGCAATATGACTACATTAAGTATATTTTACTTATTTTTTGATGTAAGTACTTTATAGTTAAGGCCACCTAATATAAAGTGTGAGCGCAATTACAATTATCAGGTCTCACACAGTGGACAATAAGATTGCAACACTGATTAATTAGTATGTCTACACTTCATTTTCCCAAATACTGTTTAGTATTGTGTCAAAAATTAATTTAAACATTATATATCTATATATCTATATCTAAATAGATAGATAGATAAATTGCAGTGAAACTACTGTCTATCCTGCTTAAACACATTCAAACTAAATGACAGCTTGGAGTTGTTTGGAACTATTGTGCACTCCATGAACTCTGACCCTGTTGCAGCAAGATCAAAGCATGTTTCTCAACGTCTCTGTTTGGGCTCAGCTATTAAGCTGTCGAACTGAGTTTTGAATCTGTGGTGCAAGAAAGTAGTTTGCACAAAATAGGGTTATTAGGCTTCAGAAGATTAAACACTGAATTTTATTAAACATTTATCAATGCCCATATCAAGAATGTTGTGTCTCACAGGACCACAGTGCTACATACTGGTTAAACATAAAATAAACATGAAAACAGTACAAGTATGAGAAAAGCAATTAGAGACATATTCAACAGTTAACAATCTGACTACACACATACTATAATATAACTACAATAAATAGTTGACTACGCATTCAAGAACTGAGAATATAAATACTTTACATAAATACTGTACAGTACATGAAGTTTTACAAAAAGTTATATTTGTACATGAAATCAAACAGAAAATGATATTTTGTGCATTATTTTGTGCAGATAAAAGATTTTGAGGGAAGCAGCACATAGCAGAAAGCGAAAGATTGTAGTGAAAAGAACAAGTAAACATACAATCTTATTGAGTCTTTGTAGCAGCAAGTGATTATAAAAGTTCTAGTGTACGTAAGTGTGTTACTACAGGTGGTTTGTATGGCCCACTCGTAGTGCACTCAGAATTGTACTTAGGAAAATTGTCCACAGTTTTTAATGAGTTTGGGGGAGGAGGCTGAGTTTTTTTTAATGGTTTTAATATGTCAATGTACAAATAATAATAAACAAACAGTCAGAGTTTTACATTTTTACATAAAAGTTTTTAAAACACCTGAAACAACAGAGCAGTTTCCTAGCTGGCAAATGTCACACCCAGGGGAACAACAGACCCAGATATGTCACAGGATTTTGCATGACACATTCATAATTGACATTCATTTAAAACATACTTATTAGCAAATAAAAGCCCTAACACCATCCACCCATGCACACTTAGAGGTATTAAAAGTATTAAAAAGTATTAAAAGTCTGCAAATTATTCCATATGAACATGGTAAAATATACAGAACAAAAATACATAAAAAAGCTAAAAACCCTGAGCTCACCTAAAACATTAACACTATCCCTTTGTTGCTTTTCAAGTACCGGTGATAGTTGCATTCAGGGAATACAGATGCAGTTATATTTATCCTTATTGATACTGTAGAAGCGTAGAAAAAAGTTTGAAGATTTCGTCACATTTGGTCCTAAAAAATTTTATATATAAAACAAGCTACACTTCCTGGGATATTTGTCACCTTCTCATCAGGTCAGGCCTAGAAATTGTTGCTAGTTGACTGAACCTGCTATCCAGATTTTTAAGCATGTCTGGATGAAAGTTTTCCTCTGCAATGGATATTGCATCCAGTTCATCACTGGCCTTAGGTTGTCCCTCATCTGCATAACAGTGTGGTTTGTAAATACCAAGATCCTCATCACAGGTTTGGAGAGCAAGTAGTTTCTGAAGAGAAAATAAAAGAAAAAAAGAAAAACACCATGAAGATCCTTCAACAACCTTTGGAACTGTCACAGATTGGCCAGGCTCTAACACCAGTCACACCCAGCGATCTCAATCACCAGCCTACTAATTCACCGCACCTGCACCCAATCACCAGTCAGCCTACTTCTGCAATGTTCATTGGTATTCGCCATGCAACCAACTCTATATCCTACAGATCAGTCAAAGATTGCTTTCATCATTTCATTACTTACAGGTCCTGCTCTGCAATGGGCAGAAACTAGCCTGGAAAAATCCAGACCCTAATCTATTAAGATTAAGGGTCTGGCATCGAGCAATGAAAAGGGTCTAACTCGAGGGGCAGCACCAAGCATGCATTTGAAACTCTCTCTGCACACAATTGGATAACGCCACGACCAATCACTAAGTTTTCAGTAAGCCCCACAGCTTAGCTACCAGCGGAGCTAACTGATAGATTAAACTCTTGCCGTATCCAGTTGGCAAAACAGCAAAAAAGTCCTTCTTACAAAGGAGCGATTCGAGCGCGGTTTTCTGTTCCTCTTTTATATGAAAAGCCAAGTCTAACTCGTTCATTGTAGCGGCCAAAGCCGTTTAAAACAACTGGTGTTCATCTGTTTACTAAATGATTCCGGACGTCGGAGCGCTGTCGTCATCATCTTAGCTCACCTCTGGCCTGCCTACATCAGAAACACTGATTTGATTGGTTCCCAGAACTGCTTACGTAATGCAGTAATGTGGATCATTGCTCGATGCCAGAGTGTCTTGTAGAGACAATTCAAATTGTGCTCTCGCGAGAACTCTGGATTTCCAGGGTAGGCAGAAACGTTATGGTACCAAAAACGGCCCCGCCACTCCATCCATCCAAACATTTACTGCTCACTTCAAGGAGGTTGCCAGTGGATGGAACGAGCGGTCACTCATCACCACTTATCGGCTAGGCTTGGAACCCAAACTACGCATGCAACTGGCTGCTCATGACGATTCAGAAGGATTGGAGAAGTTCATTCAACTGTCCTTTAGATGTGCCAATCGTATGACCTCATATTCACCCGACATGACTGCTGCTTTACCCGCACTCCTCCATCCGCCAGAAGGAATGACCCCTCCAGAACCAGCCTCAGAAACCATGATGTTGGAATCAGGAAAATTATCGCTTGTCTTTGCCTATACTGTGGAGCTAGTGGACATCTAAGACTGAATTGTCCCTCACGACCAGCATTTTCCAGGGTGAGTGTCATTCAATCTGATGTAGAAAAATTACACCCTCTGACCACCAGTGTCCAATTGTTTACTACCAATTTCTCTGTTTCAGTCACAGCTCTCCTCGACTCCGGGTCAGCTGGCAACTTCAACTTGGGGTCCCTCTGCCGCCAGCTCAAGCTCTGCACTTTTCCCACGGCAACCTTTCCCCGTTGTCGCTTCCCGAGAGTAAGGCCATTGAGGACTACATCAAGGAGGCACTAAGTCAGGGGTACATCAGACCATCCACTTATCCCGCAGCTTCCAGCTTTTTCTTCATCTCAAAGAAGGATGGAGGGCTGCGTCCGTGTATTGATTACCGGGCTCTCAATCGATACACAATCAAGTTCAGATATCCTCTTCCTCTCATCCCTGCGGCTCTAGAACAGCTCCGCTCGGCACGCATCTTCACGAAGTTGGACCTCCGCAGCGCTTACAATCTGGTCCGGATACGTGAGGGGGACGAGTGGAAGACTGCCTTTGTGACCCCTACAGGCCACTATGAATACCTGGTCATGTCCTACGGGTTAGTAAACGCCCCCTCCGTATTCCAGAACTTCATTCATGAAGTGCTCCGGGATTTCCTACATCGGTCAGTCATAGTCTATATTGACGACATTTTGATCTATTCCCGGAGCGAGGCAGAACATTGCCACCACGTTGCGGAGGTCCTCCAAAGATTGAGAGAGCACCAGTTATATTTGAAGGCTGAAAAATTTTCATTTAATCAATCCTCAATGCACTTCCTTGGATACATCATTGATCATCATGGGGTCCGCATGGACAAGGGGAAGGTGAATGCTGTCGTTTCCTGGCCAGAACCCAAGACCATAAAAGAATTACAACGATTTCTCGAATTTGGCAACTTTTATCACAGGTTTTTCAAGAACCAGTGCACTTACCAACTTCCTCAAAGGACACCCGAAAACCCTCACCTGGACTTCTGATGCCTCAACCGCCTTCACAACCCTAAAACAAGCCTTCACTCAAGCTCCACTTCTCACCCATCCAGACCCTGATCTCCCTTTCATGGTAGAGGTTGATGCCTCTACCACCAGAGTAGGAGCCGTACTGTCTCAATATCATGGTACCCCTGCACGCCTTCATCCATGCGCCTACTTCTCGCAGAAGCTTAGCCCGGCAGAAAGGAATTATGACATCGGAAACCGGGAATTACTGGCCATCAAGCTTGCCCTAGAGGAGTGGCGGCATTGGTTGGAGGGAGCGGTTCACCCAATTCAAGTTCTCACTAATCACAAGAATTTACAATACCTCAGTGATGCAAAGCGACTCTGTCCTCATCAAGCCAGGTGGTCGCTCTTCTTCACAAGATTTCAGTTTACCATCTCATACCGTCCTGGATCAAAGAATGTTCGTGCTGATGCCCTCTCTCATATCTTCGAGCCTGAAGAAGCAACAGACACACCTCCCAACATCATACCTACTCAGATCATCGTCAATCTTATCGATTGGACTTCTTCTCCAGCCGTCGTCACTCCTGAGCCAAGGACCCTGCCGGGCTGCCCTCCAGGATGCCAGTACATCCCTAGGACACAACAGGTAGATTTCATTCATACAACCCACAACTCACTAGGTACCGGTCATCCAGGGTTGTTGTATAACATGATCTCTCGCTGTTATCCAAACGCTTCTGGTGGCCCAACATGGCAAGGGATGTGAAAAGGTATGTGCAAAGATGTAAGGGATGCAACATGGCCAAGAGCCCACGCCATCTTCCTGCTGGAAAGCTCCATCACTTGCCTATACCGAACCGCCCCTGGTCACACCTAGGAGTGGACTTCATGACCGATCTTCCCCCGTCTGATGGAAATACCTGCATCCTGGTCATTGTCGATTGTTTTTCCAAGTCTTGTCATCTTATCCCTCTTAAGGGATTGCTCACAGCCTTTGAAACCGCCGAATGCCTCTTCAGTCAGGTATTTTGTTATTACGGAATCCCTGAAGACATTGTTCGGATAGAGGTCCCCAATTTATCTCTCGGGTGTGGAAGTCATTCTTCAAGCTCCTAGGTGTGACCATTAGCCTCTCATCCGGATACCATCCACAAACCAATGGACAGACCGAGAGAAAGATCCAGGAGGTGGGGCGGTTCCTCTGGACATTCTGTCACCGTCACCAGAACTCCTTGAGCCAGTTTCTGGGCTGGGTGGACAACTGCCTGCGCCTTCCCTCCAAGAAACTCAGTCCCAGATTTGTTGGTCCCTTCACCATTCTGGAACAGGTCAACCCTGTCACCTACAAATTACAACTCCCACCTCAGTACAGAATTGACCAAACATTTCACGTGTCACTACTCAAACCCTGTCACGAACCTCTGTTTCCCTCCACAGAGCCTGGCCACGAAGAGGAACCCCCTCCTGCGATGGCTGTAGAGGAAGGAACCATCTATTCCGTCAAAGAAATCCTGATGTCCCGGCGTCATGGTGGTCGCCTCGAATACCTAGTCGATTGGGAAGGGTATGGTCCTGAAGAAAGATCATGGGTCCCTCATGATGACATCCTGGATCCCACTCTCATCCATGAATTCCATGTGGCTCACCCTGAATATCCGGCACCTCAAGGAAGGGGCAGACCACCTCGACGCCGGAGAGGTTGGCCCTCAGGAGTGGGCTGTGGGGAGGGGGTAATGTCACGGATTGGCCAGGCTCTAACACCAGTCACACCCTGCGATCTCAATCACCAGCCTACTAATTCACCGCACATGCACCCAATCACCAGTCAGCCTACATAAGCACACACCGCACTACAGTCATTGTCCGGGCTCGTTGCTACGAAGCGGACAGATTGTGTCTCTCATCTTGAAGTCACAATCTATACTTACCTGCCAATACTTACCTGTCTTTCTTGTGTTCCAGTCCAGTCGTCCTTGTTTCCCCAGTCCAGTCAGCGGTTGTGCATGTTCGTCCAACCATCTTCTCCAGTCAAGTTAACCTGCAATCAGAGATCGGATTTATCACCATTGCCTCAGCAAAGACCAAATCAAGCCATTTCAAAGCCATTCACCTCTCCGGAACCATAGTCTTCTTCTGTGTTACTCTGCTGTTTAAAAATAAACTGTGTAAATGTTACTTACCTGTCTTGCGTGTGTGTCCCTAACAGGAACACACTTAAGCAAATTTATTTCTCATGATTTAAAAAGCCTGTTGATCTAAAATGTTCTGACAATGTTCCCTCAAAGTTATGAACTAATGTTTTTCCAGTAAAAAATGTTTTTCCAGAAAAAAATATGTGATCCCCTGCTGATTTTGTATATTTGCTCACTGACAAAAAAATTATCAGTCTATAGTTTTAATGGTAGGTTTATTTTAACAGTTAGAGACAAAATAACAACAAAGTAATAATAGTAAAAGAAAAAAAAAACATTTCAACAACGTTATACGATTATATATGATTTGCATTTTAATGAGTGAAATACATATTTGATTCCTGATCAATCAGCAAGATTTCTGGCTCCCATGTGTCTTTTATCCAAGTCACAAACTGAGATTAGGAGCACTCCCTTTGAAAGAGTGCTCCTAATCTCAGTTTGCGACTTGTATAAAAGACACATGGGAGCACTCCTAATCTCAGCTTGTTATCTGTATAAAAGACACCTGTCCACAGAAGCAATCAATCAATCAGATTCAAAACTCTCCACCATGGCCAAGACCAAAGAGCTGTCCCAGGATGTCAGGGACAAGATTGTAGACCTACACAAGGCTGGAATGGTCTACAAGACCAACGTCAAGCAGCTTGGTGAAAAGGTGACAACAGATGGTGTGATTATTCGCAAATGGAAGGAACACAAAATAACTGTCAATCTCTATCAGTCTGGGGCTCCATGCAAGGTCTCAAGATTTTCTGTGAACATACGAATGGTAAGGAATCAGCCCAGAACTACCACGAGGGTCTTGTCGATGATCTCAAGGCAGATGGGACCATAGTCACCAAGAAAACAATTGGTAACACATTACCCTGTGAAGGACTGAAATCCTGCAGCCCCTGCTCAAGAAATCACATGTACATGCCCGTCTGAAGTTTGCCAATGAACACCTGAATGATTCAGAGGAGAACTGGGTGAAAATGTTGTGGTCAGATGAGACCAAAATCGAGCTCTTTGGCATCAACTCAACTCGTGTTTGGAGGAGGAGGAATGCTGCATATGAGCCCAAGAACACCATCCCCACCATCAAACATGGAGGTGGAAATATTATGCTTTGGGGTTTTTTTTCTGCTAAGGGGACAGGACAACCGTACCGCATCAAATGGATGATGGACAGGGCCATGTACCATCAAATCTTGGGTAAGAATTTTGTTCCCTTAGCCAGGGCATTGAGAATGGGTTGTAGATGGGTATTCCAGCATGACAATGACCCAAAACACACGGCCAAGGCACCAATGGAATGCTCAAGAAGAAGCACATTAAGGTCCTAGAGTGGCCTAACCAGACCTTAACCCCATAGAAAATCTGTGGAGGCAGCTGAAGGTTTGAGTTGCCTTGAAACCTTAATAAATTGGAGAGGATCTTTAAAGATGACTGGGACAAAATCCCTCCTGAGATGTGTGCAAACCTGTGATTGCCAACAAGGGTTTTGCCACCAAGTAATAAGTCATGTTTCTGATCATGTTTTGAATCATTGCAGCTAGTTTGAGCTGGTTTAAACAGGTCCTGAGCTGATTTTTCAGTAGATAATATTAAGATTTGTGACCCTGGACCCCAAAACCAAAAGTCATAAGGGTGCTTTTTTAAAAGATGAACGCATAAGCTTACAGTTGATGTATGATTTGTTATGATAGGGCAATATTGCTCCAACGCAGTTGCCTGTAATTATCAAGTGCTACCTAAGAGATTAATTAGCTGGTTCAGGTGTGTTTGACCAGGGTTGGAGCTTAACTTTGTAGGATGATAGATCTCCAGGAACAGGGTTGGGCAACCCTGCTCTAATGGTCCCACTTTACATTAGGTGGTCTTAACTACTGTGTACTTACATTTAAATTTAATCATTTGTTACAATGTCCTTATTGTGTACAAACATGCTTTTACAGTGGCTTGCAAAAGTATTCGGCCCCCTTGAACTTTTCCACATTTTGTCACATTACAGCCACAAACATGAATCAATTTTATTGGAATTCCATGTGAAAGACCAATACAAAGTGTACACGTGAGAAGTGGAACGAAAATCATACATTCCAAACATTTTTACAAATAAAGAACTGAAAAGTGAGGTGTGCGTAATTATTCAGCCCCCCGAGTCAATACTTTGTAGAACCACCTTTTGCTGCAATTACAGCTGCCAGTCTTTTAGGGTATGTCTCTACCAGCTTTGCACATCTTTGCCCATTCTTCTTTGCAAAATAGCTCCAGCTCAGTCAGATTAGATGGACAGCATTTGTGAACAGCAGTTTTCAGATCTTGCCACAGATTCTCGATTGGATTTAGATCTGGACTTTGACTGGGCCATTCTAACACATGGATATGCTTTGTTTTAAACCATTCCATTGTTGCCCTGGCTTTATGTTTAGGGTTGTTGTCCTGCTGGAAGGTGAACCTCCGCCCCAGTCTCAAGTCTTTTGCAGACTCCAAGAGGTTTTCTTCCAAGATTGCCCTGTATTTGGCTCCATCCATCTTCCCATCAACTCTGACCAGCTTCCCTGTCCCAGCTGAAGAGAAGCACCCCCAGAGCATGATGCTGCCACCACCATATTTGACAGTGGGGATGGTGTGTTCAGAGTGATGTGCAGTGTTAGTTTTCCGCCACACAAAGCGTTTTGCATTTTGGCCAAAAAGTTCCATTTTGGTCTCATCTGACCAGAACACCTTCTTCCACATGTTTGCTGTGTCCCCCACATGGCTTGTGGCAAAGTGCAAATGGGACTTCTTATGGTTTTCTTTTAACAATGGCTTTCTTCTTGCTACTCTTCCATAAAGGCCAACTCTGTGCAGTGCACGACTAATAGTTGTCCTATGGACAGATTCCCCCTGCTGAAAAAAAACAGCATATGCTGGTTAGGTAGGTTTTGGTGCTGGGATGCTGGTTTTAGCTGGTTTATGCTGGTCCTTTGCTGGTTAATGGTGGTCCTTTGCTGGTTTATGCTAGTCCTTAGCTGGTTAATGTTGGTCCTTTGCTGGTTTATGCTGGTCATGTTGCTGGTCAAGTACCAGCATAAACCAGCAAAGGACCAGCATAAACCAGCATCCCAGCACCAAAACCTACCTAACCAGCATATGCTGGTTTTTTCAGCAGGGCCCCCACCTGAGCTGTAGATCTCTGCAGCTCGTCCAGAGTCACCATGGGTCTCTTGGCTGCATTTCTGATCAGCGATCTCGTTGTTCGGCCTGTGAGTTTAGGTGGACGGCCTTGTCTTGGTAGGTTTACAGTTGTGCCACACTCCTTCCATTTCTGATTGATCGCTTGAACAGTGCTCCTTGGGATGTTCAAGACTTGGGACATCTTTTTGCAGCCTAAGCCTGCTTTAAATTTCTCAATATCTTTATCCCTGACCTGTCTGGTGTGTTCTTTGGACTTCATGGTGTTGTTGCTCCCAATATTCTCTTAGACAACCTCTGAGGCCGTCACAGGGCAGCTGTATTTGTACTGACATTAGATTACACACAGGTGCACTCTATTTAGTCATTAGCACTCATCAGGCAATGTCTATGGGCAACTGACTGCACTCAGACCAAAGGGGGATGAATAATTACGCACACCCCACTTTTCAGTTCTTTATTTGTAAAAAATGTTTGGAATCATGTATGATTTTCGTTCCACTTCTCACGTGTACACCACTTTGTATTGGTCTTTCATGTGTAATTCCAATAAAATTGATTCATGTTTGTGGCTGTAATGTGACAAAATGTGGAAAAGTTCAAAGGGGCCGAATTCTTTTGCAAGCCACTGTACATTGTACTTACCTTAAAAAAAAAAAAAAACTATATGTAATTACATTTGTAATTAATTTCTGTAAGTACCACTGTTGACCCATCCCTTACACCCTAACCCACCCCTAAACCTACCCATACCACCAAACCTGTCCCTAACCTTACCCATATCCCACCTTAATAGAAGCAAAAGTGTTTTGCAATGCAATATGACCATATTAAGTACATCATACTTATTTTTTGATATAAGTACATAATAGTTAAGGCCACCTAATATAAAGTGTGACCGCTCTAACCCCTTAGCCTTCCTGTCAAACCTAACTCAATGCAAAACGTTCTGCGGGAGAAACTATCCATTTTACAAAAGTAACTTTCTCATAATGTTTGGAAAATGGAATGTTTTCTTAACGTTCAAGGGAAGAAAGGAACAAAAAGAAGAAAAGGAAGTTTTTAAAGTATTCAAAATTTGGACATCATTCAAAATTAAAATTTTTATAACTTAAAGGGAACATTGACACAATGTTCTTAGAACTTTTTTTCAGCAGGCATTATTTTTAATAACAACATTCACAAAGTTTAGTTAAGAAATAAAGAAAAGAAATATTAATAAATAATAAGTAGACAGTTGAGTTATAATGTATGTATGCTGATAGAGGCATTAAATCACCTGGTTGATGAGATTGGCGAGGATTTCATCCATGTAAGATGCATTGGTGTTGGAGGAACGGGTGCTTCTAAAACTTGATCTCATACCCGATCGCTGGTTTGAAAAAAGCACAGATGACGATGTTAGAAAAGCTGAGCTCAGCTGGAGATTGCTTATGATGTGAACTATTATTGTCACTTTATTCTTACCTGCAAATTTCCTCTGTATGAACGTCTTGTGGAACTCTGAAAAGCACGCAAAAAACAGTCCATCACAACACAAAGAAAATGACCAGCACTTTGAAACCTTGCTGTGGCTGTTAATACTCACTGTATTCATTGGGCGTTTGAATGTCTGGTTGTTGTAAACTGACGATGGAGCCTGTGAAACTGCATGCTGTCCTATATATATCACCTAGATATTATGAAGCAAAATGATCATTTTAACAAAGGTTTCCTAAATATAAATCTAATTGCTTTTTACACTTTTTCAGTTTGCATTATTTAAAAATAATTTATTTTCAATTCAATTCAATTTTACAGGCTATTCCCAGAAACAAATATTAATAATAAACATTTGAACTTGGTTTGACAGCAAAATGTTATTTCCCAGAATGCTTTAATTTGCCTGTCAAAAAACATGAATGTCAGGTTTTAGTCTTGTATTTTCTGTTTTCCCAGTGTTTTCTCCCCTTCTGTTTCTAGTCATAATGGTTTAGTCCTTGTCTCCCCCTTTTGGTTCATGTTCAGTTGGTTTAGTCTTGCCCTTATTTGTACTTCCCCCTCGTTAGCCTTGTTAGCTTGTTTATAACCACGCCCTGTGTTCAGTGTATTTAAGTCTGTGTCTCCTCACTCCCCTTTGTCCGTCGTTAACGTAACTCCTGTTCAGTTTGCTCCTTGTTCAGTCGTTTGTGTTTTTTTTAATAAATATAATTGTTATATTTCTCCGGATTCCAGCATCATTATCTCCTCTCCTCAACCACCTACTAAACTGTGACAGAACGACGGACCAAAACAGAAGATGACCTGGGCTGAGGACCTTATGTTTAACCTGCAGCAAGGTGAGCGTTCGCTGGAGGAATATGTGGAGTTCTTGAGTGTTTACCATCTGGTGAGATGGAGTGATAAGATGGTGAACGCATGTTTCCAGATGGGACTAAAAGATGATTCTTTGTTTCAATTGATAAGTCCTAATGATTGCTACCATCCCGTAGCAGATTTCGTAAATTTTGTTCTCGATTTGTGTGGTTCCTCGTTCCAAGTCATGGTGGAGGATGGTAATCCTCCTCCCATCTGGAAACATGCAGCAGTCACCCCATCTCACCAACAGCCAGAGCTCTCCGCATATCACTCCAGCGACCTCACTCCCTCCTTGCCTCCCACATGTCCCCAAGTCCTCCTAAGCCCCACGATGGTCCTCAGCCCAGTATCTCAGGCTGACACGTCAGCTCACAAGATGGCCGACACGCCAGCGTCAGCTCACAAAATGGCCACCACGCCAGAGTCTGCAAGCAAGATGGCTGCCACGCCAGAGTTTGCAAGCAAGATGGCTGCCATGCCAGTGTCTGCACGCAAGATGGCCTCCGTTCCTGAGTTCCCGGCCAAGATTGGCCACCAAGCCTGAGTCCCCGGCCAAGATGGCCGCCGTTCCTGAGTTCCCGGCCAAGATGGCCGCCAAGCCTGAATCCCTGACCAAGATGGCCATTGATCCTGAGTTTCCGGCCAAGATGGCCACCGTTCCTGAGTCCCCGGCCAAGATAGCCGCCAAGCCTGAGTCCCCGGTCAAGATGGCCGCCAAGCCTGAGTCTGCACCCGAGATGGTTACTGCCAAGTCAGAGTCTCCGCTGGTTCCGCCCAGCCTCCCTGAGTCTCCGCTGGTTCCGCCCAGCCTCACTGAGTCTCCGCTGGTTCCGCCCAGCCTCCCTGAGTCTCCCCTGGTTCTGCCCAGACTCCCTGAGTCTCCGCTGGTTCCACTCAGCCCTCCAGTGACCGTGCCGCCAGAGTGCCCTCGAGTGACCGCTCGCCCAGAGCCTGCTCTCCCAAAGTCTCCGCTGGAGACGCCCAGCCCTCCAGAGTCTCCGCTGGGGTCGTCCAGTCCTCCAGAGCCCGCTCGCCACGAGTGCCGTCCAGAGCCCGCTCCTCTAGAGCGCCCTCCTGCACGCCCTCCAGAGCCGGAGCTCTCTCCTGCGCGCCCTCCAGAGCCGGAGCTCTTCCCGAGCCCCCAGATCCGCCATGGCCTCCTGGACTCCCTGACCCGCCATGGCCACCTGAGCTCCCTGATCCGCCCTGGAGACCGCCCCTGTATCCTGTGTCCCCTGTATCCCTGCCTAGCGGTCTCCAGGGCGCCCACCCTCCCTCCCCTATGGATGTTATTAGGCGCGAGACGCGCCTTCGGGGAGGGGGGGGGGGGGGGGGTAATGTCAGGTTTTAGTCTTGTATTTTCTGTTTTCCCAGTGTTTTCTCCCCATCTGTTTCTAGTCATAATGGTTTAGTCCTTGTCTCCCCCTTTTGGTTCATGTTCAGTTGGTTTAGTCTTGCCCTTATTTGTCCTTCTCCCTCGTTAGCCTTGTTAGCTTGTTTATAACCACGCCCTGTGTTCAGTGTATTTAAGTC
This sequence comes from Garra rufa, assembly GCF_049309525.1. Lineage (NCBI taxonomy): Eukaryota > Metazoa > Chordata > Actinopteri > Cypriniformes > Cyprinidae > Garra > Garra rufa. Next base: position 11,429,294 of record NC_133378.1, read on the forward strand.
TGTGTCTCCTCACTCCCCTTTGTCCGTCGTTAACGCAACTCCTGTTCAGTTTGCTCCTTGTTCAGTCGTTTGTGTTTTTCTTAATAAATATAATTGTTATATTTCTCCGGATTCCAGCATCATTATCTCCTCTCCTCAACCACCTACTAAACTGTGACAATGAAGAGTTTCATTGTTACTCACAATGTATATACATTATACTGAGTGTATATTTGTAGACACATTTATACTGTTTACGTTGAAAGAATCACTTTTGTCATTGCCAGTACTGGAAGAGACCTTTATGAAGACATTATAATTAAATTAAATCATTCAAGGCAACAATGAGTGTTTGATATAAATATGAGTTCTTTTTTAGTTTACACTTTACAAAACAGCTTGGTTCATTATTATTAGATAGTGAATTACATAACATTGATTTAACCATGCACAAAAAAAAAAGTTTACAGCATTTTTAAATCTATAGACATTATGTAATGTTGTTTTACAGTGTTTGTTTTATTACATTAATTAATTACAGCACTAATAACAGGAAGCTTACAGGAGCAAAAAATGGCATATCAAGTAGATGTCATTGTATAATTTGTGTGTGTGTGTGTGTGTCAAGAAACAGTGCATTGTTCCTTCACATTATTACATAAACTAAAGTTAATGTTGTTACTTGAAGTAATGTTGACATAAAACCCTGTTGTAAAGCGTTACCTAAAACTGCAGAAAATGCTCAAATTTAAACATTAAACAAAACACTTATTGTGGGTGGTGTGATGAAATTACCATGCAGTCTGTTCCTGGAGATTCTATGTTTGTTGCGATAAGATGACCAAGGCCCTCATCCATTTCAATCATTTTTTTCTCTGTCTTGCAGGAGATCAGTAGACTCATTAAGCACACTGCTGAAATATAAAAAGAGAGTATTTATTTTCAAACAAAGCTATTAGCTCTTATTAACATTGACCACTTTCTACAGTGCTTAAACTAATAGTTTACAGAAGTAAAAAATAGTTGAAAATTTACTCAGGCAAATGAAGATGTATTGACTTTCTTTATAAGAACATTTTTGGAGAGATTCAGCATTACATTATTTGCTCACCAAAGGATTCTCTGCAGTAAATGGGTGCACAATGACAGTCCAAACAGCTGATAAAAACATCAAATAATCCACAAGCATTCCGCACCATTCAATATCCATAATTCTAAATCACATTTCGTTTTAATAATAATCCTATCACACATTTGTTCACAACAGTTTTGAACTGTTTCCAATTGTAAACAGTGCCTAATTTTTATTTTTTATTTTATTTTTTACTGGAAGAAGTAATATTAATGGATTGAAGACTTTTTATAGCCGGAAGCAATGGTTTGAAACTTCTTTATGATGGATTTGTTTCTTTTAAACACACAGTTTCACTTTACATTTTGACAGCACCTATCCACTGCAATTGATCAATTGGTCAGCCAGTGATGCAATGTTAATGCAACAAATTTGTTCAGAACAAACAAAACTCTACATCCTAGATAGCCTGAGGTTGAGTAAACAATTTTCAGTTTTGTGTCAAATATTCCATTAAATTAAGTGATTAAATTACCAAGATTTTTTCCCAAATGCTGAAAAACATTTAAAGTGCCTTGTTCTGTAGCACGATAAACCTACACAGTAATTACAGAGAACACATTTAATTACTTAAAAAAAAAAAACCATAATGAAGTATATGCCACTGGAAAAAAAAAAAAAAAAAAAAAAAAACAGGTTCCCACAAGTATTTTGTTGTTTTGCCACACCTTTAATGGTTGCATTCATTTATACAGAAGGATGTGTTTTCAGTATTATGAAACAGCTTGTAATATCTTTCATCATCTATTAGTACCCTTCATGTCATCCAGACATTGGAAATCACCATCTCACCTGCAAGAATCAGAACCGCAAGAGCAACCATCCAAGCGGCAACAGGCCCTATCCGAGTCTTCAAAACCATCTTGGCATTGCAGTTTGATGTGATAGAGCAGTTGCAAACAGTGACCGTTAGGTTTTGGATGGAGTAAAATCCCTGCTGGTCAGATATTTTAATATGGAGGAAGTGATGACCTGAAAACACTTTGTTTTCTTTTACAATATTAACTGTTGTGCCTATTAGAGAAAGAGAAAAATAAAATGAGAGTCAGTATTACTGTAAAAATAAATAAATAAATAAATACTTAGGAGTTCTAAAAGTCCATTTTTCTTTCAAAAACTTAAAAATCTTAATATTCTAACCTTTTGGCTGATAATGTAGGTACAGAAATTTAACCTTAAAGAAGAAGTTAATAGAACAGATATTTTATTCATCCCCTTTTCATGTCTTTCTTTCTTCAGTCGTAAAGATTTTTACTTTTTTTATTTTTTTGAAGAAAACATTTTAGGATTTCTCTCTATATAGTGGACTTCTATGGTGCCCCCTGAGTTTGAACTTATAAAATGCAGTATAAATGCAGCTTCAAAAGGCTCTAAACGATCCAAGTCAAAGAAGAATGGCAGTGAAACCCCGCTTTCTTAATGAAAGAGCCAATCGTTGATTAGTAAAGTCAGCATGTCACTGCAGCTGCCGTTAGAATTCCCGGTTGCTATAGAAACAGACGGCACTCTAAGACGTGCGCTCAGTACTGCTCATGGGCACTGGCTGTTCTAGCCTGAAAAATATGCATTTTTTAATGCTACTGGAGCACAGGGAAACATATTTATTGTCACAAACGTGTGCTGTTGGTGAAGTGGTTGAAATCCAGGGACAAGCAGGGAAGCCGGAGTATAAACAAAAAACACTTTATTGAGAAAAACAAACAAAGTAACTTCATCGATGGACATTCAAACTGAGGAAACAAACGACTTAAATAGGAGTGGCAGGGGGTGTGGCAAATTAACAAGACAGGTGAAACAAATCAATGCTAATGGGAACAAACCAAATAAACACAGAACTACAGGGGGAGACAATGGGAGAAACCAACTGAAGTCCATGTGAGGGGGGAAAACACTAGGAAACACTGACAGTAACGCCCCCCTCCAAAAAGGCGCATCCCGTGCCGTATACTTCTAAAGGGGAGGGAGGGTGGGCGCCCTGGAGGCCGCTAGGCAGGGACATAGGATACAGGGGAGGCCTCCAGGGCGGGTCAGGGTGCTTAGGGGGCCATGGCGGATCAGGAAGCTCAGGGGGCCATGGCTGGATAGATAACTCAGGAGGCCATGGCGGATCAGGGAGCTTGGGAGGCCATGGCCGGGCAGACAATTCAGGAGGCCATGGCGGGTCAGTGAGCTCGGGAGGCCATGGTGGAGCAGACAGTTCAGGAGGCCATGGCGGAGCAGACAGTTCAAGGGTATAGTAGCCCTGGGTCTGGGCGAGCGGTCACTTGAGGGCGCTCTGGCGGCACGGTCACTGGAGGGCGCTCTGGCGGCGCGGACACTGGAGGGCTGGGCGGAACCAGCGGAGACTCAGGTGCGGCTTCCATTTTGTCCTGGGGCTCAGGAGAGACCGCCATCTTGTCCGGGGACTCAGGAGAGACCGCAGGCTTGGCGGCCATCTTGATTATGGACTCAGGCTTGGCGGCCATCTTGATCGTGGACTCAGGTTTGGCGGCCATCTTGTGAGCAGACACTGGCATGGAACGAGGAACCACACAAATCGAGAACAAAATTTACGAAATCTGCTACGGGAAGGTAGCAATCATTAGGACTTATCAATTGAAACAAAGAATCATCTTTTAGTCCCATCTGGAAACATGCGTTCACCATCTTATCACTCCATCTCAACAGATGGTAAACATTCAGAATTCTTGTCAGATTTCATTGGTGATTTCAAATATGAAATTTAATTGTAAGCTTGGTAAACAGTTTTGGAGAATTTGATGTTTCCTGACGATGGAGCTAAGAGATAGGAGCTGCACTTGCATGCCCGAGAAGCATTTCAAAGATGGCTGCCGAGTGACATGACTTGCCTTAAAGTCCCCCTGAAATCAAAATTAAAGTTTTTTGGCTTTTAGTATGAATATATTAGCCTTAAGATTATCTATAAGCTAGGGTGCTTCAAAACAACAACAAAATTCGCATTTACAAGATATGGGCACTCAAAACTTACAGTCTCATCACTTCTGCCAATATGAATCAACAATTTTGATTATATCACCGTGCACTTCAGCTTCTCATCAAACGTTCTGTCCAATCAAATGCTCTCTAGAGTCCGTAGTGTCCCGCCCCTTACACTATAAATAGACGCTGAATCTGCGGCTGAGATCGTTCACTCATTTACAGTGTTAGTGTGTTCTGTTTGGTGAATGGCATGTAGTGCACAATGTAGGCAATAGAGAATGATTCAGACAGTGTGAATGTGCTTTCCTTTGGGGAAAATGAGGTCTGGTTTCACTTTGTGGCTCCGGTCCAGAGACGCAATAACATAGACACTCGTAATAACACGTTGTAAATGTTGTTTAAGTTAAAAGTACGTCACCACATAGAATAATGCTGCGTGTTTCAAGGCACTTCAGTGGGGGACTTTGAGAACGTTCAGGACATTTTTTGCATAAAATCATAAAACTTTAGTTTGTAACCCATTTTACTTCTGTGAAGTTTTCCAAGTAAATTAGGATGTTCATTTAGAAATATTGTAGCATGGTCTGGACTGAGTGAAGTAGATCATTACCATGGGCTGGTTCAACCCTCCATTTGTCCTTAACATCTCCCAAAAGCTCATAGTAGAAAGGTGATCCAAATGGAGGAAAGTCCAGGTCTATGGCTGTGATGTTGACCATTGTGGGCTCTTTATCTAGGCAAATGCTGACATTGTTCACCTTCAGTATTGGTACATTATCATTTTGATCATTCACATGAATAATTAAAGTTCCAGTGCCTGTCAGCGGAGGAACACCTGGCAATCAGATACAAGAGAAAACAGTTATTTTAGTTAAAATCATGATCATGGATCTTGAGGTTGGAGGTTAGTGGTATCAAATCTTAGGAAGATATTAAGAGTTTTGCTTGATGTAAGAAAATTAGATATTAGTTAAGCAAGGTCATTCCATGAAGCATGACACTAGCAATGTAAATGTGCATTGAAAATTAAAGCAAAGGATTTCTCTTTCAATGGATATTGGTATAATATGAGAATATTTCATGTCGTACCATCATCCACAGCAAACAGGGTTGCTGTATAGGTGTCGTTGTTCACAAATGGTGACTCTCTATCCACAATTTTAGCTGTAGATACTTGTCCAGACTTTGCATCAACAAATATCCATCCATCAATATCTTCACCTTTAACAAATCTGAGGTTTGAAGAAACAACAAATTAATTCACCTTTTTTAAATGTGATTATATGTGAAATGTACACAGCAATATTAGCTTCTCTTACTTAAATGTGTTTATGTGGCTTCCATCCATGTCTTTGGCAGTGAAGGTTGTTAGACTCGTTCCTACATTTATGTTCTCCATTACCGATACATGTTTAACAGGTGGTATAAACACCGGAGGGTCATTGACATCTTCAACGTAAATGGTGACTGGAATGGTGTTATAGAGGACACTTGTGTCAGTGTCAGGGATTTGGGGTATTTTGTCGAGCTCCCACATGGCATTTTCTACTTTCTTTTTAATCTTACAGGAAAAGTAAGGAATTTCGTTCTGCACACTGATGGACATAGTGTGCTGTGTTTGCTCCTCATAGTCTGTTTGCTGACATGAGACCAAAAAAAAGAGAGAGATTACAGATACATTTCTGTGTAAACACTGATTCTAGAGCACCATAACCAACACTGACTTAAGCTTTGGGTATGTTGGCTTACACAAAAAAACAAAAAACAAAAAAAAACAAAACAAACAGCATTAACACATCTGTCTACCTTAACAACTGTTAAAATCCCTTCATTCGTAACAGGGTCTATTTCTATTTTGAATATCTTGTTTTTATCTCCGTGGATTGTGTATTTGGCTTTCCAAGCTTTTGAATCAAAGACGTCTTTGTCTGTTACTTGCAGTCGTAGAACTTCCACCCCAGTTTCTCTCTCCTTGACCATCCCTGGTCCCTGAAACAGATGTCAACTATTTAAATGGGTTTTATAGGACAGTATGTCAAACTTGACATTAAAAGCAATAACCAAGAAGATCACAAGCATATAAACTTGAAACTTACTGTTTTTCCAGAGAACTCTGGAAGATTGTTGTTATTATCAGCAATATTGATGATCACCTTACTCGTACTTGAGAGCTGTATCTTTTCCCCTTTGTCCTTTGCTTCAACAAGGATTGTGTATTTTTGAGCTTTCTGGAAAAGGTTAATTCAGCAGAACATTTATTGAATTGGAATTGAGAAATATTTTAAAGCAATAGATGTTGTCTGAATGCAATAATAGATGTATAAATGGTAAAAAAAAAAAAAAAAGTGCATTAAGTAAGTTCATACCTCATAATCCAAACACCCCTTAAAATAAATTGTCCCAGATTGTGTATGCTGCTGAATATAAAATTCAACATCATCTGTTTGTGGTGTGACAGACTTAATTGTGAAAACGAATGTTCCATTGTTTGTTTTTGAATCATCCTTATCAATAGCCAGTACTGTCACTACTTTTTTGCCTAGAAAAATATGAAGAAACCTGAGTGTTAATACTTTAGCCAGAAATCACATGTCCATCATTATTTATTCACCCTAATGTTGTTTCAAACCTCTGTTGTTATTTTTCTTGTGAGCAAGTAATCAATATATTTTTAAAGTCCCCATAAAGTTTTTTGACTTTCAGTATGAATATGGTTATGAACCATTAGTTGATGAGAAGAGGCTTGGTCAACCAAAATGTCAAATTTTAGTCACATAAAATCACCAGGAAGTGGCGAAGTTACGCAGTCTGTGAGGGGTGATGTGGCAATATAGTACATGTTTGACATTGGTACAATGTCATACAATGTCGAGAGCTATTCTTCAAGCAAGATGGCGCCTGTGTACTCGGAATGCCGTCTTTCTTGTGTGTTCCAGTCTGTCGTACCTGTTCGTTTGCTATCTGTACTGTTTGTACTTTGTGTGGTGTTGCACTGGTATCATGTAGACTCAGTGCTGACCTACGATCGCCAAGCCCTATTCAACATCAAAAGTTGTATGGAAGCTGGTTACCTGGGAAGCTGTACTGTTCTCTACTCCCGCTCTCAATCTTCGTTTAAACAACCCACGCCAGAGTACGCTCACCGGCTACCTTGCTGCGTTCCTGCTCTACGGAAATACCGCAGGAAGAGAGGCAGTCGTGACGGTGTTCGGGTCAGAATTAGACGGGCAACTGCTTCCACCATTCAATCCTTGACCCAGTTTTCCCTGGATTTAATAAATTTGGAGGGCCGTAACTTGGCGCGACGCTCTTGGGATTATAGATATGCTTTTCATCTTCCAGTCTACCTGGTTCTCGGTGATTCATCTACCCCTGCGTTGCCACGCTTACGACTTAGCCAGAGAGGAGTGGATTGTTTGAATCTTCGTAAACTGGACTTTGTACGATACGAACGGAACCTGGCATCTCAGTCTCATCTCAGCATGGCTCTAGTTAATGCTAGGTCCTTGTGCAACAAGACTTTCATTTTAAATGACTTTTTTACTGGACGCAACTTGGACATCCTACTTTTGACAGAGACATGGGCCTCTGCTGGTGAGTCGTCAGTTTTTGAGGAACTCTGTCCGCCGGACTGTTCTTTTATTAGTACACCACAGTGTACTGGCAAGGGCGGTGAGGTTGCTATGGTTTTTAAACAATCTCTTAATATACATGGCGGGCAGCCATATCACCCTGTAGCCCAAGACTGGTCGCCCACTGAAGCTAAGCAGGGTTGAGCCTGGTCAGTACCTGGATGGGAGACCTCCTGGGAAAAACTAGGTTGCTGCTGAAAGAGGTGCTAGTGAGGCCAGCAGGGGTTGCTCACCCTGTGGTCTGTGTGGGTCCTAGCACCCCAGTATAGTGATGGGGACACTATACTGCCAAAAAAAGCACCATCCTTCGGATGAGACGTTAAACCAAGGTCTTGACTCTCTGTGGTCATTAAAAATCCCAGGATGTCTTTTGAAAATAGTAGAGGTGTGACTTCGGCATACTGGCCAAATTTGCCTATTGGCCTCTGACCATCATGGCCTCCGAATTATCCCCATATTCCAATTGGCTTCATCACTCTGTCTCCTCTCCACCAGTAAGCTGGTGTGTGGTGGGCGTTCTGGCGCACTATGGCTGCCGTCGCATCATTCAGGTGGATGCTGCACACTGGTGGTGGATGAGGAGATACCCCTGACACTGTAAGTGCTTTGAGTGTCTAGAAAAGCACTATATAAATGTAACAAATTATTATTATTAATAGACGGATGGTTTCTATTGGGAGTTATTCATCTTTGAGTTACAATGTATTGTGCTGGAGTCGGATTCTTCTGCGGTGTTCTGCACGCTTATTTATAGGCCACCTAGTTTTGACAGTGTTTTTCTACAAGAGTTTTGTGAATTTTTAACTCTCATTATGCCGTCATATGATCGATTGTTATTATTGGGTGATTTTAATGTACATGTGTGTTGCCCAGGTCGACCCTTGGTTGCTGAATTTTGTAACATTTTGGAATCTTTTGGTCTTATGCAACATATAAATGGAGCAACACATGCCCATGGTCACACTCTGGACCTTATCTTGTTGATTGGTGCTGCTATAGAAAATATAAACATAGATGATGCCTCCTTTTCTGATCACAATCCCATTGTTTTTAATGTCCATGTTGTGAACCCTACAGGTGTGAAAAAGCTTGTGGGCTATTAATGCAGCTACTCTTTCTCAGTTTAGTGAAATCTATCTTGCTAATGCTGTTGAAGTATCCTTTTTGAATGCTGTTGAGTCTTCCATTGGGCTAGATGAACTGTCTTCTTTATTTTATACATCTTGCGCTAATATATTTGATTCTATTGCACCATTTAAATACTCCGTCATTTTTGGTCATACAGATAAAAGTAATTCATCTTTTGAATTTGTACAGATGGTTTATTTCCTTGCTTTGGAATTATAAGGTTATATCTGACATTTTTGTCAAAATTGAGTTATTCACACATTCTTATTCTGTGACTTATTTGCATTATGTAATGTTTATTTATTTTTTATTTTTTTAAGTTATTAAGTAAACAAAAAGGTTCTCTGTCAAGAACAGGTCGATTTTGGCCCATCTAATTAATATTCATGAGCCTCTCTTCTGATTGGCCTGTTGTTTTCTGAGTGACGCACATCCAAGCCAACCACAAGTAACTATGGTCATGTATGCTGTAGCCTAGCCCAGAGCCTAGCCTGCTGTGGCTTGGTGATACTCAACAGGATATTTCAGAATGATCATTAATGTTTTTTTCTTTTTCAAACACTCAATGCAGTAAGCTACGCAACTGTTGCTTTAGTAAAGCCCCTTTCACAAGGCGCGCTGATTCCGGAAAATTACGGGAACGAGCGCTGTGTGAACAAAAGCCAGAACCAAATGCCATTAAGGCAGTGTTGTAGTGATGATGCACTTTACCCTGCGACTCTTCACGACGGAAAAAATACGTGCAAGTGGAATGAAGCAGCGATCAGGCAGCCCCTCACTATCAGCGCTGAAAATCAGGTTAGTTTCAGTTTAGTGAAATGTACGCGTCGCATTACACCTCACATCCAAATGTCACGTCTTTACGGGTTGTGTGTAAAGCACGCACAGATTCCGGAAAACAACTGTGAATGAACCTACTTAAGAAATTCCGGAACAAATCGTGGGACACATTATCCATGTATTTTCCGGAATGGCTGTGTGAAAGAGGCTGAAGTTGACGTGCCACTGGTCTCTTATATTAACGTTGTTCGGAAGCCTGTGTAATGATGTAGCTTGACATCTATCGACTGAACAGGGTTTTCTCCACTTGTTTTCGTGTTGTTGTTGCTTAGCAATGGCATGGACGCGAAGTTGTCGAGGTTTCACAAAAGGAGGGTGGGACGGTGGTTGCTGCTCTGGGTGGTGACTGAAGGCGGTGACTGGGTAGATCGGACGTCATATTTTTATGGAAGTTACAGGGGCTCGTGAAAAGGAACGGTTACTTTATTCAGGCTGTGTGCAGTTTGCTGTGGACTGACTGTTTTGAAACTTATATGGTAGTTACATAACCCCTAGACCTCAGTTATCATGAAAAAAGCCAGGAAATTTCGATTTTGACAATATGGGACCTTTAAAATATCTTAAATATGACAATAGTAAGCTTTAAAGTCTTAATTACAACAAACAAACTTGTCCCAATTTTTATGAAATAAAGTCCCAGTCAGATGAATTAGGAGTAGAAGCTTTAACTGTTCCTGCAATAATGTGTAATTACCTACTATAATCCTAAAATTAACAGCTGCTCTGGACAAAATATTTAACATATTTTATGGCTAACTTAAACAAGAAAAAAAAAATCCTAAAATATGAAATAAACGTAATAAAGCATTAAAATGACCTTTCTCATACATATTGACACATTGTTACAACACTAATTTTGTCACGCTGGAGACTAGGAACGGTCAAACAATGAGTTGAAATAAATGAAAAGTCTTTAATAATCCTTGGAGCAGAACAGGAAACACAGGAACACAGGGTAGCAACAACAACGTCTAGCAAACATCAGGGAAAAGACACAGGCTGCATTCGAAATCGCATACTTCCATACTATTTAGAAGGCAAAAAGCAGTAGGCAAAGAAAAAGTACGCATGAAATCTCAAAATCCACAAAAGAGTAGGCGAGATTTACCTGGATGGAGCACTATTTCTCTCGAGATTTGGGCATACCTAAGTATCGTTCGAATATGCCTACTTACCTATTATATAGTAGGCGAAATGGGTATGTGAGAAGAGTAACCACAAAAGAGTAAGGGAGAGATCCCCGGATGCCTACTGCGTCTTGCCCAGATTTTGAAGTACCGATCTAGGGATATTCCAGAAGCCCACTGGAGATCAATACGTCATCATCGAACGTGATGCAGAGCAGCAACGAGGGTGTTTTCAAATGTGAGTAATGTTACACTGTTCCTTGTGTTACAATCGCATGGAGCAAACTGTTGAATCGTTTAAGGTGTAACAGTATAGTATATCTGTGATTGTTCTGTAAAAACATGTTTTATTATGTATAGCAAACAGGGGAGCTCCAGTAAACACACGTATATCTCCAAAGTGAATGTACATAAACCATATACATCTTAAAGATTATTATTGTTAAATGTCTATTTAATATGTGGCAGGAAATAGTTCGAAAATAATTGCAGATGAGCACATAATAGACATGAACGGACATCTGAGTGATGTGTACTGTTACAGTAGATTTCACAAATTGTCAACACCGTTTACTTAATATGAATGGGCTGTAAATAAACGCATGTACATAAAGTAACTAGTTATCTTTAAGTTATCTTTTTTATAAGTTATCTTTTTTTTTAATCTTTTTTATTTGTCCATTTATATTGTTGTTAAATTGAGGAGCATTGGTGTTGGATAAAATGCAAGTGTAAATGCAGTATTGAGCACATGAATCAGAGAGGTGACTTGAATCTTTTCTGGATGTTACAGGGACAGGGATGTGATGGACAGCAGAGACAGGTGAAGGTGGACACGCTGGTCAGCTGCTTCATCAGAATAAAGCTGCAGAACTGGCACAGCTGTGTTGAGATGGCAGTAGTTATTTACAGGCTGTGAACACACTGTTACAGAGTGCCCGACAGCTCCACTAGAGGGCACTCCACCCCGGACTCAGTTTATGTTCTGTGTTCTCAACCTACCATGTGTGTCTTGTTCTGATTGGTTCCCCTGCTCCATGTGTCTGTCTCCCATTGGTTGTTTCTGTCATGTGACCCCTAGTGTTTGGTATATAGCCTGTCCCTTCCCCCTCTGTGTTTACGGATCGTTGTTTCGTGTTTAGCTTTTATCATTAGCGTTTATCTTGTTTCTTGTGTTTTTTCCTAGCCTTGTTCCAGTTCTGCCCAGTTTCCTAGTTATAGTCATAGTTTCCCCTAGTTTCATAGTTTGTTTCATTTATACTTTGGACTGCTAACCCTCGATTTTGACCCTCGCCTGTATAACTGGATTACTCTTACGGATGTTCTTGGATGTTACTGTTTGCTGGTGATTTTGACCTCGATCTGTTTAATAAAGCTCGCATATGGATCCACACGGCAGTCTCCCTGTAACAGAACGATCTGTCACCCCCGGATCCAGCGGCTTTTCTCATCAGCAGACAACCGAACAGAGGATGGATCTAGCAGGAGACTCATTCAACCCCGTAACTGTGCTCTGCACTATTTTTCAAGATGGTCGACCCATCGAGTGTTATGTCGAGGAGTTCCTCACATATTGTATTGTGGCACCTTGCGACAAGATCATGTTGAAGGAATGTTTTTGTATCGGACTTGACCCAGAAATCAGTCTTAATTTACCCGATGAAGACCCTAATTGGACCCTCGCACAGTTTATCAATTTCGTCTTGTCATTTTGCACATCTCCTGTTACTGTGGGTGAGGGTGAGTCCGTCCACAAGATGGCTGCCTTTCCTGACCCTGTTCACAAGATGGCTGTCCTTCCAGAGCCTGTTCACAAGATGGCCGCCCTTCCAGAGCCTGTCCACAAGATGGCTGCCTTTCCCGAGCCTGTTCACAAGATGGCTGCCTTTCCTGACCCTGTTCACAAGATGGCTGTCCTTCCAGAGCCTGTTCACAAGATGGCCGTCCTTCCAAAGCCTGTCCACAAGATGGCTGCCTTTCCTGAGCCTGTTCACAAGATGGCTGCCTTTCCTGACCCTGTTCACAAGATGGCCGCCCTTCCTGAGCCTGTTCGCAAGATGGCCGCCCTATCAGACCCAGCTCGCAAGATGGCCGCCACGCCAGGGCCTGTCGCTAAGATGGCCGCCACGCCAGAGCCTGTCGCTAAGATGGCCGCCACACCAGAGCCTGTCCAAAAGATGGCTGCCACGCCGGACCCACGCCAAGCCACAATCCTGATGCCAGAACCAGCCTACATAAAGTCTGCTGCCCCAGAACCAGAGCACGCTATGTCTGTCAAGCCACGGCCACCTTACATCACAGCATCAGCCAAACCAGCGCCTGCTAACTCCATGCCAGCCAAGCCAGCATCTGCTAAAGCCACGTCAGCCAAGCCAGCACCTGCTAACGCTACGTCAGCCAAGCCAGCGACTACTAACGTCACGTCTGCCAAGCCAGCGCCCACTAACGCCATGTCTGCCAAGCCAGAGCCCGCTCACGTCACGTCAGCCAAGCCACAACCAGTTCACATCATGTCTTCTGTTTCTGAGTCTGCATCTATCATAGCTGTCATTTCAGCTGCTGTTCCTGTCAAGTCAAGTCAAGTTACAGCTGCTGTTCCTGTCAAGTCAAGTCACGTTACAGCTGCTGCTCCTGTAAAATCAAGTCACATCACAGCTACTGTTCCTGCAAAGCCAAGTCATCTCACAGCTTCTGTTCCTGCTAAGTCAAGTCACGTCACAGCTGCTGTTCCTGCAAGGTCAAGTCACCTCACCGCTGCTGTTCCTGCAAGGTCAAGTCATCTCACAGCTGCTGTTCCTGCAAGGTCAAGTCACCTCACCGCTGCTGTTCCTGCTAAGTCAAGTAACCTCACAGCTGCTGTTCCTGCAAGGTCAAGTCACGTCACAGCTGCTGTTCCTGCCAAGTCCAGACACGTAACGGCTGAAGTTCCTAAGCCGAGTCAAGCAGCACTTCCTGAGCCTAGTCAAGCAGCACTTCCTGAGCCTAGTCAAGCAGCAATTCCTGAGCCAAGTCAAGCAGCACTTCCTGAGTCAAGTCAAGCAGCTGTTCCCTCCGAGCCAAGTCAAGTCTCAGCTGTCCCCTCCGACCCAAGTCAGGTCACGGCCGTTCCCACCACGCCAAGCCAACTCACAGCTGTTCCTGTCATCCCAAGTCATGTCACAGCTGTTCCTGTCACGCCAAGTCAAGTCACAGCTGTTCCTTCCAGGCCAAGTCACGTCTCGCCCGAGTGTCCAGAGCCAAGTCGTGTCTCACCCGAGCCACGCCATGTCTCGTCTGTTCTGCCAGAGCCTTCGCTCCCAAGACACGCAGAGCCTTCGCTTTCAAGCCACGCAGAGCCTACGCTCTCAAGCCACATACTGTCAAGCCCGGTGGGCATCCCACTAACCACTGCACTGCCTGTGATGGCCATTGCCATCTTAAGTGTGTGGGCTGCACACTGTTCTCCAGAAGCCTCTTCAGTTAAAGAGTCCACTGCGCCAATGCCTCTTATCGAGGCGGCGTTCATGGCGGAATTCCCAGCTCTGCCTGCACCGTCAAGGTTCCCAGCTCTGCCTGCACCACCAAGGCTTCCTGCTCTGCCTGCACCGCCAAGGCTCCCTGCTCTACCTGCACCGCCAAGGCTCCCTGCTCTACCTGCACCGCCAAGGCTCCCTGTCTGCCCTGCCATGGCTATGGAGGCCATTCCTGAAGTTCCTAGCTGTCCTGTTATGGCCATGGAGACTGCATGTGCCCCGTCTGCGCCGCCCTGGTACCTTCTTCATTCCCCTGCTCCACCCCTGCTCCCCCCCACTGCCCCCAAGGACTGTTTTTTCCCTAAGACTTCTGGGAGCGTCTGGAAGCCGCTCTTTGGGGGGGGGGGGGGTATGTTCTGTGTTCTCAACCTACCATGTGTGTCTTGTTCTGATTGGTTCCCCTGCTCCATGTGTCTGTCTCCCATTGGTTGTTTCTGTCATGTGACCCCTAGTGTTTGGTATATATCCTGTCCCTTCCCCCTCTGTGTCAACGGATCGTTGTTTCGTGTTTAGCTTTTATCATTAGCGTTTCTCTTGTTTCTTGTGTTTTTTTGAAAGATGGCGCTATGGTGTTTAGCTGCTGACCGTCTGTCGCTCTGCTCTGTGTTTTCTGTGTGTTTACTGTTTTACCTGTGCTGTCAAGAGGTGCTTTCGCTTCTCACCTATGATCGTCAAATTTTTTTTTGATTTTGTGTCGGGTGTCACTCTTAAATATGATAATTTTTTAATCGTTGGTGATTTTAATGTGCATGTCTGCTGTGAGAGCAGACCTCTGGTCAGAGACTTTCTGAGAGTCGTTGATTCCTTTAATCTCATGCAGTCCGTTTTGGAGCCGACGCATGAGAAAGGCCATACGCTGGATCTTGTGTTGTCATATGGACTGGATGTACAAATAACTGAAATTGGACATTCACTCTTATCTGACCATCTACCTGTTTTATTTTCCTTCTCTGTGCCTGCACCCTCTACTATGAATACTGCTCCCGTTCGCTGTCTACGTGATTTTAACCCTTTAACTCCCCAGCTGTTTACTGCTGCCTTTAAAAATTCCTTTTTATATCCCCTTGATCTTAGCAGCCACAGTGTGGATGATTGTATGATGATGTTTGATTCACTCTGCTCTGAGATTTTAGATTCAATCGCGCCAATGACTCTTAAGCCTGTAAGGCCACAGAAAGAGCCCTGGCTGAACGAGTCGACTCGTGCGCTCAGACGCGCATGTAGGCAGGCGGAAAGGAGATGGAAAAAGGACAAACTTATAATTTCGTGGGATCTGCTTCAAGACTGTCTTGTTTCATACCAGCATGCTGTTAAAACTGCAAAAACAGAATATTTCTCATCACTTGTTTCTGCAAATGTTCATAAGCCTCAAGTTCTTTTTAATGTGTTTGATTCTCTGGTAAATCCGTGCGATGCTGCCTGTATAGAGCCCTCCCCTACTCTGTGCGAGGCTTTCAAGTTATTTTTTATTGATAAGATCTCTGCAATCAGGAACCCGTTTCCTCAGTCTGTCAAGGACCCCTCAACTCTTTCTCCCAGCTCTGCTGTCTTTGACAACTTTGAGCCTGTTTCACTACCTCAACTCACTGAGGTAGTTGAACACTTACGTCCTGCTACCTGCCAATCTGACAGCATTCCATCCCGTTTGTTTAAAGAGGTCTTCTGTACAGTTGAGTCTTTTATTTTACAATTTATAAATCTGTGCTTGAGCTCTGGATGTGTTCCATCCTCCTTTAAACATGCCATGGTGCAGCCTTTTTTAAAAAAGAAAGGCCTAGACCCCTCAGTGTTAACTAATTTTAGGCCAATTTCCAAACTCCCTTTTATCTCAAAGGTTTTAGAGAAAGTTGTTCTTACACAAATCCAAGAATTTTTAAAAACAGCAAATGTCTGTGAAGTGTTTCAGTCTGGTTTTAGGCCTCTCCACAGCACTGAAACTGCTCTTTTAAAAGTTTTTAATGACCTCCTGTTAACTCTCGACTCTGGTAATTGTGCTATTTTAATTCTCCTCGACCTTACAGCGGCCTTCGACACAGTAGACCATAAAATTCTGTTGGCTCGCTTAGAGAAACATGTTGGCATAAAAGGCACTGCCCTAAAGTGGTTTGAATCTTATCTTACGGATAGATCGTTCTCGGTTCAGATGGGGCAGTTTTCTTCTTCGGTGGCCCGTCTGAGCTGTGGGGTGCCTCAAGGGTCGGTTCTGGGTCCGCTGTTGTTCTCTCTGTACATGCTACCCCTGGGGTCGATACTTAGGAAGCACAATATCCCCTTCCATTGTTTTGCAGATGATGTGCAGGTTTATTTGCCACTTAGGGTTTCTGCCAAAGATTCCTTCCAAGCGTTGCTAAGCTGCATGAGTGATATAAAGATATGGATGGACCTAAACTTTCTGAAATTAAATGAAAACAAAACTGAGGTTGTCCTGTTTGGTCGCCCTGATTTGGTCCAGGTCCTTGCCAGCTCTCTTAGCCCTCTAGCACCCTACATACAAACTCATGCTAGGAATCTTGGGTTTATTGTAGATGGTGCCTTTAAATTAGATAAGCAGGTGAGCTCAGTGGTCAAGTCTAGTTTCTATCAACTAAGGCTCATTGCTAAGGTCAAGCCATACCTTAGTCAAAGTGACTTAGAAAAAGTCATCCATGCGTTCATAACCTCTCGCTTAGACTACTGTAACTCTTTGTACATTGGAATTGGACAGTCAGAGCTCCATCGTTTGCAGCTGGTCCAAAATGCAGCGGCTCGCCTTCTCACCGGGACTAAAAAGCGCGAGCACATTACGCCGGTGCTTTCCTCGCTTCACTGGTTACCGGTGAAGTATAGAATTGATTTTAAGATTCTTTTATTCGTTTTTAAGTGTTTGCATGGGTTGGCGCCGGGTTATTTATCAGACCTCTTGGTATTGCATCGGCCCCCCAGAGCTCTTAGGTCTGCTAACCAAATGGTTCTGGATGTCCCCCGTTCTCTATTAAAAACTAGAGGTGACCGGGCCTTCTCAGTTGTAGCTCCCACTCTGTGGAATACTCTGCCGCTAGCTGTGCGATCAGCAAATGGCCTCGCAATATTCAAATCTCTCCTCAAGACACATTTATTTACTTTGGCTTTTGCCTGAGCATTGGCAGCATTGGATTTATGTTGTACTACTGTATGTGTATGTACTGTGTGGTTTTCTTTTATGTATTGGATTAGCTTAGTCCTATTTTATGTAGTTTAATGTAAAGCACTTTGGTGGGTTATGCCCTTATAAATGTGCTATATAAATAAAATTGACATTGACATTGACATTTTCCTAGCCTTGTTCCAGTTCTGCCCAGTTTCCTAGTTATAGTCATAGTTTCCCCTAGTTTCATAGTTTGTTTCATTTATACTTTGGACTGCTCACCCTGGATTTTGACCCTCGCCTGTATAACTGGATTACTCTTACGGATGTTCTTGGGTGTTACTGTTTGCTGGTGATTTTGACCCTGCCTGTTGACCTCGATCTGTTTAATAAAGCTCGCATATGGATCCACACGTCAGTCTCCCTGTAACACACACATTATTGTCAGAACAATTACTTTGAATAAAGCTTTGTTTTATGTGTCTTTGACTTGTATTTATTTAATGTCATGGTTACTTTTATTTATTCTTTTACCGGTTTATTCATGTTTCCTGTTGTTGTCAGTTAATAAAATATAGCATTGATTTATTACTTGACTGAAAATTGAGATGTATTCACATTGACTGCATAGTCATGAATATGTAATGCATATGACATGTAAAAAAAAATACATGTAGCTCATTTTACTAAAAATATAATTAATTAGTGGTTAGCATTTATTAGTATTATTGTTCATAAGCGTTGGTGTTGTCTAGCAATGTATTCCGAGGTAATCTTAATTTCTAAGTAATACTTAAATTTTTCGAGTGTAAAATCAACAGTCTTTTCCAAAGACGTGATCTTCCAGCAGCTGACTGACGTCACCTTTGTGCAGATATTGCAAACAAGGAGGGAAACGTACTAGATAGGGTTGTTGTGATGCCATTGGGTGTTCTGTGCACCGGTCGCCTTTATTAGGGCCCGAGCCCAAAAGGGCGAAGGTTCTCTTGTTCTTCTAAGGATTCTTATTTTTAGGGCCCGAGCCCAAAAGGGCGAAGGCCCTATTGTTCTTCTAAGGATTCTTATTTTTAATTTTTTTTTTCAACCATTCGGGCACTTATGGGGGCCTTAACATGCTCAAAAACTCTTGAAAATTTGCACACATGTTGGAATCGCCACAGAGGCTGGGACCCGGGCATGGTACAGGGCCTCTACAGCGCCCCCTGGAACACAGTTTTAAAACTTGATGTACTGCGCACACATACTTGCACGTATATTGATATGAAACTCGGTACACATATAGATCTCACTGAGCCAAACTAATTTTGTACTCTATGTCATAGGCTCCACTGAACAGGAAGTGAGATATTTAGGGCTGTTTAAAAAGTGCATGCTCTGGAATTTGATATACTCCTCCCAGGATTTCCATGGGAACTCGGTCAGCATGAGCTCAAGACATTGGGGATGCAAAATTGCGAGGGGATTTTTGATATCTCGAACGGTTTGGCCGTGGCAAGGCGACAAAGTTATGGCGAGAAATGAGAAACAGAAAGTGTCTAATAACTGTTGCACACATTGCCTGATTTTGATGAAACTTCACCAGTTTGTTCGTTGTGTGATGCCGATTACATAAACGTGACTATTATGTGTCAAAGTTATAGCGCCACCAACTGGCAGCAGGAAGTGTGTCATTTTCAAAATGCTTTAAAATCAGCCTCTTAATTTTACTTGATTTTCTTTAAACTTCATCAAAATAATGTCAAAACATGGCCGATGAGAATATGTAAAGGGGTCGATGATAAATCAAATGCTGTTGCCATGGCAACGTGTCAAACTTTAAAATTAGGTTCCTGTCTTTTCGAGGCAGATAACATGCTTAGAATTTCATGAAACTCAACACACACATCAATATTAATGATAGTTAGACACTGGCAAAAGGCCATAAATGGGTGTGGAGCAGGCACTCTATAGCGCCATCTTTTGACAAAAGTTGGGGGGTTAGTTCTTCCTACAGTCACCAAACTCTGTACATATATTGTTCTCATCAATCTGGACAACTTTCTAAATTAAACTCATTAGCTAAGACCAACAGGAAGCCGGCTATTTTGATTTGAATGTAGATTTTTTGAAAAATCAGGCTGTAAACAAATTCATACTTCTCCTAAGAACAACAAGCTGTTCACACCAAACTTTGTTAACATGAAGAGAAGATTCTGAAGATGCTAAATTGCGAACAGATTTGGGATATCTTGAACGGTGTTGACGTGGTGATTTTTTAAAGATATAGTAAAAAAGATAAGCGTAATTTTTTTATATATTTAAAGTGCAGCATCCAAACTCTTTAAAACTTTTTTTCACACAGAGATCTAATCATTCTGAGCAAGTGCTGTTAATATCAATTTTATACAAGCTTCTATGAATTAGAGAAAATTAAAAAAAGAAATCAGAAACCTGCTCTCACTGTGCCTGACAGTATGTGTGTGTGTTGTCAGAGTAAGTGAAGAGTGAGTGCAGGGGGGAGGGGTGAAAGGGAGAGAGAGTGAAACATGCTGTTTTGCAATAGACCATCTTTGAAGAAGAAATGCACATTGATGTAGTGTAATCGACATAAATATGTCTGATCTTTGAGAGTCTGATATTTTGAGAAAATATAAAGGGTCACTAAGTCTTTCATTGTTTGTATTTTGCAGTTGTTGTTTTTTATTTATTTTTTACTGAACTGTACCATGAACTTGTCCTATTCAGTCACATAGCAAAAGATTAAGAAAAATACAGCTTTTTAGCATGAGCGATTTATCTTCATTGATAGACATTTATTTTCATAGTGTTATTTATTGAATAAAAAATTTAAATTAACAATTTCAAGACAAACTTTGACAACAAAACAAACTTTGCTGTTATCTGTTCAAAACATCTGAAAATTGTACCATTTTAAGATGAGTTATATATATATATATATCGCCCCATTACAATACTCAACTTGATTTTTAAAGATATTTTGAAAGAATGAAGAGTTTATAGAGCACTTTATTGTGTATTGCTGTACACCCACATGAACTGTGTTCATGTTCATGTTAATTCACAGTACATAAACTAATGTTAAAAGATACTAATTTACCTTTAAACAATATATGAATACTTTTTTTAGGTTAATATTAATTAACATTAATACATGCTATTTAATTATTGTTCATGTTAACTAATATAGTTCATATTAACAAATGAAACTGGATGGCAAAATGTTATATATTGTGTGTATGTGTCTGTGTGTTGATTTTAAAGTTTAACCCTTTCAAGTCTGTAAACTTTAAATCCAAACTGGCAGAGGGTTACTGTGAATGCTGTTGCCCACTGGGCACAGTTTTCCTAATTGATTCTTAGTTATGTAGCGCTTAAGAGTGATGTCTTATAGCAGGAGTCGCCAGCAAAGCAATATCCACATACATACAAATTGTATAGATAGGTAACGATGACATTTAAGCAGAAATGGTGGACGTAATGCAAGTAATAATAACATTTTGTTATCATCATGAATTACATGTTCTTATCATCATCATCAGAATATAGGGAAAATGTAGCATATTGGTTCACAGTTGGCATTATCTGAAGTCCTTGCAGGGGGTTAGGTTTATAGCAAACTCCTCCTAGAGATTTAATGATATCAACATTATATTTGGTCGGTCTGATCTAGAGGCCTTAGAGATGTTAATTTGCGAAGATCTTGAGTTTTCGTTAAAGGGCGTGTCCGTAGCGGCCTGACAAAGTTTGTTGTTTCGCCATGGACATAGAAGTTGTTATAACTCAGCCATAAAATGTCTGATCTGCCTCAAAAATCACAGGTTTGGTAAGAGTCCTGGCCTGAAGACAGCAAAAGGCCAATATTCAGATATTATCATAGCACCACCTGTTGGCAGCAGGATATATCGTATCTTTCACAAACTCAAACATACCAAGGTCAATCTGCACCAAACTTCAAATGTTTGATAATAGTGCTGGCCTGAACACATCTACATGCCAATAATCAGTTATAGGCATAGCGCCACCAGCTGGCAGTGGCAAGTTTGGCCCATTTAAATGACTTATGACATATTTCTCCTATATTTACTATATTAAAAGCATACTGCCCACCGTTTGCTGTTTTCCAAAAGCCACCGGTCGGCGGTGAGCCCGGGTGCGAGGGCCCGTTCATCGCTGCTTGCAGCTTTAATCTTTTTTTTTTTCTTTTTTTTCAACCTTCCGGGCACTTATGGGGGCCTTAACATGCTCAAAAACTCTTGAAAATTTGCACACACGTTGGAATCAGCCGTCATCCGGACGCCACAGAGGCTGGGACCCGGGCGTGGTTCAAGGCCTCTACAGCGCCCCCTGGAACAAGTCAGAAAACTTGATGTACTGTGCACACATACTTGCATGTATTCATATGAAACTCAGTGCACATATAGATCTCACTGAGCCAAACAACTTTTGTACTCTATGTCATAGGCTCCACCCAACAGGAAGTGAGATATTCAGGGATGTCTAAAAAGCGCATGCAATGGAATTTGAAATACTCCTCCTAGGCCTTTCCACTGATGGCCACCAAACTCGGTCAGCATGATCTCAAGACATTGGGGACGCAAAATTGCGAGCGGATTTTTGATATCTTGAACGGTTTGGCCGTGGCGGGGCTACAAAGTTATGGCGATAAATGAGAAACAGGAAGTACCTAATAACTTTGACATACTTTGTCTGATTTTGACCAAACTTCAGCAGTTTGTTCATCGTCTGATGCCGGTTACAGAGATGTGACTACTATGAATCAAAGTTATAGCGCCACCAACTGGCAGCAGAAAGCATGACGTTTTCGAAATGCTTTAAACTCAGCCTCTTAATTTTACTCAATTTGCTTCAAACTTCATCACAATAATGTCAAAACACGACCGATGAGAATCTGTGAAGGGCGTTATCGATAACTTTTATCATGTTGCCATGGCAATGTGTCAAACTTTAACCCTCTGGGGCCGACGGTCACGCCAGCGTGACCAACCTACTTTTTTTAAGATCAGTTCAAAAGACACTAAAAATACTTTGTCGGTTTCAGGCATACAAATTAGAGCTATACATCATTGGAAGCTGTTAAGACCGGTGGAAATGCAAAGCTGCGAGTTTCTGATCTTATCAGCCTAGAAAATTGAAGCTTTGCATTTCCACCGGTCTTAGTACACAATATAACTACAGAAGAGTCAAGTTTTAAATACAACAAATATGGAAACTCGTTGGTCATTTTTGAACATGATGCTATTGGTCTAATAGGATTCAATGATCGATGCTAAGCTATGCTAAAAGTGATATCGCCAGAACAGGAGAACGGCTGAATGGATTTCAAAACGGTAAAACTCAACTTATTAACTCGGGGGGAGTTGGAGAATGAGCATATTTCCAAAAAAAGTGGAGTGTTCCTTTAACTTTAGTTTTTTGTGTTTTTGAGCCACTTAAAATGCTTAGAATTTCATGAAACTCAACACACACATCTGTATTAATGACAGTTAAAGGGATGGTTCGGAGTAGAATTGACTTCATTGCTATGCACTCCGAAGCCCATCTAAATACCCCATCCGAAGTTTTTTTTACCTTAGTCAAACATTTATGGAGTGTGATGACGGTGACTAAGATGATGTCATCACCACCATAGTAGTGCGAGTAAATGAAGCTTTAGAGAGAACTTTTATATTTCTGTTTTTTTACACTGTTGGTGTTTATGATTTTGTTGACTCTGATGCAGTTTATTAGGCTTACGTTTTCATTGTTTAATTTTGCATATTTTCCTTCAATATTCCTTTACAATCCAGAAAGTTTAAGATATTAGGTTTGTGTTGATTGCTGGTAGGTGCACATATTAGAAATCATCGCAATACTTAATGTCTACTAAAATTCCCATTGGAAACTTTGTTTCTCATTAACTATAGAGAAATTGATTGTAATTGTGTTTATTCTTTCAAATTTGCATTTGTTTGAGTTTTGTGTATTGAACATGTGGTCTACTCACCATATCCTGTTTCTGTGACTTCTCAAAGGAAGGGGCGGGACAATGGCTCTCCCTTTTCTGGGGTTGGGTTAAACCATGCCAACTTGTGGGGGAGGAAACTGAATCTTGGGTGATTAGGATATGGGAAGAATATCTTGTGGTGGGTTGTATTTGGTGTAATTTGAAGAATTATATGGATGGGTTTGTGTTCTTTTTGTTGAATAAGTAAAATAGTCTTGTGTTAAAGAATTTAAAGATGTTTTGTGGTAATGGCCCTGCAGTGCCTTGTGTTAATGTCCTTCCAGGTGGTGCGGTCTGGAGGTAATGAGCCTGTCCTAGGATATATAAGCCAGTCTAGAGTAAACCTGGGAGGGAAAAGGATGGTGGGCATTCGGCTGAAAGTGTTTTAAATCTATGTTGCTGCTTGTAGCAATTTTTTTTTTTTTTGCACTGAGTCAAGTGTTTTTTTTTCTCTTTTGTGAATTGTGTGGTACAGCTGTGAGAATGTACCTCTCCTGCCTTTCCACTGGCATTTAATAAACACTTTTTGGATGGTATCCATGAGTCCTGAGCCTATCTACCACCTCCCCTTGACTTCGACGGGGCACACTACGACATGGAGATATTAGAGTTTTTCGAATTGCTTGTTACAGGAGTGAATGGTACATGTGATGTATCTCGTAAATTGCACCACTAAACGTGCAAGTAATCTTACCAAACTTGTACAGTAGTGTAAATAGGTTATGTACTCACAAAACGCTGCATCAGAACATTTGTAAGTCCACCATGAGTGTTTTAAAAACACGTTTTACCCGAGAACTACTAGTCTCAGAAACTACAAGCCGACGTCACTTCCCTGGTTTGAAAAAAGCACGTAAAAGTCCTCCTACTACAGTAGTCAACATTCGAAGTGGATCAAAAAAGTTAATCAAAAGTTGTCCTAAGATAAGAACGGGTATTCTTTTTGGTTTTAGGACAAATTTGATGAAAGGTTTTGATCCACTTCGAATGTTGACTACTGTACATCTGTCTGCATGTCAACTTGTAGGAGGACTTTTACGTGCTTTTTTCAAACCAGGGAAGTGACGTCGACGTGTCGCCATTTGTAGTTTTTGAGACTAATAGGGATCGGCTAAAACGTGTTTTTAAAACACTCATGGTGGACTTACAAATGTTCTGATGCAGCGTTTTGTGAGTACATAACCTATTTACACTACTGTACAAGTTTGGTAAGATTACTTGCACGTTTAGTGGTGCAATTTACGAGATACATCACATGTACCATTCACTCCTGTAACAAGCAATTCGAAAAACTCTAATATCTCCATAAATGTTTGACTAAGGTAAAAAAAAACTTCGGATGGGGTATTTACATGGGCTTCGGAGTGCATAGCAATGAAGTCAATTCTACTCCGAACCATCCCTTTAAACACTGATAAAAGCCCATAAATGGGCATGGAGCAGGCGCTCCATAGCGCCACCTTTTGATAAGAGTTGGGGGGTTACTTTCTCCTACAGTCACCAAACTCAGTACATATATTGGACTCATCAAGCCGGACAACTTTCTAATTTACACCCATTAGCAACGACCAACAGGAAGTTGGCTATTTTTATTTAAATGTGGATTTTTGGAAAAATCAGATTGTGGAATTTGAAATACTCCTCCTAGGCCTTTCCACCGATGGCCACCAAACTCGGTCAGCATGATCTCAAGACACTGGGGATGCAAAATTGCCAGGGGATTTTTGATATCTCGAACGGTTTGGCTGTGGCGGGGCAACAAATTATGGCGAGAAATGAGAAACAGGAAGTGTCTAATAACTTTGACACACTTTGCCTGATTTTGACCAAACTTCAGCAGTTTGTTTGTCGTCTGATGCCAATCACAGAGATG